>NC_052169.1:26973611-27315460 GCF_902713615.1 Scyliorhinus canicula
TGAATTTTGATGCAGGCAGTTTCTCAAAATGCTTAATTCGCAGAGAAAATCACTTGATGCAACAAAATACTTTTTAGCAAGCCGTAGTGAATTTTGAGGCAAGCAGTGTGTTAAAATGCTTAATTCGCAGAGATAATCACTTGATGCAATAGACTGTTTAGAAAAGCAAGGTGAATTTTGATGCAAGCAGTTTGTCGAAATGCTTAATTCGCCGAGAAAATCACTTATATGCCATAAAGGTCTGTTTGGCAAAAAATATTGAATTTTGATGCAAGCAGTTTGTCAAACTGCATAATTCGCCGATAAAATCACTTTTATGTCATAAAGGACTGTTTAGCAAACCATAGTGAATTTTGAGGCAGGTAGTTTGTCAAAATGCTTAATTCGACGAGAAAATCACTTTTAATGTCATAAAGGACTGTTTAGCAAACCATATTGAATTTTGAGGCAGGTACTTTGTCAAAATGCTTAATTCGCAGAGAAAATCACTTTGATGCAATAAAAGACTGTCTAGCAAATCATAGTGAATTTTGATGCAAGCGATTTGTCAAAATGCTTAATTCGACGAGAATATTACTTATATGCCATAAAAGTCTGTTTGGCAAATAATATTGAATTTTGATGCAAGCAGTTTGTCAAAATACTTAATTCGCCGAGAAAATCACTTTTATGTCAGAAACGACTGTTTAGCAAAACATAGTGAATTTTGATGCAAGCAGTTTGTCAAAATACTTAATTCGCCGAGAAAATCACTTTTATGTCATAAAGAACTGTTTAGCAAACCATAGTGAATGTTGATGCAAGCAGTTTGTCAAAATGCTTAATTTGCAGCGAAAATCACTTTGATGCAATAAAAGATTGTTTAGCAAAACATAGTGAATTTTGATGCAAACAGTTTGTCAAAATGCTTAATTCGCCGAGAAAATCACTTTGATGCAATAAAAGATACTTTAGCAAAACATAGTGAATTTTGAAGCAGCAGTTTTTCGACGACAAAATCACTTTTATGCCAGAAAAGACTGTTGAGCAAAACATAGTGAATTTTGATGCAGACTGTTTCTCAAAATGCTTAATTCGCAGAGAAAATCACTTTGATGCAACAAATACTTTTTAGCAAGCCGTAGTGAATTTTGAGGCAAGCAGTTTGTCAAAATGCTTAATTCGCCGAGTAAACACTTTTATGCCATAAAAGACTGTTTGGCAAAACATAGTGAATTTTGATGCAGCGGTTTTTCAAAATGTTTAATACGATGTGAAAAATACTTCTATGGAATAAAAGACTGTTTGGCGAAAAATATTGAATTTTGATGCAGGCCCTTTCTCAAAATGCTTAATTCGTCGAGAAAATCATTTTTACGGCATAAAAGACAGTTGAGCAAAACATAGTGAATTTTGAAGCAGCAGTTTGTCAAAATTAATTAGCCGAGAAAATCACTTCTATGCCATAAAAGACTGTTTGGCGAATAATATTGAATTTTGATGCAGGCAGTTTCTAAAAATGCTTAATTCGCAGAGAAAATCACTTTGATGCAATAAAAGACTGTTCAGCAAAACATATTGAATTTTAATGCAAGAGATTTGTCAAAATGCTTAATTCGCCGATAAAATCACTTTGATGCAATAAAAGACAGTTTAGCAAAACATAGTGAATTTTGAAGCAGCAGTTTGTCAAAATGCTTAATTAGCCGAGAAAATCACTTTTATGTCAAAAACGACTGTTTAGCAAAACATAGTGAATTTTGATGCAAGCAGTTTGTCAAAATGCTTAATTCGCAGAGAAAATCACTTTGATGCAATAAAAGACTGTTTGGCAAAACATAGTGAATTTTGATGCAGCGGTTTTTCAAAATGTTTAATACGATGTGAAAAACACTTCTATGGAATAAAAGACTGTTTGGCAAAACATCGTGAATTTTGATACATGCAGTTTGTCAAAATGCTTAATTCGCCGAGTAACCACCATCAAAATTCAATATTTTTTTGCTAAACAGGCGTTTCTGACGTAAAAGTGATTTTCTCGGCGAATTAAGTATTTTGACAAACTGCTTGCATCAAAATTCAATATTTTTTTGCTAAACAGTCGTTTCTGACATAAAAGTGATTTTCTCGGCGAATTAAGTATTTTGACAAACTGCTTGCATCAAAATTCAATATTTTTTGCCATACAGTCTTTTATTGCATCAAAGTCATTTTCTCGGCGAATTAAGCATTTTGACAAACCACCTGCCTCAAAATTCACTATGGTTTGCTAAACAGTCCTTTATGGCATCTAAGTGATTTTCTCTGCGAATTAAGTATTTTCACAAACTGCTTGCATCAAAATTCTATATTTCTGCCGAACAGTCTTTTATGGCATAAAAGTGGTTTTCACATCGTATTAAACATTTTGAAAAACCGCTGCATCAAAATTCACTATGTTTTGCCAAACAGTCTTTTATTGCATCAAAGTGATTTTCTCTGCATTTTGACAAAGTACCTGCCTCAAAATTCACTATGTTTTGCTAAACAGTCTTTTATGCCGTAAAAATTATTTTCTCGTCGAATTAAGCATTTTGACAAACTACCTGCCTCAAAATTCACTATGGTTTGCTAAACAGTCCTTTATGACATGAAAGTGATTTTCTCGGCGAATTAAGCATTTTGACAAACTACCTGCCTCAAAATTCACTATGTTTTGCCAAACAGTCTTTTATTGCATCAAAGTGATTTTCTCGGCGAATTAAGCATTTTGACAAACTACCTGCCTCAAAATTCACTATGGTTTGCTAAACAGTCCTTTAGGTCATAAAATTGATTTTCTCGGCGAATTAAGTATTTTGACAAACTGCTACATAAAAATTCACTATTTTTTGCCATGCAGTCTTCTATGGCAAAATTTTGTCTTCGAATTAAACATTTTGAAAAACTGCTGCATCAAAATTCACGATGTTTTGCCAAACAGTCTTTGTAGCATAGAATTGTTTCTCACGTCGTATGAAACATTTTGAAAAAACCGCTGCATCAAAATTCACTATGTTTTGCCAAACAGTCTTTTATGGCATCAAAGTGATTTTCTCGGCGAATTAAGCATTTTGACAAACTGCTTGCATCAAAACTCACTATGTTTTACTAAACTGTCTTTTATTGCATCGAAGTGATTTTCTCGGCGAATTAAGCTTTTTGACAAACTGCTTGCATCAAAATTCGATATTTCTGCCGAACAGTCTTTTATGGCATAAAAGTGTATACTCGGCGAATTAAGCATTTTGACAAACTGCATGTATCAAAATTAATGATGCTTTGCCAAACAGTCTTTTATTCCATAGAAGTGTTTTTTACATCGTATTAAACATTTTGAAAAACCGCTGCATCAAAAGTCACTATGTTTTGCCAAACAGTCTTTTATGGCATAAAAGTGTTTACTCGGCGAATTAAGCATTTTGACAAACTGCATGCATCAAAATTCAATATTTTTTGCCAAACAGACTTTTATGGCATATAAGTGATTTTCTCGGCGAATTAAGCATTTCGACAAACTGCTTGCATCAAAATTCACCTTGTTTTTCTAAACAGTCTATTATTGCATCAAAGTGATTATCTCTGCGAATTAAGCATTTTAACACACTGCTTGCCTCAAAATTCACTACGGCTTGCTAAAAAGTATTTTGTTGCTAAAAGTGATTTTCTCTGCGCATTTTGAGAAACTGCCTGCATCAAAATTCACTATGTTTTGCTCAACAGTCTTTTATGGCATAAAAGTGATTTTCTCGGCGAATTAAGCATTTTTACAAACTGCTTTCATCAAAAATCACTATGTTTTGCTAAACAGTCGTTTCTGACATAAAAGTGATTTTCTCGGCGAATTAAGCAGTTTGACAAACTGCTTGCATCAAAATTCAATATTTTTTGCCAAACAGACTTTTATGGCATAAAAGTGTTTACTCGGCGAATTAAGCATTTTGGCAAACTATCTGCCTCAAAATTCAATATGGTTTGTTAAACAGTCCTTTATGACATAAAAGTGATTTTCTCGGCGAATTTTGACAAACTGCTTCCATCAAAATTCACTATGTTTTGCTAAACAGTCGTTTCTGACATAAAAGTGATTTTCTCGGCGAATTAAGCAGTTTGACAAACTGCTTGCACCAAAATTCAATATTTTTTGCCAAACAGACTTTTATGGCATATAAGTGATATTGTCGTCGAATTAAGCATTTTGACAAATCGGTTGCATCAAAATTCACTATGATTTGCTAGACAGTCTTTTATTGCATCAAAGTAATGTTCTCTGCATTTTGACAAAGTACCTGCCTCAAAATTCACTATGTTTTGCTAAACAGTCTTTTATGCCGTAAAAATGATTTTCTCGGCGAATTAAGCATTTTAACGCACTGCTTGCCTCAAAATTCACGACGGCTTGCTAAAAAGTATTTTGTTGCATCAAAGTGATTTTCTCTGCGAATTCAGCATTTTGAGAAACTGTCTGCATCAAAATTCACTATGTTTTGCTCAACAGTCTTTTATGGCATAAAAGTGATTTTGTCGTCGAAAAACTGCTGCTTCAAAATTCACTATGTTTTGCTCAAGTATCTTTTATTGCATCAAAGTGATTTTCTCGGCGAATTAAGCATTTTGACAAACTGCTTGCATCAAAATTCACTATGTTTTGCTAAACAGTCTTTTATTGCATCAAAGTGATTTTCGCTGCAAATTAAGCATTTTGACAAACTGCTTGCATCAACATTCACTATGTTTTGCTAAACAGTCCTTTATGACATAAAAGTGATTTTCTCGGCGAATTAAGCATTTTGGCAAACTATCTGCCTCAAAATTCACTATGGTTTGCTAAACAGTCCTTTATGACATAAAAGTGATTTTCTCGGCGAATTAAGTATTTTGACAAACTGCTTGCATCAAAATTCAATATTTTTTGCCAAACAGTCTTTTATTGCATCAAAGTGATTTTCTCGGCGAATTAAGCATTTTGGCAAACTATCTGCCTCAAAATTCACCAATGGTTTGCTAAACAGTCCTTTATGACATAAAAGTGATTTTCTTGGCGAATTAAGTATTTTGACAAACTGCTTGCATCAAAATTCAATATTTTTTGCCAAACAGTCTTTTATTGCATCAAAGTGATTTTCTCGGCGAATTAAGCATTTTGACAAACTACCTGCCTCAAAATTCACTATGGTTTGCTAAACAGTCCTTTATGGCATCAAAGTGATTTTCTCTGCGAATTAAGTATTTTCACAAACTGCTTGCATCAAAATTCTATATTTCTGCCGAACAGTCTTTTATGGCATAAAAGTGGTTTTCACATCGTATTAAACATTTTGAAAAACCGCTGCATCAAAATTCACTATGTTTTGCCAAACAGTCTTTTATTGCATCAAAATGATTTTCTCTGCATTTTGACAAAGTACCTGCCACAAAATTCACTATGTTTTGCGAAACAGTCTTTTATGCCGTAAAAATTATTTTATCGTCGAATTAAGCATTTTGACAAACTACCTGCCTCAAAATTCACTATGGTTTGCTAAACAGTCCTTTAACACATGAAAGTGATTTTCTCGGCGAATTAAGCATTTTGACAAACTACCTGCCTCAAAATTCATTTTGAAAAACCGCTGCATCAAAATTCACTATGTTTTGCCAAACAGTCTTTTATTGCATCAAAATGATTTTCTCTGCATTTTGACAAAGTACCTGCCACAAAATTCACTATGTTTTGCGAAACAGTCTTTTATGCCGTAAAAATTATTTTATCGTCGAATTAAGCATTTTGACAAACTACCTGCCTCAAAATTCACTATGGTTTGCTAAACAGTCCTTTAACACATGAAAGTGATTTTCTCGGCGAATTAAGCATTTTGACAAACTACCTGCCTCAAAATTCACTATGTTTTGCCAAACAGTCTTTTATTGCATCAAAGTGATTTTCTCGGCGAATTAAGCATTTTGACAAACTACCTGCCTCAAAATTCACTATGGTTTGCTAAACAGTCCTTTAGGTCATAAAAGTGATTTTCTCGGCGAATTAAGTATTTTGACAAACTGCTACATCAAAATTCACTATTTTTTGCCATGCAGTCTTCTATGGCAAAATTTTGTCGTCGAATTAAACATTTTGAAAAACTGCTGCATCAAAATTCACGATGTTTTGCCAAACAGTCTTTGTAGCATAGAATTGTTTCTCACGTCGTATGAAACATTTTGAAAAAACCGCTGCATCAAAATTCACTATGTTTTGCCAAACAGTCTTTTATGGCATCAGAGTGATTTTCTCGGCGAATTAAGCATTTTGCACAAACTGCTTGCATCAAAACTCACTATGTTTTACTAAACTGTCTTTTATTGCATCGAAGTGATTTTCTCGGCGAATTAAGCTTTTTGACAAACTGCTTGCATCAAAATTCGATATTTCTGCCGAACAGTCTTTTATGGCATAAAAGTGTTTACTCGGCGAATTAAGCATTTTGACAAACTGCATGTATCAAAATTAATGATGCTTTGCCAAACAGTCTTTTATTCCATAGAAGTGTTTTTTACATCGTATTAAACATTTTGAAAAACCGCTGCATCAAAAGTCACTATGTTTTGCCAAACAGTCTTTTATGGCATAAAAGTGTTTACTCGGCGAATTAAGCATTTTGACAAACTGCATGCATCAAAATTCAATATTTTTTGCCAAACAGACTTTTATGGCATATAAGTGATTTTCTCGGCGAATTAAGCATTTCGACAAACTGCTTGCATCAAAATTCACCTTGTTTTTCTAAACAGTCTATTATTGCATCAAAGTGATTATCTCTGCGAATTAAGCATTTTAACACACTGCTTGCCTCAAAATTCACTACGGCTTGCTAAAAAGTATTTTGTTGCTAAAAGTGATTTTCTCTGCGCATTTTGAGAAACTGCCTGCATCAAAATTCACTATGTTTTGCTCAACAGTCTTTTATGGCATTAAAGTGATTTTCTCGGCGAATTAAGCATTTTTACAAACTGCTTGCATCAAAAATCACTATGTTTTGCTAAACAGTCGTTTCTGACATAAAAGTGATTTTCTCGGCGAATTAAGCACTTTGACAAACTGCTTGCATCAAAATTCAATATTTTTTGCCAAACAGACTTTTATGGCATAAAAGTGTTTACTCGGCGAATTAAGCATTTTGGCAAACTATCTGCCTCAAAATTCAATATGGTTTGCTAAACAGTCCTTTATGACATAAAAGTGATTTTCTCGGCGAATTTTGACAAACTGCTTCCATCAAAATTCACTATGTTTTGCTAAACAGTCGTTTCTGACATAAAAGTGATTTTCTCGGCGAATTAAGCAGTTTGACAAACTGCTTGCACCAAAATTCAACATTTTTTGCCAAACAGACTTTTATGGCATATAAGTGATATTGTCGTCGAATTAAGCATTTTGACAAATCGGTTGCATCAAAATTCACTATGATTTGCTAGACAGTCTTTTATTGCATCAAAGTGATTTTCTCTGCATTTTGACAAAGTACCTGCCTCAAAATTCACTATGTTTTGCTAAACAGTCTTTTATGCCGTAAAAATGATTTTCTCGGCGAATTAAGCATTTTAACGCACTGCTTGCCTCAAAATTCACTACGGCTTGCTAAAAAGTATTTTGTTGCATCAAAGTGATTTTCTCTGCGAATTAAGCATTTTGAGAAACTGTCTGCATCAAAATTCACTATGTTTTGCTCAACAGTCTTTTATGGCATAAAAGTGATTTTGTCGTCGAAAAACTGCTGCTTCAAAATTCACTATGTTTTGCTAAAGTATCTTTTATTGCATCAAAGTGATTTTCTCGGCGAATTAAGCATTTTGACAAACTGCTTGCATCAAAATTCACTATGTTTTGCTAAACAGTCTTTTATTGCATCAAAGTGATTTTCGCTGCAAATTAAGCATTTTGACAAACTGCTTGCATCAACATTCACTATGTTTTGCTAAACAGTCCTTTATGACATAAAAGTGATTTTCTCGGCGAATTAAGCATTTTGGCAAACTATCTGCCTCAAAATTCACTATGGTTTGCTAAACAGTCCTTTATGACATAAAAGTGATTTTCTCGGCGAATTAAGTATTTTGACAAACTGCTTGCATCAAAATTCAATATTTTTTGCCATACAGTCTTTTATTGCATCAAAGTGATTTTCTCGGCGAATTAAGCATTTTGGCAAACTATCTGCCTCAAAATTCACCAATGGTTTGCTAAACAGTCCTTTATGACATAAAAGTGATTTTCTCGGCGAATTAAGTATTTTGACAAACTGCTTGCATCAAAATTCAATATTTTTTGCCATACAGTCTTTTATTGCATCAAAGTCATTTTCTCGGCGAATTAAGCATTTTGACAAACTACCTGCCTCAAAATTCACTATGGTTTGCTAAACAGTCCTTTATGGCATCTAAGTGATTTTCTCTGCGAATTAAGTATTTTCACAAACTGCTTGCATCAAAATTCTATATTTCTGCCGAACAGTCTTTTATGGCATAAAAGTGGTTTTCACATCGTATTAAACATTTTGAAAAACCGCTGCATCAAAATTCACTATGTTTTGCCAAACAGTCTTTTATTGCATCAAAATGATTTTCTCTGCATTTTGACAAAGTACCTGCCACAAAATTCACTATGTTTTGCGAAACAGTCTTTTATGCCGTAAAAATTATTTTCTCGTCGAATTAAGCATTTTGACAAACTACCTGCCTCAAAATTCACTATGGTTTGCTAAACAGTCCTTTAACACATGAAAGTGATTTTCTCGGCGAATTAAGCATTTTGACAAACTACCTGCCTCAAAATTCACTATGTTTTGCCAAACAGTCTTTTATTGCATCAAAGTGATTTTCTCGGCGAATTAAGCATTTTGACAAACTACCTGCCTCAAAATTCACTATGGTTTGCTAAACAGTCCTTTAGGTCATAAAATTGATTTTCTCGGCGAATTAAGTATTTTGACAAACTGCTACATCAAAATTCACTATTTTTTGCCATGCAGTCTTCTATGGCAAAATTTTGTCGTCGAATTAAACATTTTGAAAAACTGCTGCATCAAAATTCACGATGTTTTGCCAAACAGTCTTTGTAGCATAGAATTGTTTCTCACGTCGTATGAAACATTTTGAAAAAACCGCTGCATCAAAATTCACTATGTTTTGCCAAACAGTCTTTTATGGCATCAGAGTGATTTTCTCGGCGAATTAAGCATTTTGACAAACTGCTTGCATCAAAACTCACTATGTTTTACTAAACTGTCTTTTATTGCATCGAAGTGATTTTCTCGGCGAATTAAGCTTTTTGACAAACTGCTTGCATCAAAATTCGATATTTCTGCCGAACAGTCTTTTATGGCATAAAAGTGTTTACTCGGCGAATTAAGCATTTTGACAAACTGCATGTATCAAAATTAATGATGCTTTGCCAAACAGTCTTTTATTCCATAGAAGTGTTTTTTACATCGTATTAAACATTTTGAAAAACCGCTGCATCAAAAGTCACTATGTTTTGCCAAACAGTCTTTTATGGCATAAAAGTGTTTACTCGGCGAATTAAGCATTTTGACAAACTGCATGCATCAAAATTCAATATTTTTTGCCAAACAGACTTTTATGGCATATAAGTGATTTTCTCGGCGAATTAAGCATTTCGACAAACTGCTTGCATCAAAATTCACCTTGTTTTTCTAAACAGTCTATTATTGCATCAAAGTGATTATCTCTGCGAATTAAGCATTTTAACACACTGCTTGCCTCAAAATTCACTACGGCTTGCTAAAAAGTATTTTGTTGCTAAAAGTGATTTTCTCTGCGCATTTTGAGAAACTGCCTGCATCAAAATTCACTATGTTTTGCTCAACAGTCTTTTATGGCATTAAAGTGATTTTCTCGGCGAATTAAGCATTTTTACAAACTGCTTGCATCAAAAATCACTATGTTTTGCTAAACAGTCGTTTCTGACATAAAAGTGATTTTCTCGGCGAATTAAGCAGTTTGACAAACTGCTTGCATCAAAATTCAATATTTTTTGCCAAACAGACTTTTATGGCATAAAAGTGTTTACTCGGCGAATTAAGCATTTTGGCAAACTATCTGCCTCAAAATTCAATATGGTTTGCTAAACAGTCCTTTATGACATAAAAGTGATTTTCTCGGCGAATTTTGACAAACTGCTTCCATCAAAATTCACTATGTTTTGCTAAACAGTCGTTTCTGACATAAAAGTGATTTTCTCGGCGAATTAAGCAGTTTGACAAACTGCTTGCACCAAAATTCAATATGTTTTGCCAAACAGACTTTTATGGCATATAAGTGATATTGTCGTCGAATTAAGCATTTTGACAAATCGGTTGCATCAAAATTCACTATGATTTGCTAGACAGTCTTTTATTGCATCAAAGTGATGTTCTCTGCATTTTGACAAAGTACCTGCCTCAAAATTCACTATGTTTTGCTAAACAGTCTTTTATGCCGTAAAAATGATTTTCTCGGCGAATTAAGCATTTTAACACACTGCTTGCCTCAAAATTCACGACGGCTTGCTAAAAAGTATTTTGTTGCATCAAAGTGATTTTCTCTGCGAATGCAGCATTTTGAGAAACTGTCTGCATCAAAATTCACTATGTTTTGCTCAACAGTCTTTTATGGCATAAAAGTGATTTTGTCGTCGAAAAACTGCTGCTTCAAAATTCACTATGTTTTGCTCAAGTATCTTTTATTGCATCAAAGTGATTTTCTCGGCGAATTAAGCATTTTGACAAACTGCTTGCATCAAAATTCACTATGTTTTGCTAAACAGTCTTTTATTGCATCAAAGTGATTTTCGCTGCAAATTAAGCATTTTGACAAACTGCTTGCATCAACATTCACTATGTTTTGCTAAACAGTCCTTTATGACATAAAAGTGATTTTCTCGGCGAATTAAGCATTTTGGCAAACTATCTGCCTCAAAATTCACTATGGTTTGCTAAACAGTCCTTTATGACATAAAAGTGATTTTCTCGGCGAATTAAGTATTTTGACAAACTGCTTGCATCAAAATTCAATATTTTTTGCCATACAGTCTTTTATTGCATCAAAGTCATTTTCTCGGCGAATTAAGCATTTTGACAAACTACCTGCCTCAAAATTCACTATGGTTTGCTAAACAGTCCTTTATGGCATCTAAGTGATTTTCTCTGCGAATTAAGTATTTTCACAAACTACCTGCCTCAAAATTCACTATGGTTTGCTAAGCAGTCCTTTAACACATGAAAGTGATTTTCTCGGCGAATTAAGCATTTTGACAAACTACCTGCCTCAAAATTCACTATGTTTTGCCAAAGAGTCTTTTATTGCATCAAAGTGATTTTCTCGGCGAATTTTGACAAACTGCTTCCATCAAAATTCACTATGTTTTGCTAAACAGTCGTTTCTGACATAAAAGTGATTTTCTCGGCGAATTAAGCAGTTTGACAAACTGCTTGCATCAAAATTCAATATTTTTTGCCAAACAGACTTTTATGGCATATAAGTGATATTGTCGTCGAATTAAGCATTTTGACAAATCGGTTGCATCAAAATTCACTATGATTTGCTAGACAGTCTTTTATTGCATCAAAGTGATTTTCTCTGCATTTTGACAAAGTACCTGCCTCAAAATTCACTATGTTTTGCTAAACAGTCTTTTATGCCGTAAAAATGATTTTCTCGTCGAATTAAGCATTTTGAGAAAGGGCCTGCATCAAAATTCAATATTTTTCGCCAAACAGTCTTTTATGGCATAAAAGTCATTTTCTCGGCGAATTAAGCATTTTAACACACTGCTTGCCTCAAAATTCACTACGGCTTGCTAAAAAGTATTTTGTTGCATCAAAGTGATTTTCTCTGCGAATTAAGCATTTTGAGAAACTGTCTGCATCAAAATTCACTATGTTTTGCTCAACAGTCTTTTATGGCATAAAAGTGATTTTGTCGTCGAAAAACTGCTGCTTCAAAATTCACTATGTTTTGCTCAAGTATCTTTTATTGCATCAAAGTGATTTTCTCGGCGAATTAAGCATTTTGACAAACTGCTTGCATCAAAATTCACTATGTTTTGCTAAACAGTCTTTTATTGCATCAAAGTGATTTTCGCTGCAAATTAAGAATTTTGACAAACTGCTTGCATCAACATTCACTATGTTTTGCTAAACAGTCCTTTATGACATTAAAGTGATTTTCTCGGCGAATTAAGTATTTTCACAAACTGCTTGCATCAAAATTCTATATTTCTGCCGAACAGTCTTTTATGGCATAAAAGTGGTTTTCACATCGTATTAAACATTTTGAAAAACCGCTGCATCAAAATTCACTATGTTTGCCAAACAGTCTTTTATTGCATCAAAATGATTTTCTCTGCATTTTGACAAAGTACCTGCCACAAAATTCACTATGTTTTGCGAAACAGTCTTTTATGCCGTAAAAATTATTTTATCGTCGAATTAAGCATTTTGACAAACTACCTGCCTCAAAATTCACTATGGTTTGCTAAACAGTCCTTTAACACATGAAAGTGATTTTCTCGGCGAATTAAGCATTTTGACAAACTACCTGCCTCAAAATTCACTATGTTTTGCCAAACAGTCTTTTATTGCATCAAAGTGATTTTCTCGGCGAATTAAGCATTTTGACAAACTACCTGCCTCAAAATTCACTATGGTTTGCTAAACAGTCCTTTAGGTCATAAAATTGATTTTCTCGGCGAATTAAGTATTTTGACAAACTGCTACATAAAAATTCACTATTTTTTGCCATGCAGTCTTCTATGGCAAAATTTTGTCTTCGAATTAAACATTTTGAAAAACTGCTGCATCAAAATTCACGATGTTTTGCCAAACAGTCTTTGTAGCATAGAATTGTTTCTCACGTCGTATGAAACATTTTGAAAAAACCGCTGCATCAAAATTCACTATGTTTTGCCAAACAGTCTTTTATGGCATCAAAGTGATTTTCTCGGCGAATTAAGCATTTTGACAAACTGCTTGCATCAAAACTCACTATGTTTTACTAAACTGTCTTTTATTGCATCGAAGTGATTTTCTCGACGAATTAAGCATTTTGACAAACTGCTTGCATCAAAATTCTATATTTCTGCCGAACAGTCTTTTATGGCATAAAAGTGTTTACTCGGCGAATTAAGCATTTTGACAAACTGCATGTATCAAAATTAATGATGCTTTGCCAAACAGTCTTTTATTCCATAGAAGTGTTTTTTTACATCGTATTAAACATTTTGAAAAACCGCTGCATCAAAAGTCACTATGTTTTGCCAAACAGTCTTTTATGGCATAAAAGTGTTTACTCGGCGAATTAAGCATTTTGACAAACTGCATGCATCAAAATTCAATATTTTTACCTAAACAGTCTTTTATTGCATGAAAGTGATTTTCTCTGCTAATTAAGCATTTTGACAAACTGCTTGCATCAAAATTCAATGTTTTTTGCTGAACAGTCTTTTATTGCATCAAAGTGATTTTCTCTGCGAATAAAGCATTTTGACAAATTGCTTGCATCAAAATTCAATATTTCTGCCGAACAGTCTTTTATGGCATAAAAGTGTTTACTCGGCGAATTAAGCATTTTGACAAACTGCATGTATCAAAATTCACGATGTTTTGCCAAACAGTCTTTAATGGCATAAAAGTGATTTTCTCGGCGAATTAAGCATTTTGACAAACTGCTTGCATCAAAACTCACTATGTTTTACTAAACTGTCTTTTATTGCATCAAAGTGATTTTCTCGGCGAATTAAGCATTTTGACAAACTGCTTGCATCAAAATTCTATATTTCTGCCGAACAGTCTTTTATGGCATACAAGTGTTTACTCGGCGAATTAAGCATTTTGACAAACTGCTTGCATCAAAATTCTATATTTCTGCCGAACAGTCTTTTATGGCATAAAAGTGTTTACTCGGCGAATTAAGCATTTTGACAAACTGCCTGGATCAAAATTCACTATGATTTGCTAGACAGTCTTTTATGGCATAAAAGTGTTTACTCGGCGAATTAAGCACGTTGACAAACTGCCTGTATCAAAATTCACTATGATTTGCTAGACAGTCTTTTATTGCATCAAAGTGATTTTCTCTGCATTTTGACAAAGTACCTGCCTCAAAATTCACTATGTTTTGCTAAACAGTCTTTTATGCCGTAAAAATGATTTTCTCGACGAATTAAGCATTTTGAGAAAGGGCCTGCATCAAAATTCAATATTTTTCACCAAACAGTCTTTTATGGCATAAAAGTCATTTTCTCGGCGAATTAAGCATTTTAACACACTGCTTGCCTCAAAATTCACTACGGCTTGCTAAAAAGTATTTTGTTGCATCAAAGTGATTTTCTCTGCGAATTAAGCATTTTGAGAAACTGTCTGCATCAAAATTCACTATGTTTTGCTCAACAGTCGTTTATGGCATAAAAGTGATTTTGTCGTCGAAAAATTGCTGTTTCAAAATTCACTATGTTTTGCTAAAGTATCTTTTATTGCATCAAAGTGATTTTCTCGGCGAATTAAGTATTTTCACAAACTGCTTGCATTAAAATTCAATATTTTTTGCTAAACAGTCTTTTTTGGTAGAAAAGTGATTTTCTCGGCGAATTAAGCATTTTGACAAACTGCTTGCATCAAAATTCACTATGTTTTGCTAAACAGTCGTTTTTGACATAAATTCAATATTTTTTGCTGAACAGTCTTTTATTGCATCAAAGTGATTTTCTCTGCGAATAAAGCATTTTGACAAACTGCTTGCATCAAAATTCAATATTTCTGCCGAACAGACTTTTATGGCATAAAAGTGTTTACTCGGCGAATTAAGCATTTTGACAAACTGCTTGCATCAAAACTCACTATGTTTTACTAAACTGTCTATTATTGCATCAAAGTGATTTTCTCGGCGAATTAAGTATTTTGACAAACTGCTTGCATCAAAATTCAATATTTTTT
The DNA here is from genome assembly GCF_902713615.1 of Scyliorhinus canicula. NCBI lineage: Eukaryota > Metazoa > Chordata > Chondrichthyes > Carcharhiniformes > Scyliorhinidae > Scyliorhinus > Scyliorhinus canicula. The sequence continues at coordinate 26,988,575 of NC_052169.1, forward strand.
TTGCTAAACAGTCTTTTTTGGTAGAAAAGTGATTTTCTCTGCGAATTAAGCATTTTGACAAACTGCTTGCATCAAAATTCACTATGTTCTGCTAAACAGTCGTTTTTGACATAAATTCAATATTTTTTGCTGAACAGTCTTTTATTGCATCAAAGTGATTTTCTCTGCGAATAAAGCATTTTGACAAACTGCTTGCATCAAAATTCAATATTTCTGCCGAACAGACTTTTATGGCATAAAAGTGTTTACTCGGCGAATTAAGCATTTTGACAAACTGCATGTATCAAAATTCACGATGTTTTGCCAAACAGTCTTTAATGGCGTAAAAGTGATTTTCTCGGCGAATTAAGCATTTTGACAAACTGCTTGCATCAAAACTCACTATGTTTTACTAAACTGTCTATTATTGCATCAAAGAGATTTTCTCGGCGAATTAAGCATTTTGACAAACTACCTACCTCAAAATTCACTATGGTTTGCTAAACAGTCCTTTATGACATGAAAGTGATTTTCTCGGCGAATTAAGTATTTTGACAAACTGCTTGCATCAAAATTCAATATTTTTTTGCTAAACAGTCGTTTCTGACATAAAAGTGATTTTCTCGGCGAATTAAGCAGTTTCACAAATCGGTTGCATCAAAATTCACTATGATTTGCTAGACAGTCTTTTATTGCATCAAAGTGATTTTCTCTGCGAATTAAACATTTTGACAAAGTACCTGCCTCAAAATTCACTATGGTTCACTATTCACTAAATTCACTATTCGCCAAACAGTCTTTTATGGCATAGAAGTGATTTTCTCGGCTAATTAATTTTGACAAACTGCTGCTTCAAAATTCACTATGTTTTGCTAAACTGTCTTTTATGCCGTAAAAATGATTTTCTCGACGAATTAAGCATTTTGAGAAAGGGCCTGCATCAAAATTCAATATTTTTCGCCAAACAGTCTTTTATTGCATAAAAGTCATTTTCTCGACGAATTAAGCATTTTAACACACTGCTTGCCTCAAAATTCACTACGGCTTGCTAAAAAGTATTTGTTGCATCAAAGTGATTTTCTCTGCGAATTAAGCATTTTGAGAAACAGTCTGCTTCAAAATTCACTATGTTTTGCTCAACAGTCTTTTCTGGCATAAAAGTGATTTTGTCGTCGAAAAACTGCTGCTTCAAAATTCACTATGCTTTGCTAAAGTATCTTTTATTGCATCAAAGTGATTTTCTCGGCGAATTAAGCATTTTGACAAACTGTTTGCATCAAAATTCACTATGTTTTGCTAAACAATCTTTTATTGCATCAAAGTGATTTTCGCTGCAAATTAAGCATTTTGACAAACTGCTTGCATCAACATTCACTATGGTTTGCCATACAGTCTTTTACGCCGGAAAAATGATTTTCTCGTCGAATTGAGCAGTTTGACAAACTGCTTGCATCAAAATTCAATATTTTTTGCCAAACAGACTTTTATGGCATATAAGTGATATTCTCGTCGAATTAAGCATTTTGACAAATCGCTTGCATCAAAATTCACTGTGATTTGCTAGATAGTCTTTTATTGCATCAAAGTGATTTTCTCTGCATTTTGACAAAGTACCTGCATCAAAATTCACTATGTTTTGCTAAATAGTCTTTTATGCCGTAAAAGTGATTTCCTCGGCGAATTAAGTATTTTGACAAACTGCTTGCATCAAAATTCAATATTTTTTGCCATACAGTCTTTTACGCCGTAAAATGATTTTCTCGTCGCATTAAGCACTTTGACAAACTACCTGCCTCAAAATTCAATATTTTTTGCCGAACAGTCTTTAATGGCATAAAAGTGATTTTCTCTGCGAATTTAGCATTTTGACAAACTGCTTGCATCAAAATTCAATATAATTTGCTAAACAGTCTTTTTTGGTAGAAAAGTGATTTTCTCGGCGAATTGAGCATTTTGACAAACTGCTTGCATCAAAATTCACCTTGTTTTTCTAAAGAGTCTATTATTGCATCAAAGTGATTATCTCTGCGAATTAAGCATTTTAACACACTGCTTGCCTCAAAATTCACTACGGCTTGCTAAAAAGTATTTTGTTGCGTCAAAGTGATTTTCGCTGCAAATTAAGCATTTTGACAAACTGCTTGCATCAACATTCACTATGTTTTGCTAAACAGTCCTTTATGACATAAAAGTGATTTTCTCGGCGAATTAAGCATTTTGGCAAACTAGAAAGGGCGTGCATCAAAATTCAATATTTTTCACCAAACAGTCTTTTATGGCATAAAAGTCATTTTCTCGGCGAATTAAGCTTTTTAACACACTGCTTGCATCAAAATTCAATATTTTTTGCCATACAGTCTTTAACGCCGGAAAAATGATTTTCTCGTCGAATTAAGCAGTTTGACAAACTGCTTGCATCAAAATTCAATATTTTTTGCCAAACAGACTTTTATGGCATATAAGTGATATTCTCGTCGAATTAAGCATTTTGACAAATCGCTTGCATCAAAATTCACTGTGATTTGCTAGATAGTCTTTTATTGCATCAAAGTGATTTTCTCTGCATTTTGACAAAGTACCTGCATCAAAATTCACTATGTTTTGCTAAACAGTCTTTTATGCCGTAAAAATGATTTTCTCGTCGCATTAAGCACTTTGACAAACTACCTGCCTCAAAATTCAATATTTTTTGCCGAACAGTCTTTTATGGCATAAAAGTGATTTTCTCTGCGAATTTAGCATTTTGACAAACTGCTTGCATCAAAATTCAATATAATTTGCTAAACAGTCTTTTATGGCATAAAAGTGATTTTCTCTGCGAATTAAGTATTTTGACAAACTGCTTGCATCAAAATTCAATATTTTTTGCTAAACAGTCTTTTATGGCATCAAAGTGATTTTCTCTGCGAATTAAGCATTTTGAGAAACTGCCTGCATCAAAATTCACTATGTTTTGCTCAACAGTCTTTTATTGCATTAAAGTGATTTTCTCGGCGAATTAAACATTTTTACAAACTGCTTGCATCAAAAATCACTATGTTTTGCCAAACAGACTTTTATGGCATATAAGTGATATTCTCGTCGAATTAAGCATTTTGACAAATCGCTTGCATCAAAATTCACTATGATTTGCTAGACAGTCTTTTATTGCATCAAAGTGATTTTCTCTGCGAATTAAGCATTTTGACAAAGTACCTGCATCAAAATTCACTATGTTTTGCTAAACAGTCTTTTATGCCGTAAAAATGATTTTCTCGTCGAATTAAGCATTTTGATAAACTACTTGCATCAAAATTCACTATGTTTTGCTAAACAGTCCTTTATGACATAAAAGTGATTTTCTCGGCGAATTAAGCATAAATTACAAATTTGCCTTCACTTTCAAAACACACCAGTATACGTGGACATGCCTTACACAAGGATTCCACAATTCCCCCTCCATTTTCCACCGACAGCTGGCGAATGGTCTAGAAAAATTTTCCCGCCCCGAATGTCTGGTACATAAGAACATAAGAACATAAGAACGAGGAGCAGGAGTAGGCCATCTGGCCCCTCGAGCCTGCTCCGCCATTCAATTAGATCATGGCTGATCATTTGTGGACTCAGCTCCACTTTCCAGCCCGAACGCCATAACCTTTAATCCCTTTATTCTTCAAAAAACTATCTATCTTTACCTTAAAAACATGTAATGAAGGAGCCTCAACTGCTTCACTGGGCAAGGAATTCCATAGATTCACAACCCTTTGGGTGAAGAAGTTCCTCCTAAACTCAGTCCTAAATCTACTTCCCCTTATTTTGAGGCTATGCCCCCTAGTTCTGCTGTCACCCGCCAGTGGAAACAACCTGCCCGCATCTATCCTATCTATTCCCTTCATAATTTTAAATGTTTCTATAAGATCCCCCCTCATCCTTCTAAATTCCAACGAGTACAGTCCCAGTCTACTCAACCTCTCCTCATAATCCAACCCCTTCAGGTCTGGGATTAACCTAGTGAATCTCCTCTGCACACCCTCCAGCGCCAGTACGTCCTTTCTCAAGTAAGGAGACCAAAACTGAACACAATGCTCCAGGTGTGGCCGCACTAACACCTTATACAATTGCAACATAACCTCCCTAGTCTTAAACTCCATCCCTCTAGCAATGAAGGACAACATTCCATTTGCCTTCTTAATCACCTGTTGCACTTGTAAACCAACCTTCTGTGACTCATGCACTAGCACACCCAAGTCTCTCTGAACAGCGGCATGCTTTAATATTTTATCGTTTAAATAATAATCCCGTTTGCTGTTATTCCTACCAAAATGGATAACCTCACATTTGTCAACATTGTATTCCATCTGCCAGACCCGAACCCATTCACTTAACCTATCCAAATCCCTCTGCAGACTTCCAGTATCCTCTGCACTTTTCGCTTTACCACTCATCTTAGTGTCATGTGCAAACTTGGACACATTGCCCTTGGCCCCCAACTCCAAATCATCAATGTAAATTGTGAACAATTGTGGGCCCAACACGGATCCCTGAGGGACACCACTAGCTACTGATTGCCAACCAGAGAAACACCCATTTATCCCAACTCTTTGCTTTCTATTAATTAACCAATCCTCTATCCATGCTACTACTTTACCCTTAATGCCATGCATCTTTATCTTATGCAGCAACCTTTTGTGTGGCACCTTGTCAAAGGCTTTCTGGAAATCCAGATATACCACATCCATCGGCTCCCCGTTATCTACTGCACTGGTAATGTCCTCAAAAAATTCCACTAAATTAGTTAGGCATGACCTGCCTTTTACGAACCCATGCTGCGTCTGCCCAATGGGACAATTTCTATCCAGATGCCTCGCAATTTCTTCCTTGATGATAGATTCCAGCATCTTCCCTATTACCGAAGTTAAACTCACTGGCCTATAATTTCCTGCTTTCTGCCTACCTCCTTTTTTAAACAGTGGCGTCACGTTTGCTAATTTCCAATCCACCGGGACCACCCCAGAGTCTAGTGAATTTCGGTAAATTATCACTAGTGCATCTGCAATTTCCCTAGCCATCTCTTTTAGCACTCTGGGATGCATTCCATCAGGGCCAGGAGACTTGTCTACCTTTAGCCCCATTAGCTTGCCCATCACTCCCTCCTTAGTGATAACAATCCTCTCAAGGTCCTCACCTGTCATAGCCTCATTTCTATCAGTCGCTGGCATGTTATTTGTGTCTTCCACTGTGAAGACCGACCCAAAAAACCTGTTCAGTTCCTCAGCCATTTCCTCATTTCCCATTATTAAAACTCCCTTCTCATCCTCTAAAGGACCAATATTTACCTTAGCCACTCTTTTTTGTCTTATATATTTGTAAAAACTTTTACTGTCTGTTTTTATATTCTGAGCAAGTTTACTCTCATACTCTATCTTACTCTTCTTTATAGCTTTTTTAGTAGCTTTCTGTTGCCCCCTAAAGATTTCCCAGTCCTCTAATCTCCCAGCAATCTTTGCCACTTTATATGCTTTTTCCTTCAATTTGATACTCTCCCTTATTTCCTTAGATATCCACGGTCGATTTTCCCTCTTTCTTCCGTCCTTCCTTTTTGTTGGTATAAACCTTTGCTGAGCACTGTGAAAAACCGCTTGGAAGGTTCTCCACTGTTCCTCAACTGTTCCACCATAAAGTCTTAGCTCCCAGTCTACCTTAGCTAGTTCTTCTCTCATCCCCTTGTAATCTCCTTTGTTTAAACACAAAACACTAGTATTTGATTTTACTTTCTCACCCTCCATCTGTATTTTAAATTCCACCATATTGTGATCGCTCCTTCCAAGAGGATCCCTAACTATGAGATCATGAATCAATCCTGTCTCATTACACAGGACAAGATCTAGGACCGCTTGTTCCCTCGTAGGTTCCATTACATACTGTTCTAGGAAACTATCGCGGATACATTCTATAAACTCCTCCTCACGGTTGCCTTGACCGACCTGGTTAAACCAATCGACATGTAGATTAAAATCCCCCATGATAACTGCTGTACCATTTCTACATGCATCAGTTATTTCTTTGTTTATTGCCTGCCCCACCATCTCGCTACTATTTGGTGGCCGATAGACTACTCCTATCAGTGACTTTTTCGCCTTACTATTCCTGATTTCCACGCAAATGGATTCAACCTTATCCTCCATAGCACCGATGTCATCCCTTACTATTGCCCGGATGTCATCCTTAAATAACAGAGCAACACCACCTCCCTTACCATCCACTCTGTCCTTCCGAATAGTTTGATACCCTCGGATATTTAACTCCCAGTCGTGACCATCCTTTAACCATGTTTCAGTAATGGCCACTAAATCATAGTCATTTACGATGATTTGTGCCACCAACTCATTTACTTTATTCCGAATACTACGCGCATTCAGGTAAAGTACACTTATGTTGGTTTTTTTACCTCTGTTTTGAATCTTAACATCTCCAGTTTTATTCCTTTTGTTATTACTGGGCCTATTCACTGTGCTCCCCTCAGTCACTGTACCTTGTACTGTCGCCCTTATGGATTTCTGACTATGTCTTCTCTGCCTTGCACTTTTCCCCTTACTTCCTTTTGTTTCTGTCCCTGTTTTACTACCTTCCAACTTCCAGCATTGGTTCCCATCCCCCTGCCACATTAGTTTAATCCCTTCCCAACAGCTCTAGAAAACACTAGGACATCGGTTCCAGTCCTGCCCAAGTGCAGACCGTCCGGTTTGTACTGGTCCCACCTCCCCCAGAACCGGTCCCAATGCCCCAGGAATTTGAATCCCTCCCTCTTGCACCATCTCTCGAGCCACGCATTCATCCTATCTATCCTGACATTCCTACTCTGACTAGCTCGTGGCACTGGTAGCAATCCTGAGATTACTACCTTTGAAGTCCTACTTTTTAATTTAACTCCTAACTCCCTGAATTCCGCTTGTAGGACCTCATCCCGTTTTTTACCTATATCGTTGGCGCCTATGTGCACCACGACAGCTGGCTGTTCACCCTCCCCCCCAAGAATGTCCTGCAGCCGCTCCGAGACATCCTTGACCCTTGCACCAGGGAGGCAACATACCATCCTGGAGTCTCGATTGCGTCCACAGAACCGCCTGTCTATTCCCCTTACGATCGAGCCCCCTATCACTATAGCCCTGCCATTTTTCTTCCTGCCCGGCTGTGCAGCAGAGCCAGCCACGGTGTCATGAACCTGGCTGCTGCTGCCTTCCCCTGGTGAGCCATCTTCCTCAACAGTATCCAAAGCGGTATATCTGTTTTGCATGGAGATGACCGCAGGGGACACCTGCACTGCCTTCCTACTCTTGCTCTTTCTTTTGGTCACCCATTTTCTATCTCCCTCAGTAACCTTCACCTGCGGTGTGACCAACTCGCTAAACGTGCTATCCACGACCTCCTCAGCATCGCGGATGCTCCAAAGTGAGTCCATCCGCAGCTCCAGAGCCGTCAAGCGGTCTAACAAGAGCTGCAACTGAACACACTTCTTGCACGTGAAGGAGCCAGGGACAGTGGACGTGTCCCTGAGCTCCCACATCGCACACGAGAAGCATGACACGGGTCTGGGATCAAGTACAGTATGTAGTACAGTATGTAGACGACCTACTACTGCAGACAGACACAAAGGCAGAGCACATTACGCTTCTGGCCGAGCTCCTGGAACTTTTAACCTCAATTGGCTGTAAAGTTAACCCAAGAAAGGCCCAGATTTTGGTAAATAAAGTGATGTATTTGGGTACAGTCATCACACACGGCAAACGCGAGATCGAATTCAAAAGAATTGATTCGATTGTCAAATTGCCCCTTCCCCAGAATGTTTCAGCCCTCCGGTCGTTCTGAGGACTGGTTGGTTATTGTCGGAACCACATCGACGGATTCGCGACAAAAGCAGCCCCACTCTCTGACCTCCTTAAGAAACGAGCCCCCTGGGAATGGCTTCCGCAGCATACAGAGGCTGTGGAAGAGTTAAAGAGAGCCCTTAGCGCAACACCCGCGCTACAAGTCCCAGACCACCTTTCCCCCTATGCAATAGAGGTAGCGAGCACAGATCTGACCCTCTCGGCCGTGTTACTTCAGGAACGGCACGAGCAGCTAAGACCAGTGGTTTATGCCTCCCGACTCTTAGACCCAGTAGAACAGGGATTTTCAGCCTGCGAGAGGCACCTCCTTGCAGTTTTCTGGGCAGTTCAGTACTTCTCGTACATTACCGGACTCAACCCCATCACTATTTTGACCGAGCACACCCCCACACAGTTACTCCTAGACGGTCGACTGAAGGACGGTTCAGTTAGCCAGATTAGGGCAGCTAGGTGGACACTACTTTTACAAGGACGGGACATTACAGTAAAACGGACCCGCACACACACATTTTTAGCCGACAACCTCCAATACCCAGGACAGCCCCATGACTGTGAAATTGTAGCACCCCTACACAACACAGGACCCTTCATAGCGAGGACACCCCCCAGAAAGATAGGGAACCCAAGACAAAGCCCCCAATACACAGACACGTGTGGACCACTACGGATATACGTGGACGGTTCATCCACGGTTTTAGAAGGTGAGCGTATCACGGGATGCGGCATCTATGTCGAGGACGCGCAGGGTCGCGCTCTCGAGGAAATTGCGTTAAAATTGCCAGGTCACTTAGGCGCGCAGGCAGCAGAGCTCGCGGCCATAGCTTATATAGTGGACCACCCCGATTCTTTCCCCAGCCCGGCGGACATATATTCGGACAGTCTATATGTCTGCAATAGTTTGACAGATTTTCTACCCCTGTGGAGGACACGAGGTTTTGTCTCCGCAGACGGGAAACCCCTTCCATCAGCCCCTTTACTCCGCCACATTTTAGACAAAGCGAAGGACAGAACCTTCGGCATCATAAAAGTTAGAAGCATACCAGAGGCACGTTGGAAACAGAACCAGAGAGGATTAACAAAACCTTCAAGGCCTTCTACCAAGAGCTGTACACCTCAGAGCCCCCAACGGGGAAGGCTGGGATGAACCGGTTTCTTGACGGACTGGACATACCAGTTGTGGGAGAGGGCAGAAAACGGGATCTGGAAGCACCACTAGCACTGGGAGAGATCATGGACAGCATTAGCTCCATGCAGGCGGGGAAGGCGCCGGGACCGGACGGATTCCTGGCGGACTTCTACAAAAAATTTGCGACAGCGCTGGCCCCGCACCTGCGGGAGATGTTCACAGACTCGCTAGCTAGGGGCACGTTGCCACCCACGTTAGCACAGGCCTCAATCTCGCTGATACCTAAGAAAGACAAAGACCCAACGGAATGTGGGTCATACAGACCCATATCTCTGCTGAATGCAGACGCCAAAATACTGGCCAAAATCCTAGCCAAGAGGCTAGAAGACTGTGTACCTGAGGTGGTCACAGAGGACCAGACGGGCTTTGTCAAAGGTAGACAGCTTACCGCGAACATCAGGCGCCTGCTGAACGTGATAATGACCCCCTCCGGGGAGAGAACACAAGAGGTGATCGTCTCCCTGGACGCAGAAAAGGCCTTCGACAGGGTCGAGTGGAAATACCTCATAGAGGTACTGGAGCGGTTCGGGCTTGGAACAGGGTTCACCGCTTGGGTAAAGCTCCTGTACAACGCTCCCATGGCGAGTGTACAGACCAACAATACCAACTCCCAATACTTCCAGCTGCACAGGGGCACCAGACAAGGATGCCCACTGTCCCCGCTGCTGTTCGCACTAGCAATTGAACCGCTAGCAATCGCGCTCAGGGCAGCAAAAAATTGGAGGGGGATCCGAAGGGGAGGTAGAGAGCACAGAGTCTCACTCTATGCGGATGATCTGCTCCTCTATATCTCGGACCCACAAAGCAGCATGGACGGAATCATCGCGCTCCTGAAAGAGTTTGGAGCCTTCTCGGGCTACAAACTCAACATGAGCAAAAGTGAGATCTTCCCAGTACACCCGCAAGGGGGGGGGGGGGCAGCACTAAAGGGGCTGCCGTTCAATCAAGCCCGACATAAATTCCGCTACCTGGGGATCCAAATAGCCCATGACTGGAAAGGGATCCACAAATGGAACCTCACCAGCCTGACGGAGGAAGTTAAGAAGGACCTGCAAAGATGGAACACACTCCCGCTCTCCCTCGCGGGGAGAGTTCAGACGATCAAAATGAACGTACTGCCCAGGTTCCTCTTCCTGTTTAGATCCATTCCGATCTACATCCCCAAGGCCTTTTTCAAAGCGCTGGACAAACTCATCATGGCGTTCGTATGGGGGGGGGGGGGGGGGGGTAAAAATGCTAGGATCCCAAAGAAGGTCTTACAAAAAACAAAAACCAGGGGAGGGCTAGCCCTCCCGAATCTACAATTCTACCACTGGGCAGCAACAGCCGAGCGAGTAAGGGGATGGATCCAGGAGCCAGAGGCTGAGTGGGTGCGTGCGGAGGAGGCCTCCTGCATGGGAACCTCCCTCCGGGCCCTCGCCACGGCAGCACTCCCATTCCCACCCAAAAAACACCCCAGCAGCCCAGTGGTGACAGCCACCCTCCAATCCTGGAACCAACTGCGGCAGCAACTTGGCCTGACCAAAATGTCGAACAGGGCTCCCATCTGCAACAACCATAGTTTCACACCAGCACTGACTGACGCCACCTTCAAAAGGTGGAGGCAGGACGGGGGGACACTGACAGTCAGGGACCTATACACGGACGACAGGATCGCAACACTGGACGAACTGACAGAGAAATTTCAGCTAGCTGGGGGGAACGAGCTACGGTACCTGCAGCTCAAAAACTTCCTACGAAAGGAGACAAGGACGTACCCACAACCGCCACGACAGACACTACTGGAAGACCTACTGGACGCAAGTATCCTAGAGAAAGGGAACTGTAGTGACATGTATGACCGACTGGTAGATAGGGACAACACCGTACTGGACGCAACAAGAAGGAAATGGGAGGACGACCTGGGGATGGAGATAGGGTGGGGACTCTGGAGCGAAGCACTGCATAGGGTCAACTCCACCTCCACGTGCGCAAGGCTCAGCCTGACGCAACTAAAAGTGGTACATAGAGCCCACTTAACAAGAACCCGTATGAGTAGGTTCTTCCCGGAGGTGGAAGACAGATGTGAACGGTGCCAAAGTGGCCCGGCCAACCACGCCCACATGTTCTGGTCTTGCCCCAGACTCGTGGAGTACTGGACAGCCTTCTTCGAGGTTATGTCCAAAGTGGTGGGAGTGAGGGTGGAGCCATGCCCGATAGTGGCGGTCTTCGGGGTTTCAGAACAGCCAGATCTATTCCTGGGGAGGAGGGCGGACGCCCTTGCCTTTGCCTCCCTGATCGCCCGCCGTAGAATCCTGTTTGGCTGGCGGTCAGCAGCACCGCCCAGAGCTGCGGACTGGCTGTCCGACCTCTCGGAGTCTCTCCAAATGGAGAAAATCAAATTTGCCATCCGAGGGTCGGACGACGGCTTCCACAGAACGTGAGAGCCATTCATGCAACTGTTCCGGGACCTATTTGTGGCCAATGTACAAGAGGAAGAATAGTCGGGGGAAGGTAGCGGGAGGGGGGGGGGGGGGGCTACAGGTTCGGTACGGGGGTTCGATGGCTAGCTAAGGCCCAAAACCAAACTAAATAAACATGTTGAGGGGGGGGGGGGGCGGGCGCAGTTACTACTACGAAGATGCTTACCTGTAAATATGTATGTTAATTTTTGCGTGTTTGTTTGTTTTTTTTGTTTTTTTTCTCTCCTAACAATTTGTAATTTGTTCAATATAAAATATGAAAACTGAATAAAAACATTTATAAAAAAAAAATAAAAGTTAGAAGCCACCATAGGTCATCCCCCCTGGGAATGTAAAAGCCGACGCACTGGCTAAGGCAGGTTCCAGGCGAGGACACTTGTGGACACCCCCAGCTAGCGCACCAGTTAGCGCCCCTGTGAGCACAGTTCAAGTCTCACAGACAGATATCAGGGATTTAGCTGAAGCACAGAAGCAGGATGAGGATCTCAGGGAGATTTTTAAAGGCAACTTTGTGCCTCAGTTTGACAAGTTCAGACACGCACTGACGACACATGAGGGTGTGATCATCAAGGACCAACTTTATGTGGTCCCGCAGCAGGACAGGAATCAAATGATTGCTTTGTTCCATGACGGGCATGGACACCAAGGAATCGACACGACCACGAGGCACCTCAGGCAGCTCTGTTGGTGGCCTAACCTAAGGACAGATGTAACTCACTACATCGAGAATTGCCTTATTTGCGCCCAGAATAACCCAGAGAGGTATTCTAAAAAGGCACACCTTCGGCATACTCGACCAGTTAATGGCCCCTGGACAAACCTCCAGATCGACTTTATAGGACCATTGCCCCCTTGTAGGAATGGCTATAAATACGTTCTGGTGGTAATCGATACCTTTACCAAATGGGTAGAGGCATTCCCCTCTAGAACGAATACAGCTAAGACAGCTGCAAAGATCCTGACCCACCACATCTTCACGAGATGGGGTTTACCCCGAAGCATTGATTCGGACCAGGGATCTCACTTCACAGGACGTGTCATGAAGAACGTCCTGACAATATTCGGCATCAAACAAAACTTTCATATTGCGAATCACCCACAGTCCAGCGGGATTGTAGAGCGCATGAATCGGACCCTAAAATCCACACTTAGAAAAATGGTTCAAGAAAACAACTCAACATGGGATTCAGTGCTCCCATTTGCACTCATGTTCATCAGAAATACAGTTTCAACTTCCACAGGATACACACCACACACACTCATGACCGGACGCCCTATGAAAGGTACAGAATTCCTTTTAGGACTGGACATGACTAGCCCCGAAGTGACGGCCCTCACACACGAAAAGACAGTTAAAGACCTGGTTGAGACTGTGAGGTCTGCACAGATCGCAGCCGCAGTTCAACTAGGGAAACGGCGTAAACAAAGCACAGCATGCTTTAATAAGACCGTACACCCCACAGAATTCCAGGTTGGGCAACAGGTAATGCTATCTGTATACAACCCCAGCAGTTTTTTGGCACCAAAATATTCCGGCCCATATTCAATTTCGGATAAAATTAGCCCCTCAGTTTATAAGATAAAATATCCTAATGGAAAGACCGCGTGGTTCCATATTAACCAGCTAAAGGCATATGGAACACAGTCCAACCCTGCACACCATGTCCTGCTAGACGCAGCAGAACACCTCACCCCGCCCACTAGAGACACGTTTCCACCATCCCCCTCACAGACCAGTTCTTCATCGGACTCGCCCACGACTCCGCCCACTGACCACGACAGACCACGCCCCGAAACGCAGCAGAGACAGCGATACAGACACTGACTCTGAGGACAGCCACAGCACACCACTCTACAGCCCACACTGCAGCGACTATGACCCCGACTCCAGTGACCCCATGGAAGTCACTTACATTAAAAATCCAGACCCACCACCCGACCCCGACTACCCCGACAATACCCATTCACTTTTAGACCCAACACTCTGGCACAGGGACAATTCGTACAGACTTGTCCGCAACGACGAAAGTGACCCCGGTCACATAATTCAAAGATTTCATGCCTGATCCACACAAGGGTGTGGGATCCGGGAGAGCAGGACAACACGGTGTCTGAATCCCGATACGGCAACCCCTTTGTGACCCTGTTCACAGAGACAGAGGAAAAGTGAGGTGTCCAGATGATGTAAAATAGGAACTGCTTGAGGGAAGCGATGTCCTTTCTGATGGAACCTGCACGTATGTTTTGTTTGTCAGTTTATGTTTTGTTTGTATTGAATGTTATTGGTTCAGTTGGAGGCTGGACACCTTCTTTTCAGCACTTTAGTTTGTCTGCAGAAACCTCTGAGAACTTTCTATGGTGACCAGCTCACCTTATCGGCTACAATGTCTGAAGCCCAGCTCAATTTTCAAAAGGAGCATCTTGGCTCCTCCATTGTTTTTAGGTGCCCCTCTATTCGGTGAATAGAGGCTGCAAATCCACGGTAAACACATTCTTGCCCGTTTACTCCAGGTTACTCAGGCAGTGGACAATCGGCACTGAGGACCCGCCCTGTCTGAGAACCCACTTTGGTCAGCCAAGCTCGGGTATGGCACAGCACGCCCTACCCGGGGATCCCATTCAAATCGTACCCGTAGCGGCCCATACGCAACCCATTCGACCTTTTGTTTCAAATTTGTTTTCATTTTCCGTTAGGCAGCCCTTAGGCCGCCATCCCACATGCTATTTACATCCAGGAACATTCGGATGGTAAATGAGCAAAGCCTGCGAGACGGCTCGCAGGAGGAGAGTTGTTAGGTGTATTCTGCTCATAAAATTCGCTTTTGAAAAAAAAAAATGAGGGGAGTCACAGGGTGTGACTTGGCCAGTCATTTTAATGGGTCAATTGGAATTAGAGGACAGATACACTAACAAGTACGGATATTAAGCTGTGTATTAACAGATACTGTGCTTGATCCCATAGCTTTCAAAGGACGAAAGAGGGTTCACAGCAAGGATCGGCCATACAGGAGGAAGAGAAAGAGAACGAAGAGAAGGCCATGATGGAAGCCTACCTATTACTGTTAAATGTTACATTTGTATGTGTGGAAGCAAGTCACGTTTCCCCCACAACCCCCGCCGTCAATGTTTCCCTCACAGCAACCTCCCCGTGCTCAGCTCTGATCAGTGAAGTTCAGACCTGGTGCACAAAATTTATGACATGGTACTCCATGTCATACGTGATTGAATCACTGCTAGTGATTGCAATCCTCTGCATAATCGTACAGACCCTCAGGTTGAGGAAATGGAAGAGGAGAGCCTCCCGTTCCTGCCCCTCAACCATCTATGGAGTTCAATCTCCTATTTTCGGTTTCGACCAATCCCCCCAGCCCCTCAATAAATAAAGCACCATGTGAATAAAAAAAGATACCCATGTATTATATTGTCCTGGACTCGACTGCCGAGTCAGGAAATGTTATGTGATGTGGTATGAATGGATGAGGTTTAGACTGTAATAAAATGTTTAAGGTAAGATAAGGATAGTTGTGATAGGTAGAGGTTCCCGGTTTTGGTAATGCATGTCCCCTTTGACATAGCGCCAAGTAGAGATGTCAGGTAAAAAATTTTCTTCCCATAGTCAAGGACAGAGTAGACGCTCAGGAACTTGCCGAGGTCAGGGAACACAAAGAAGGCACCCAGAAGCACTCGAAGCAACGTGCATAGGTGATCCTTCACAATATTTTAATTGTGAGGATCACAAGGAGGGAATGTAGCCACTAAGATGGACACTGGGCTAACAAAATGGAGAACTGCTAAGACTGCAGGGAGAAAGCAGTTTAGACAGGACAAGCAGTCTGCAAAGGCTAATTAGCATTCTGCACGTAGCAAATCTAGTTTATGGCCAGGTGGAAGATCTCAACCAAAGGTGTAAATAGCAAAACGCTTTGCATAGTAATGAGGCAATCCAGATCTGGGCACACACAATAGCAACATTTGGTTTTGAATGGATACTTTAAGTGGACGCCCAGACGAAACGGCACCAGAAGTATCCATCACAAAAGACCCTAGAGACCGCCCCACCCATCGAGAAGAGACCCTCAGATTGGGGGATTTGTGAGACATCGATTGGGAAATGATCCAATCGATGCATGGCATGTAAAGCCCGCCCCGAAAAGGCACGGACATTGGGGGCCCCTATAAAGATAGACCCCGCACATGGTTCTGTCTGTTGTGCTCCGGCTCCGCTGTTTTGCTCCGGCTCCGCTGTTGACTCCGTTGCTGTTGTATCCTGACTCCGACTCCAGCCATTGATCCTGTCTTCCATCACCAGCCGTTGAGCACCAGCCATCGATCTGTAAGTCCCAAACCGACGCTCGCTACGTGAACTGATACAGTATTCGACTAGTAACGAACAGAAGGTGCAGCCCAGAAAGGAACAAAGGCCTTGTCCCCTGACCTTGCTGGTTCCCACTTAGATAAGTATTTAGTCGTTTAATAGTAGAAATAGGTATTAGTCTTTAGCGTGTGCATGCGTATTTATTATATTTGTATAATAAATATTGATCGTTGGAACTTACTAATCGGTGTATAGTTTTATTACTTTGTACCTGACCTTGAGATACTTGTGAGGTGTTTATATACGACACCTGGCAACTCCGAGCTGAAATTACACACACAGAGCTATAGCAGTGTTAAGCACACGGCCTTTAAACGGAGGCGTGTTAATACACTCCAATAAACGCGTAATACACTCAAGTAAAACGTGCAGCAGAATTCAGGTGACAAAGTCCATTATATAAGCTAAGTTTGGAAAGTCGAATAAAGAGTGGTGAAGTGGTAGTGGCAGTAATATAGAAACTATCATGTCCAGGAATATAATTGATCTTGGGTAACGATATTGCTCAATGTTGGGCAGCAGGGTAGCATGGTAGTTAGCATAAATGCTTCACAGCTCCAGGGTCCCAGGTTCGATTCCCGGCTGGGTCACTGTCTGTGTGGAGTCTGCACGTCCTCCCCGTGTGTGCGTGGGTTTCCTCCGGGTGCTCCGGTTTCCTCCCACAGTCCAAAGATGTGCGGGTTAGGTGGATTGGCCATGCTAAATTGCCCGTAGTGTCCTAATAAAAGTAAGGTTAAGGGGGGGGTTGTTGGGTTACGGGTATAGGGTGGATACGTGGGTTTGAGTAGGGTGATCATGGCTCGGCACAACATTGAGGGCCGAAGGGCCTGTTCTGTGCTGTACTGTTCTAATGTTCTTCAAACTTTTCTTCCGGGGACACAATTTTACCAACCAGCCAATTCGGGACTCAACCCGGCTGACCTTCGTGACCCATGCCGGCCTCCGTTCGCGAACCACGTCGGCTGACATGCGCAACCCACCATTTTCTCTTACCTTGTTTGCTGCTGACAAAATTGGAGGAAATGGTTTTGGGTCCCTTTTGCCCGCGTACACGCTGCCCCAATGGAATCTGTTGGATGACGGTGAAGCCTTCCGGTGTCGGGAAGTAGGGAGTCTCCATCTGTCCAAAGTTCTGTATTTTGTCCTGTAAAATTTTATCAAATAAACCCCCCACCCGAACTTGTAAACAAAATAAAAAAGTAAAATGAATAAAATAAAAGAATAAAATGAATACCCCCCCCCCCCCCCACGAACTTGTAAAACAAAAAGCTTCGACCGTTTTAAAAAACAGCGGCCGCACTGCGCATGCGTGCCCAATCCTCGGCGCGCATGCGCATAGTTTTGCCCATTCGCGCCGATGATCATGTGTGCATGCGCAATGCGGCCGAATTTTTTTTACATGTTCGTGGCCATTTTGAAGGCCGCTTGCAGCCGGCGTTATTAATAGCCGGCTGCTGCGCAGGGATTTGCGTGATCGGGAGCGTCGCGAAGGACGCCTCCACGACCTTCCCGACAGCCTCCCGCGACCCACCCGCGGGTCGCGCCCCCTAATTTGAAGGACACTGACATAGCTGGATCGTAGGTGGGAGTGATGCCTACTGTGGTTGATGAGCCAGTGGAAAATCGGACAACTGAAGTGGTGAAGGAGTATTGTGTAGTAAAAAGGTGGCAAAGTCACAGGTTAAGAAAAGAGGAGAAATCAAAGAGTGAAGCTGAAGTTGAAGTTCAATTGTCAGAAACAATTTTTTATCAGATGGTTGGAAAAGCAAAAGAACAGGTGGTTGGTGAGGCGGATATCTTTAGTTCAGGAAAATTTGCGGAGTTACAACAGCAAGATATCGATATAAATGTATGTATCATAAAGCAAATGCGGAGGAGGAATCTGAGTGTATGCAGCACGGTAGCATTGTGGATAGCACAATTGCTTCACAGCTCCAGGGTCCCAGGTTCGATTCCGGCTTGGGTCACTGTCTGTGCGGAGTCTGCACATCCTCCCTGTGTGTGCGTGGGTTTCCTCCGGGTGCTCCCGTTTCCTCCCACAGTCCAAAGATGTGCAGGTTAGGTGGATTGGCCATGATAAATTGCCCTTAGTGTCCAAAATTGCCCTTAGTGTTGGGTGGGTTACTGGGTTATGGGGTTATGGGGATAGGGTGGATGTGTTGACCTTGGGTAGGGTGCTCTTTCCAAGAGCCGGTGCAGACTCGATGGGCCAAATAGCCTCCTTCTGCACTGTAAATTCTATGATCTATGATTATTACTGTAAAAGTGGTGTCTTGATGAGAAAATGGAGACCGTTACTTACGCAGGCAAATGAAAAGTGGGAAGAAGTTCATCAAGTGGTATTGCCGGTAGGGTATAGAAAGGATGTGCCGCGAGGAGCACATGAGATACCACTGGGAGGTCATTTGGGAGTAAGAAAAACTCAAGCTAAAATCGAAAACATTTTTATTGGCCTGGACTACATAAATATGTAGTTACATTTTGTTAATCATGTCACACATGTCAAGTGATAGGGAAACCTCAAGCAGTGAGAAAACCAGCGCCCTTAATACCCATTCCAGCATTTGAGGAATATTTTCCAAGGGTCTGAATTGATTGCGTAGGCCCTCTTCCGAAAACGAAAAGTGTGAATCAATATCTTTTGACTTTTGGATTTGTCTACTCGGTTTCCAGAGGCTATTCCATTACGCAATATTGCAGCTAGAAAGATTGTTGAGGAGTTGCTTCAATTCTTTAATAGATACGGACTACCCACATAAATACAATCAGATCACTGATGAAATTTTACCTCAAGGGTATTCAAAGAAGTTATGGATAGCATAGGAATAAATCAATTTAAATCAACTGCGGACCATCGAGAATCGCAGGGAGCGTCAGAAAGGACGAATATCCTGGGATGTTTTCGGATTGTGTAGTTATATTAAAGACAATGTTGAGGGCGTATTGTGAAGATTATCCAGAGAATTGGGAGAAAGGAATTACAGTCGTACTGTTTGCAGTTCGGGATGCACCTAATGAATCAACAAAATTCAGTCCTTTTGAATTAATTTTTGGTCATGAGTGAGCAGTCGGAATTCACATTATTGGATTACGTGTCATATTTTAGGGAACGATTAAATAGAGCAGGGAAATTGGCTAGACAACATTTAAAAGATGCACAACATGCGATTAAATGGATAGCGACAAGAAAGCAAAAGCTCGTAGTTTTGCCAGTGGAGAAAACTATTTAGTATTATTACCAGTGGTAATTGAACCTTTAAAAGCAAGGTTTCGTGGACTACAACCGATTGAAAGGAAATTAAGTGAGGTGAATTGTGAGGTAAGAAATCAGATAGAAGGAATACTCACCGAGTGTTCATGCGAATATGCTTGTACTGTACTTTGAAAGGGAAGAAGAGCGAAAGGAGGAGGTTTTAATTATTCTAACTCAAAGTGAAGAACCAAATCCAGATGACTTTGAATCCGACATCACTCAAATTAAATTGCAAAACAAGGATGTTCTTAAAAATTGGGATACATAGTTCACTTAATTTCCAGAGGAAAAACGAACCGACTTGAAAGAGTTATTGATATCACATGGGCTAGTTTGTGGAGATAAATTGGGAAGTAATAAAATGGCTATACGTTATGTAGATGTGGGAGATGCTGTTCCAATTAAGCAACATCCGTATAGACTTACCCGTTTAAAATTGGCACAGGTTAACAAAGAAATTGAAAGTATGCTTAAAAATGGCATAATTGAAGTGGAGCTCAGCCAATGGAGCTCAGCCACAGTGATGTTACTGAAACCGGACGGTACTCAACGGTTGTGTACGGACTATAGAAATGTTAATGGAGTTACAAGAACGAACTCTTATCCTATCTCACGTTTGTAGGATTGCATTCAGAAGGTGGAACAATCAGCTTTTTATTTCCAAACTGGATTTACTTAAAGGGTATCTTTATCCGAAAGGGCGAAGGCGATTTTAGCTTTCATGACTCGAGATGGTATATACCAATTCAAAGTTATGTCACTTGGCATGAAAAACGCCCCGGCCCCATTTCAATGGTTAACTAACAAAGTCCTTTCAGGATTACCCAATTGTGCAGGATACATCGATAATCTGGTAATTTTTAGTCAGACATTGAAAGAACATTTAAAGTATTTGGTGGAGTTATTCGATCGGCTTCAGGAGGCGGGTTTGGTGGTAAACTTAGCAAAAGGTGAATTTGGAAAATTGTCCCACGGGATGTGAAAACAAAAGTTATTGGGGAGTTTCCAATACCCTCGACAGGAAGGGAACCAATGGGATTTATTGGCATGATTGCTTTTTACAGGAATGTTGCGCCTATCTTTAAAAGTGTGGTCGCTCCATTGACTGCCTTGCTAACGAACCGTCCACAGTTTCTGCGGACAGCGGAGTGTCAACAGGCATTTGAAGGCCTAAAGGCTGTGATAACAAATGTGTTGGAGGGGCTCTGTGATCGATTTGAACTAAAGTATCTGACCTTAAAGAGAAATGCAGAGGCATAGAGAAATGGATGGATCGTGCAGAGACCTTCTTGTCCAAAGAGATTGTTACTCAAGAGAGATTTCAGTTGGAGGAATAAGAACTAAAATGGACTATGTTATTATAAATGTTTGCCTGTTTTGTTTTGTTAAGCAAGAAAAAGTATATTTACTGTCAATGTTGTTTAAAAGAAAGTGAAAATGTGAAAAATGTAACCATATTTATTTTCCTTGGGGGCAGGTTTCATGTGAATGTGCCTTTAAGGCTGCAGTGATGTCATTGTGTGGGTGGAGCTGAAAGCGCTTTTCGGCACTGAATGTAGTTTCGCTTTCAGATGGAGAGTTGCATTCAAACCAAGCAGATGTGTATTGATCTTTCGCTCTGCAATCTAAAGATATCTCCAGATCACTTGATGAATTAAAAGTAATACCTGTTTCTGGAAGGAATGCAAACCTACAATATTTGTTACACAGGGTTTTTTGACTTATGGATGTTGTTCAGAAAGTTATTAAGAGTTATCTATAGAGTACTGTATCTTTTTGGGTGGTTATCAGTGTTGGTAGTTGGTAAGATGTTTACTCTGGGTTAATGAAATGTTAACTGGATTCATGGAATAAACATTGTTTTGTTTTAAAAATACTTTTAGTTCTCTGTTGCATCACACCTGTAAACTGGGCATTCGTCCGCCCCATTGCCACAATTGATTTAAAGTTGTGGGTCAGGTGAACTCCATGATATACTTTGGTGTTCTCTAAACCCTGGCCCATAATACCATTCCAAGATGGCCAGCTCTCTAGTTGGTTCCTCGACATTTGGTGAAGAAAACCATCCCGTATATACTGCAGGAATTCCTCCTCTGCACCATTGTGGCTAATCTGATTCGCCCAATCTATGTGAAGACTAAAATCACCCATGATCACCGATATTACCTTATTACAAGCATTTCTAAATTCGTGTTTTAATGCGATTCCCAACGTCACGACTGCAATTTGGGGGTCTATATAGAACATCCACTAACGTTTTTGCCCCTTGGTATTTCTCATCTCTAGACACACAGATTCCACATTGTCAGAGCTAAAAGTCTTTCTCACTATTGTCTTAATTTCCTCTTTGACCAGCAGTGCGTGCCACCACCTTTTAATTTATGCCTGTCCTTCCTAAAAAAACCTGGGACATTCAGTTCACACCCCTGATCACCCTGCAGCCATTTATCCGTAATCCCAATTATATCATACCCATTTATACCTATCTGCGTGACTAGTTCATCCACTTTATTGCAAATACGCCATGCATTAAGCCACAGAGCCTTTAAATTTGTCTTTTTCACATTGTTTGCCTTGCTCACAACATTTTTCTCTATTGCCCGTTGGTATATTTCCCTTGGTTTCTCCACCTGTTACTTTTCTTATTCACTTTTCTACCTTTTCTTTTTGTCCTTGCTACCTCTTTCTCTGACTCCTTGCATAGGTTCCCATTCCCCTGGCATATTAGTTTAAACCTTCCCCAACTGCTCTAGCAAATAGTCCCACTAGTACTTCAGTTCCAGTCCTGCCCAGGTGTAACCCATCCAGTTTATACAGGTCCCACCTACCCCAGGGTTACCTTTATCCCTGTTCCTAGGTTACAGGGATAATGGGATAGGGTGGAGGTGTGGGGCTTAAGTGGGGTGCTCTTTCCAAGGGACGATGCAGACTCGACGCTCCTTCTGTACTATAAATTCTATGATACAAGGACCCCTCTCAATAACGATACGTTCCCCACTGGCCATTGTAATTCCTGATTTACTACCCGGGGACCACTGTAACTAATTATATACTACACACGGACCATTGTAAATACTGATGTACTACCGAGGGACCACTGTGAATAATGATACGCATCCCGGCTCACACTCCAGCTCTCACACTCCGGCACTCACATTCAGGCTGTCACACTCTGGCTCTCAGACTCCTGCTCTCGCACGCCGGCACTCACACTCAGACTTCGACACTCCTGTTCTCACACTCCGGCTCTGACACTCCGGCACTCACACTCCGGCACTCACACTATGAATCTCATACTCCGGCTCACTCACTATGGCTCTCATAGTCGTGTTCTCATCCACGCTCACATTCTCAGGCTCTCACACTCCATCTCTTATATCCGACTCTCACACTCCGGCACTCACCCTCTGGCTCTCCTACTCCGGCTCTCCTACTCCGGTTGTCACACTCCGGCTATCCCACACGATCTCACACTCCGTCACTCACACAGGTCTGAGGAAGGAACAGTGCTCCGAAAGCTAGTGATTCTAAACAAACCTGTTCGACTTTAACCTGGTGTTGTAAGACTTCTTACTGTACTCACACAAGCTCTCACACTCTCTCCCAAAGTCTGCCCCTCACACCCTCTCACGCTCAAGCTCTCACACACTCTCACACTTTTTCGCTCATACTCCTTCAGCACCGGGCTGAATTCTCCGCCGGCGGGATGCTCCGTTTTGTCAGCAGACCGGAGGTTTCCAGACGGCGTGGGCCTGCCCCACAACGGGAAACCCCATTGGCCAGCCGGCGTAATGGCTCATCCCGCCTGCGGGGTGAAACTGAAATGTGGCGCAACGGAGCGAATAACCCAGCTCCACACATGCTCTTAGACTGTGGCTCTCATACGCACTGACACTCATGCCATTCTCCCACTCCGTCACATACTTTCTCTCATGCGCTTTCAAACTCAGACTCTCTCTGTCACATACTGTCCTCCCTCTCCCATACTACCTCCCTTCCTTGCTCTCTCCCTATCACATGGCATCGCACACTCTATCCCTCTCTCTCACGCTCCCTCCCTCTCTCTCACACTCACTCCCTTCTTATTTCACACTCTCTCCCTCTCTCACGCTCCTTCGTGTCTCTCCCACAGTCCCTCTATCTCTCACACGCCCTCCCTCCTTCTCTCACACTCTCTGTCTCTCACAAACCCTCCCAATTTCACACTCACTCGCACTCACTCTGTTCCTCTCCTCCGTCATGCTTTCACCCTCATTGACACTCATTACCAATCTCTTCCTCTCTCACATGCACTCCCTCTCACACTTTTTCCCTCCCCATGTCTCACTCTCTCTCTCCCTCCCTTTCTCACTCGCCATCCCTCCCTGACACTCTCTCACACTCTTTCCCTCTCCCATTTTCACTCTCACTCCCTCACTCTCTCATTTAGTCATTCACACTCGTGTTATTTTTGACAGAGGTTACCTATCTCTATGTTTATGTTTGTATTTTGCCCACCATCCTTCTCACCCCATCTGCCTCGCTGATTCACTCGCACGCTCGGTCTCCAATCTCTCCCCTTTCCTTTCTCTCAAACAATCAAACTCTTCTCGTTTTAACTTTTATTTCCCCCATCCTCTTTCTCTCACATCCCTTTTCTCTCTGACTCTATTTTCTGTCAAAACATTTCACAAATAAGCTCTCTCTCTTCCTCCAGATTGCATTCCATCTTTCTCCCAGTTTAAGTTTGTGTATCCCTTGGAGGGTCAATATCATTTAAAATCGCTGCGTTCCGTTTCACAGATAAATATGTTGTAATGCTGCTCATCGAGATGCTATGTTTGTATTTGCTGCAGGGTTGGGTTTTATGAGGTTCCAATGTTTGAAAATGTTTTCTTAGTTTGAGGAGATGAATCCGATTTAGGGTTGGAATCATTTACTTTCGAATTTAAATGTTTACAGATTTTAGATTAATTGAAATGTTCTATTTATGGTCATCCTCAATCCACTTAAATCACAGAACTGGATGGTTACAGTTAAAGAGACAGCTACTTCCCAGAGTACAGTAGAACAACCCGAGAAACAGGTTGATAATTAGAAGTGAATCACGGAATGGTCCCAGTTATGAGGCAAAAACATCCCAGAGTGCAGTTGAACAACCCGAGAAACACACTGAAAATTGGAACTGAATCACTGAATGGTCCCAGTTAAAGAGGCAGCTACACACAGAGTGCAGTGGAACCACTCGGAGAAACGCACTAACAATTGGAACTGAATCACAGAATAGTCACAGTTAAAGAAGAGGCAGCTACACCGCGGACTGCAGTGGAACCATTCAGAGAAACGCACTAACAATTGGAACTGAAGCACCGAATGGTCACAGTTAAAGAGGCTGCTATATCCCAGAGTGCAGTGGAACCACCCAGAGAAAAACACTGACAATTTGAACTGAATTATTGAATGGTCCCAGTCAAGTGATGAATATCACTGAAAAACCGAGATCTCGAGATGGGACTGAAGCTGTTTGATTGGACAGAATCCTTTTGGTTATTGTTCGTTGATCAATGTGAGTAACACATTGTCCAGTGTTTGCAAAGTGGTTACTCACTCAAAAAATCATATTTTATTTCCCTGAACCCAATGTTGTAATCTGTTTGTTCATATCTTTAGAAACATAACTTGAACGATGTTTCAGCCTCAATATCCCTGAGGTGATTCCTCAGGGTAAAAATTAATAGCTGTGGAAATATATAATCTCAACGTTTAAGACAACAAGCCTGACACCAGCACGAAGGGACATATACGTGTACACTGAAAATGCTTTATCCAATTCATGTTGCTGAGAAAATATTCTACCCAATCCTCGCTATAGTTGGTGTTGCTGGTAAGTGACTATCACCATTGAATTTGTATAAATTTGTGTGTGAGCGTATCTCTGGTTTTATACTGTGACTGATTCTGTTTAATGCTGATCTCGTGCTTACTGTTATACTGACAGCTGATCAACGAGATAATTCCTTCAGTCAAATGTCTTTACACATGTGTATGGTTTGAATCCATTTCATCACCTGACAATAAACCTCTGTTTGTAACACACGGATCTCTGATCAATGCAGTTATTATATTCAGTGGAATCTTGTATAATGTTAGATTGGATCTCAGTAAAGATCTCTAAAGGAAGGTTTAGTGGAAATAACAATGAAATCACACTGAGTGTGGGTGATTAACCAGAGTGGAGTATCTGAAAGCAGTGAACAAAGCTTACTGGAAGCATCTGTCAATGTAGCTTTGAACTGAATGTGGGTCACTCACGAGAGTGGAATATCTGATCCAACGTTCTATCTATTACTGGAACCGCCTGTCCGTGGAAATTGTATTGTGTGCGGATGAGGTTCTGGACTGACATTAAGTGCTTCTATTTTTAAATAATATATTTTGTTGGTGTGTGGGCGCTCCATTCTAAGGAACCAATCTCTCTCTTTGTTTTTCATCTGGAATAGGTTAGGGTTAGGTTTTGAAGATGTTTAATATTTATTGTGTGAAGTGACATGTCTCGGTATCTTGGTTTTCAATTGAACTGCTGCAACAGAAACAGATATCACCCACTCTCTAATATTTATAATTCCCACAATAGTGCAGTATTGAAATATGTTTTGTGATATTTTCTAATTTCTATTAATCCTTAAATCAGGGGTGGGCAAACTACGGCCCGGGGCCGCATGCGGCCCGCCAAAGGTCTTTATGCGGCCCACCAAGATCAAGTCGTAAAAAAAAATAAAAATTAAAAATTTTTAAAAATTTTTTTTTTAAATAAAAATGGTTTATATATTTTTTATAAGGTTAATGGGGGGGGGGGCGGTGTTGGGTTACTGGTATAGGGTGGATACGTTGACTTGAGTAGGGTGATCATTGCTCGGCACAACATTGAGGGCCGAAGGGCCTGTTCTGTGCTGTACTGTTCTATGTTCTATGTTCTATATGAGGTGCTCAGAATCATAACCGGGTGAAGCGCCATTTTTGAAAAGTAGAGAAAAAGAGGGCTAAAGGCAGGATGCCGCCAGGGGAAGGGCTGAGGTATATGCCGCACGCTAATTGGTTACAACCGGGACTATTAATTAATATACTATGCGGCCCTTTAAAATTGTGAATTTCTGAATGTGGCCCTTGCACGGAAAAGTTTGCCCACCCCTGCCTTAAATGATCCTTAAAACATTGGAATGTTTATTCATTTTTTATGGGTGTTTTTTAAACGGTGTTGCTGCTTCGCATGATTTGTCAATCTGTTCAGCTGAGCCCAGAAACCCCTCCAGGCCATTCAGACTGTTTTCCTAGGTGTGATTGGGAGACTCATTGTTCTGATCACACTGTAGCAGCGGACACCGAGCTGTCGGGAAAATAATTTCACATTCAAATACCAAGATTGCGAGTTTATAATTGATGATGAATCTGTGACTGTATTTAGTTGTATTCTTCTGCTGCATTCACTGTCATTCTCAATTCGGTTTGATCTGTAAATTTTGTAATTAACATTCTGCTTCCCGATTCGATATTGTTGATGTAAATGACGGAGGAGAGGGATCCCACTGCTGATCCTTGTGGAACACCACTTCCCACCTTCCACCAATCAGACAAAATCCCTTTAGCCCCCCTCCCCGTTCTCGGTGTGTGTCTCCAGATTGCCGTCCATTTGGCTGATGTGTCCTCGAGCTCCACTTACATAGATACATCCATAGAATATAGGAGCAGGAGGAGGCATTTTGGCCCTTCGAGCCTGCTCCGCCATTCATCATGATCATGGCTGATCATCCAATTCAATAGCCTAATCCTGCTTTCTCCCCATAGCCTTTGATCCCATTCTCCTCCAGTGCGAGATCTAGTCGCCTCTTGAGTATATTCAAAGTTTTAGCATCAATACTTCCTGTGGTCATGAATTCCACAGGTTCACCACTCTTTGTGTGAAAAAATGTTTCTTTATCTCTGTCCGAAATGTTTCATCCTGAATCCTCAGACTGTGATCCCTGGTTCTGTATACACCCATCATTGGTAACTTCTTCACTTCATCTATCCTGTCTAGTCCTGTTGGAATTTTGCAAGTCTCTATGAGATCCCCCCCTCATTCTTCTGATCTCCAGCGAGAACAATCCCAACCTAGTCAACCTCTCATCATATGACAGTCCCGCCATCTCTAGAATCAATCTGATTGCTCTGAAGTTACTCATGAGTCTGTTATGTCGCATCTTACTGAAGGTCGTCAGAAAATCGAATTGTTTAATATCTATCAGACGAATCAAATCTATCATTTCTGACAGTTATTTTTAAAAAATAAATAAAATATGTCAGGAATGTTGTTGACTTTGGAATTGGTGCTGACTATTTATTATTCCCTGTGTTGGGGGACATTTTCTGATACTGGACTATGATTTAAATTATAGATGGCTCTGTAACTACATTGTTGCTCCGATATTACTTTTCAATAGTTCTGCTGAGACAAAAGGTACTCATTGGCTTAGATGCCTGTTTGGAAGAGGCAATTTGTAGACATAGATAGCGTATACACTATGCTTTTTAAGATGAGAAAGGACACAAAATGATTGATAGCAATTATAGCAATGCTAAAGAAACAAAATGGCTGAACTAGCCACATTCCTGAACAATAAGTTACAAACTGAGTAAACTACCTCATGAGAACCAGGCGTGGGTATGTATAGGGAGTATTTTAACAGCCGCTGATACCAGCTTTACAGAACAAGGAATGCAATGTATCCTTAATAAGTTCAAGGCCACCAGCTGCAGGCAGGACATATCCTTATGTTAGTCTTGAGTGACGTTGGCATTAAGTTAAGGGCGGGTAAGACAACACCCACTTTAACCATATAAGTGGGATGCCTAGAAATTTTTTTTTTTAGAACACTACAGCGCAGTACGGGCCCTTCGGCCCTCCATGTTGCGCCGACCTGTGAAACCATCTGAAGCCTATCTGACCTACACTATTCCATTTTCATCCATATGTCTATCCAGTGACCACTTAAATGCCCTTAAAGTTGGCGAGTCTACTACTATTGCAGGCAGGGCGTTCCACACCCCTACTACTCTCTGAGTAAAGAAACTGCCTCTGACATCTGTCCTATATCTATCACCCCTCAATTTAAAGCTATGTCCCCTCGTGTTGGTCATCACCATCCGAGGAAAAAGACTCTCACTGTCCACCCTATCTAACCCTCTGACTATCTTATATGTCTCTATTAAGTCACCTCTCAGCCTTCTCCTCTCTAACGAAAACAACCTCAATTCCCTGAGCCTTTCCTCGTAAGACCTTCCATCCATACCAGGCAACATCCTAGTAAATCTCCTCTGAACCCTTTCCAAAGCTTCCACATCCTTCCTATAATGTGGTGACCAGAACTGCACGCAGTACTCCAGGTGTGGCCGCACCAGAGTTATGTACAGCTGCAGCATGACCTTGTGGTTCCGAAACTCAATCCCCCAGCTTATAAAGGCTAGCACACCATATGCCTTCTTAACAGCCCTATTAACCTGGGTGGCAACATTCAGGGATTTATGTACCTGGATGCCGAGATCTCTCTGTTCATCTACACTACCAAGAATCTTGCCATTAGCCCAGTACTCTGCATTCCTGTTACTCATTCCAAAGTGAACCACCTCACACTTTTCCGCATTAAACTCCATCTGCCACCTTTCAGCCCAGCTCTGCAGCTTATCTATGTCCCTCTGTATCCAATAACATCCTTCAGCACTATCCACAACTCCACCGACCTTCGTGTCATCTGCAAATTTACTAAGCCATCCTTCTACACACTCTTCCAGGTCATTTATAAAAATGACAAACAGCAGTGGCCCCAAAACAGATCCTTGCGGTACACCACTAGTAACTGAACTCCAGGATGAACATTTGCCATCAACCACAACCCTCTGTCTTCTTTCAGCTAGCCAATTTTCTGATCCAAACCGCTAAATCACCTTCAATTCCATACTTCCTTATTTTCTGCAATAGCCTACCGTGGGGAACCTTATCAAACGCCGTACTGAAATCCATATATACCACATCAACAGCTTTACCCTGATCCACCTGTTTGGTCACCTTCTCAAAAAACTCAAAAAGGTTTGTGAGACATGACCTACCCTTCACAAAACCGTGTTGAGTATCGCTAATCAACTTGTTCTTTTCAAGATGATTATAAACCCTATCTCTTATAACCTTTTCCAACATTTTACCCACAACCGACGTAAGGCTCACAGGTCTATAATTACCAGGGTTGTCTCTACTCCCCTTCTTGAAGAAGGAGACAACATTTGCTATCCTCCAGTCTTCCGGCACTATTCCTGTCGACAAAGACGACATAAAGATCAAGGACAAAGGCTCTGCAATCTCCTCCCTGGCTTCCCAGAGAATCCTAGGATAAATCCCATCTGGCCCAGGGGACTTATCTATTTTTACATTTTCTAAAATTGCTAACACCTCCTCCTTTTGAACCTCAATTCCATCTAGCCTGGTCGACTGAACCTGAGTGTTCTCCTCAACAACATTGTCTTTCTCCAGTGTAAACACTGACGAAAAATATCCATTTAATGCTTCCCCTATCTCCTCTGATTCCACACACAACTTTCCACTACTATCCTTGATTGGCCCTAATCTTACTCTAGTCATTCTTTTGTTCCTGATATACCTATAGAAAGCCTTAGGGTTTTCCTTGATCCTATCCGCCAACGACTTTTCGTGTCCTCTCCTCGCTCTTCTTAACTCTCCCTTTAGGTCCTTCCTGGCTAACTTGTAACTCTCAAGTGCCCTAACTGAGCCTTCATGTCTCATCCTAACATAAGCCTTCTTCTTCCTCTTGACAAGTGCTTCAACTTCCTTAGTAAACCGCGGTTCCCTTGCTCGACAACTTCCTCCCTGCCTGACAGGTACATACTTATCAAGGACACGCAGTAGCTGTTCCTTGAAAAAGCCTTTCCCCTCGCTATAATTCTTGCCTTGCGGTATATACCTATCCCTGCCCATTGCTAAAGTAAACATAACCGAGTTGTGATCACTATCACCAAAGTGCTCACCTACATCTAAATCTAACACCAGGCCGGGTTCATTACCCAGTACCAAATCCAATGTGGCCTCGCCCCTTGTTGTCCTGTCTACATACTGTGTCAGAAAACCATCCTGCACACACTGCACAAAAACTGACCCATCTATAGTACTCGAACTATAGTATTTCCAGTCAATATTTGGAAAGTTAAAGTCCCCCATAACAACTACCCTGTTACTCTCGCTCCTGTCAAGAATCATCTTTGCAATCCTTTCTTCTACATCTCTGGAACTATTCGGAGGTCTATAGACAACTCCCAAAAGGGTGACCTCTCCTCTACTGTTCCTAACCTCGGCCCATACTGCCTCAGTAGACGAGTCCTCAAGCGTCCTTTCTACCTCCGTAATACTTTCCTTGATTAACAATGCCACCCCCCCCCCTCTTTTACCATCTTCTCTGTTCTTACAGAAACATCTAAATCCTGGAACCTGCAACAACCATTCCTGTCCCTGCTCTACCCATGAGTCCGAAATCGCCACAACATCGAGATCCCAGGTACCAACCCATGCTGCAAGCTCACCCACCTTATTCCGGATGCTCTTGGCGTAGACACACTTCAAACCAGCGTCCTGCTTGCCTGTGCCCTCTTTCGAACTTTTAACCCTATCCCTGACCTCACTACTCTCCACATCCTGTACACTGGGGCTACAATTTAGGTTCCCATCCCCCTGCTGAATTAGTTTAAACCCCCCCGAAGAGCACTAGCAAATCTCCCCCCCAGGATATTGGTATCCCTCTGGTTCAGGTGAAGACCATCCCGTTTGTAGAGGTCCCACCTACCCCAGAATGAGCCCCAATTATCCAGGAAACCAAAATCCTCCCTCCTGCACCATCCCTGTAGCCACGTGTTCAACTCCTCTCTCTCCTTATTTCTCACTTCGCTAGCACGTGGCACGGGTAACAACCCAGAGATAACAACTCTGTTTGTTCTAGCTCTCAGATTCCACCCTAGCCCCCTGAATTTCTGTCTCAAACCCCCATCTCTCTTCCTACCTATGTCGTTGGTACCTATGTGGACCACGACTTGGGGCTGCTCCTCCTCCCCCTTAAGGATCCCAAAAACACGATCAGAGACATCACGAACCCTGGCACCTGGGAGGCAATACACCAACCGTGAGTCTCTTTCGTTCCCACAGAACCTCCTGTCTGTTCTAACTATGGATTGACTCCATGTAATGAATTGTGACGCGAATATAGTTGATTGATTTTATGTAAATGAGAATACACCTAGTTCCGCCCCTTGAATCTGTATATTAACCCAATACGAACCTTAGCTCAAGTGAGAAAGAGTATTGTGAGACTACGTAGTTTCCAAATCTTTCTCCCAGGTCTGACATAATAAATTGCTTCTTTACTCACTCAAAAGGCCTACGTGTGAATATTTTCACATCTAACAGTCGGTGTTGTTAGATATTTTAATTCACGTTTTCCTACTATTAACGTTATGACTCGAGATTGTTTTCTGGAATTGTTTTATTTTCTGGTTTGATTGAAGAATAACAGAAACCGACTGCAGCCTTTCAATTGTTTGGTAATATTCTGATGATGATTAGTGAATAGATAATATTGTATCCGCTGTTTCACACTGTCTATTGGTTGAAACCCACCTGCCTCCAGTAATTGCCCTCTACCTGGACCCCACTCTCTGGCCTCCTATCTACTCATGATCTTTTCATTGAGATCTGTCAGTGCGCTATAAAGCGTTTCAATCACTCTGTCTCTGTCACCCGCTCTATTATGTCACCCGCTGAACTTGTTCCAATGCTCTCCAATATCCAACCCTGACCTGGTGATATAAGTTACTCAGAAGTGTGGTACCATTGTTGTCTGAGGTTTTGACGTGTTCCTCACAGAGGCTGAGTGCCAACTCAAGCCCATCCTGCTACCTCCCCCTGGACCAGGACCCCACCACCAAACATCATGATATTGCGACCAGGTCTTTCACTGACTTCATCAGTTCTGGAGATCTTCCGTTCACAGCGTCGTGCAGCATAGTCCTGCAACCTCACACAAACTGCATAAATCTCGTGCTTCTACCACCTTAACAAAATGCCCAAACAGGAATCTCCGAGTAGACGCATTATTTCAGCATGTTTCAGCCACACCAAACCTATTTTCTCGTATGTTGATGCCACCCTCTCTCCTCTGTCCTGTCCCTTCAAACCGACATTGGTGGTACATTGATTAGCACTGTTGCTTCACAGCACCAGGGGCCCGGGTTCAAATCCCGCCTTGGATGACTGTGGACTCTGCACGCTCTCCCCGTGTCTGTCTGGGTTTCCTCTGGGTCTTCCGGTTACCTTCCACAGTCCAAAGATGTGTACGTTAGCTGAATTGGCAGTGCTAACTTGCTCCTTTGTGGCCAAAAAGATAGGTTAGATTAAGGGGTTAATGGAATAGGGCAGGGGAGTGAGCTTGGGTGAGATTTTCTTTGAGTGGTTTGGAGCAGACTTGCAGACTTAATGTGCCGAATGACCTCCATCTGCACTGTAGGGATTCTATGACTCCTGATTCCTCTGTTGCCGTTTGTCATATAAACACGGCGCATGTCCCTGGCCCTAACCGTCTAATCTTTACTACGGATGTCCAATCCCGCTACGCCTCCATTCCCCAACAGGAGGGACTGAGACCTGTCAGCTTCCTCCGTGATCGGAGACCTGGACAATCCGGGACCACCACCACCTTCCTGCGCCATTCTGTCACGCCATAATTTCTCTTTTAACGTGTCTCACTTCTTGCAAATAAAAGGCGTGGCCATGGGTACCCTCCTGGGCCCCGCTTTGGTACGACCTCCGCAAAGCCACCTGGGATGCCAAGAGACAATGTCAGACCAAGCTGGAGTCACAGACGAGCGTACAATTCTCTCGCCGGTGGTGGAAATACCTAAACAACACAAAGGGAAACCGTTCAGTATCTCCAGCAGCAACGCACCCCTCCCCGATGAACTCAATGCATTCTCTACTATGTCCGAGCAGGAAACCATCAATCCGTTGTCGAGTGCCCCAGCAGTCCCGGACAAACCAATACCCACCGTCAGAGCATCCAAAGTCAGATCGGCCTTCCTGAAAGGGAAACCGCGGAAGGCGACGGGCACTGTGCGGGCCAGCTGGAAGTTTGATGACATCTTCAACCTGTTCCTACTCCGCTCCGAGGTCCCCATCTGATTCAAGAAGACCACCATCATTTCAGTGCCAAACAAGAACCATGCAACGTGATTCAATGACTACTGTCCAGTGGCCCTGACATCAATTGTAATGAAGTGTTTTTTTTTAGAACAGTACAGCACAGAAGCAGAAGTTTCGAGAAGTTGGTCATGAAGCACAACAACACCATACTGCCAGGTTGCCTCGATCTACTGCAATTCGCATACCGCCACAACTGGTCCACAGCAGATGCCATCTCCCTTACCCCACACTCATTTGTTCTGGGCCAGGGTTTATAAAACTCCAATGTGTATCACGGAGTTCACGTGACCCACAACTGTTTATAGATTTTGGTCATTAGGAGCATAAGGGCCTAATTTTCAGGTGGTATTCAACAAAGGCCTTTAGCACTTTTCAAAAAAAACCAAAATTTATTCTATGAATTCAGTTAACATTTTATAGACACACACAGTCATCATTTTTATCAACTACAAACATAAATCCCCACACAGCTACAGTTCCCTCTCTATATATATATTACCCTCAATAACTTCCCTTTCATCAGTTTCAATTGAATAACAAGCATCCACTGAACCCTTTTAACAAAACAGTAGTTTGAATTCTTTCCAAAAAACAGTTATCTCTTTTAAATTATCAAGTGTTCGCGGCACCTTTTAGTATCCAGAAAGAGAGAGATAAAAGAAACCTTATTTGTGTGGATTCAGCTTCCAACTGTGGAAACCGAAAATAAAACTCAGAGCCACAGTCAGCCCCCAGCTCAAAACGAAAGTAAAGCCCAGTGCCACAGCCCAGCTCCACCCACACAATGACATCACTGAAGCCATGTGATAACAGAACTCATTTCTTAAAGGGACACTCACATGACACATCCCTGGAGCATCGCAACAATAAGGATTCCTACAGCAGACTCGTATTTATTGACTACAGCTCTGCCTTCAACACCATAATCCCAGCCAAACTCATATCATAGCTCCAACACCTAGCACTTGGCTCCTCACTCTGCAAATGGATCCTCGACTTTCTGACCCACAGACCACAAGCATTAAGAATAAACAACAAAAGCTTCACCACAATAGTCCTCAATATCGGGCCCCACAAGGCTGCGTACTTAGCCCCCTACAGTACTCCCTATACACACACGACTGCGTGGCAAAATTTGGTTGCAACTCCATCTACAAGTTTGCTGACGACACGACCATAGTGGGTCGGATCTCGAACAACGATGAATCAGAATACAGGAGGTAGATAGATAACCTAGTGCAGTGTTGTAACGATAACAATCTATCCCTCAATTCCAGCAAAACTAAAGAGCTGATCATTGATTTCAGGAAGCAAAGTACTGGACACACCCATGTCAGCATCAACGGAGTCGAGGTGGAGATGGTTGACAGCTTTAAATTCCGAGGAGTGCACATCAACAAAAATCTGTACTGGTCCACCAACGTCAACGCTACCACCAAGAAAGCACAGCAGCGCCAATACGTCCTCAGGAAACTAAGGAAATTCGGCACGTCCACATTAACTCTTTCCAACTTTTACTGATGCAAAATAGAGAGCATCCTATCTGGCTGCATCACAGCGTGGTATGGCAACTGCTCGATCCAAGACTGCAAGTAACTCCAGAGAGTCGTGAACACAACCCAGCCCACCACATGAACCCGCCTCCCATCCATTGACTCTATCTACACCTCCCGCTACCTGGCAGCATAATCAAAGACCCCTCCCACCCGGCTTACTCACTCTTCCAACTACTTCCATCGGGCAGGAGATACAAACGTCTGAGAACACGCACGACCAGACTCAAAAACAGCGTCTTGCCCGCTGTTACCAGACACATAAACGACCCCCTTATGGACTGACTGATAAATACTACACTCCTGTATGATTGAACCTATGCCGGTGTATATGTACATCGTGGTGCCCTGTTATGTATTTTCTTTTCCTTTCATGTACGAAATGAACTGTTTAAGCTTCTCGCAGAAAAATACTTTTCACTATACCTCGGTACACGTGGCAATAAACAACTCTAATGCAATGTCTGTCATTTTGTGGGTTATGTGAAGACTCCCTGTCCCTGTTCTACTCCTGTGCCCTTCCACAGATAAATTTCTGTTCCAACGACGACATGAAATATTGGTGATAGTTCATGCTTCTGTCTGGACCTCGAAACATGAATCGATTTTTCTTCCAATATTCACTTCTCCATTACACCTGGCACCCCTTCCCCTTCCCACGGTACCTTCCCTTGCAAACACAGATGGTGCAACAACTTCCCCTTTACATCCTTCCGTCTCAAACTCTCCTTTCTGGTGAAGCAGTATTTCACTCATGCTTCCTTCAGTTTGGTCTACTGTATCCCAGTACCGTCTCCTTTACATTGGGAAGAGGAAACGCAGACTGGGTGACCGCCTTGCAGAACACCTTCACTTAGCAAGCAAACCTTCATAGAATATTCATAGAATTTACAGTGCAGAAGGAGGG
Organism: Scyliorhinus canicula; assembly: GCF_902713615.1. Taxonomy (NCBI): domain Eukaryota; kingdom Metazoa; phylum Chordata; class Chondrichthyes; order Carcharhiniformes; family Scyliorhinidae; genus Scyliorhinus; species Scyliorhinus canicula. Next base: position 27,024,418 of record NC_052169.1, read on the forward strand.
CCTTTGTCCCATTGAGTCTGTACCAGCCCTTGGAAAGAGCACCCCACTTAAGCCTATCCCATCCCCATAATCCAGTAACACCACCTAAATCTTTGTGGACACCACGGACAATTTATCATGGCCAATCCATCTAACCTGCACATCTTTGGACTTCGGGCGGAAACCGTAGCACCTGAAGAAAACCAACGCGGGCACGGGGAGAACGTTCAGACAATGACCCAAGCCGGAAAGCGAACCAGGGACCCTGGAGCTCTGATGTAACTGTGCTAACCACTATGCTACTGTGCATGATCCCAGTCTTCCTGTTGCGGCCATTTTAACACAACACCTTGCCCACATCTCTGTTCTTTGCCTCCTGCAAGGATACAGTGAAGCCCAACGCAACCTGGAGGAGCAACACCGCATCTTCCAATTAGGCAGGTTACAACCCTCAGGACTTTCCTTTAGGTTCAACCATTTTGGACAGGGAGAGGGTGCCTGACGAATGACTGAACCTGGAAAAGTATGCCCAGGGAATGTTCTGGAGATTGGGAAAACACTATTCGTCTCATAATTATGACCTGGGAAAGTCCTGCGCTTGTTTTATTTTTCCATTGGTCACGGAGGATTAAATGATCCAGGAGTGGTGTGCAACCCCATAAGGAATCCAGTGCAGGCAACGGTCCAATCCGGAGTGTGGTACAATAATTGGGAGTGAGGAGGGATGACAATCTCTGCTATGTTTGTGGCCGGTTTGTTAAAGCTGTCCGGTTTGAGTTAATCCTGTAAACAATACTAAATAAGAAATGTGATCTCTCCCAAAGGTATTTAAATTTTGCCACCGGGGCGTCACGGCAGCACAGTGGTTAGCACTGCTGCCTCACAGGGCCAGGGTTCCGGGGTCAATTCCTGCCTCGGTAACTGTCTGTGTGAAGTTTGCACTTTCTTCCCGTGTCTGCGTGGGTTTCCTCCGGGCACTCCAGTTTCCTCCCACTGTCCAAATATGTGCGGGCTAGGTGGATTGGCCGTGCTAAATTGCTCCTTAATGGCCAAAACGTTATGTGCGGTTACTGGGTTATGGCGATGGCGTCCAGGCGTGGTCTTAGGTGGGGTGCTCGAGGTGCTCTTTCGAAGGTCCGTGCGGCCTTCATGGCCTGAAGAGCCTCCTTCTGCACTGTAAATTCTATGATTCCAAAGTTAGAGCCCCAATTATTTTTTTCCCAATTAAGGAACAATTTCTGTGGCCTGTGACACTTAGCCTGTACATATCTGGGTTGTGGGAGTGAGCCCATGCAGACAAGGTAAAAATGTGCAAACTGCACATGGACAGTGATCCGGGGCTGTGTCAAACCCGGGTCCTCGGCGCCGTTAGGCAGCTGTGTTAACCAATGCGCCACCGTGCCGCCCTTTTGGTATCTGAATTGTAACCATTTTCCTATCACTGCCATCAAACTGACTGCAATTCACACTTTACCCCATTCCCACGTCTTTAACGTTTGAGTTACATTTGCTACTTCCCTCTCTGCAGTGTTAATCTTTGTGCCCACTCCTCTCCCACCACCCTCACTCACCCACTGCGCATTTTATTGATGCTGAAATCCTGTCCTTATTCAGGCACGGGGAATGTTTAATCAGTAATTTTCAGGCTCTTCTCCCTTCTCTCTCTGACAGTTAATTTACTGGGAATTGCGATTTTGTGTCGGGGGAAGTGTGGCCTCTCGACTTGCACCACATGCTACCTGGTAGCCATGGCAACGGCGGATCTGCTGTTTATTATAACTCGTCCCATACTGAGCAAGATCAATGATTATTATTTCCCCCTGAATTTCCTGCACCTGACCCCTGTGTGTCGTGTTCGTGGTGTCCTGCTGTTTGCAGCCATGGACTGTTCGGTATGGTTCACCCTCACTTTCTCCTTTGATCGATTTGTGGCCATTCGCTGCCAGAAACTGAAAACTGAATATTGTACCGCGAAAACTGCTGCTGTGGTTCTGTCAACAACCGGCCTCCTGCTCTGTGTAAAATGCATCACCTTTTACTTTACTTTTGAACCTTGGGAGATAATAGACAATGTCCAGGTGGGCTGTCGGAAAAAGAGCAGCTTTTACACTGACCCTGGATGGGTTGTATTTAACTGGTTTGATCGGGTTTTAAACCCATTGATCCCATTCTTCTCAATCCTGTTGATCAACGCTCTGACAGTCAGGCACATTTTGCACTCCAGTCGAGTCCGGAAGGCACTGAGGGCTAAGAGTCAGGGAGACAATCGCACAGACCCAGAGATGAAGAGCAGAAAAAGGTCAATGATTTTACTCTTCAGCATCTCCGGAACTTTCATTCTCCTCTGGACCGTTTCAGTTATTAAATTTTTCTATTTGGATGCTCGAGGAGTATATCACATCACACTTTCTGAATATAATTTCCAACAAGTCGGATTTCTGCTGCGGGATTTCAATTGCTGCACAAACACATTTATTTATGCTTTGACTCAGTCCAAGTTCAGGGAGCATATCAAGATCGCGGTGAAATATCCAATGAAGTCAGTTATCAAATTAATGAGTAAATGAAACTGACTGACAGCATTTTAGCCAATCAAGGGCTCCAGCCGATGGCTTATAGTTTCGGATGAGGATTGACAGCCCCTCAGCCAACTGCAGGCTGAAAGTTGGCTCAGCCAATCAGAGGTCGCTCGTACTGCCTGACGAAAACGTGTAGCCAATCAGGAGCAAGAAACTGACTCAGAGCATGGGGAGCCAATCAGGGTCTCCGCTTTCACTCTGACTGCCCCCCCCCATCCATTCAGGAGCTCTATCCGATGACTGACAGTCGCTCAGCCAATCAGGAGCTACATAGTCTTGGGGGGGGGGGGGGTCGTCACTGGCATGATTGTCTGGGGGGCACTCGCAGTGCTGATCTGGTGGAAGGTGATTGGCAAGGCTGCCTGGCGGGGCGCACTGTCAGGGGCTGTGTGGGCTCTGGCAGGGGGAGTCATTGGCCGGGCTGGTTTGGGGGTCACTCGCTGGGCTGGCTGGGAAGGCACTTGTAGGGCTGGCTGGAGGGCACTGGCTGGGGGATCACTGGCAGGGTAAGCTGGGTGGCACTGGGAGAACTGGCTATGGGGCACTGAAGAAGGCTGGCAGGAGGGGTCACTGGCAGGTCTGTGGGGACACTGGCAGGGCTCAATGGGCTGGGCAGTCGCAGGTCTGGCTGGTTGGGCACGGGCTGTGGTCACTGGCAGGGCTAGTGTGGGGGCACTGGAAGGGCTGACTGAGGGGGCACTGGCAGAGCTGGCAGAGGGGGCCTCTGGCAGGGCGAGCTTGGGCTGGCCCTGTCAGGGCTGGCTGTGCAAGTACCGCTGGGGAAGTGCACTGGAAGTGTTGTCTGGGGGACGTCACTGCATTGCCGCATGATGAGACCACTGGCAGGGCTGTATAGTCGAAGGGAACTGGCAAGGCTGACTGGGAGGCACTGGTACGACTGGCAGCAGGCAGTGGGAGGGCTGGCTGGGGGCACTGGCTGGGGGTGTCATTGGCTGGGCTGCCTGGCGGGTCGCACTTGCAGGGTTGTGGGAATACTGGCAGGGTTGAGTGGGCGAGGCACTCACTGGGCTGTCTGTGGGGAACTGGCAGGGATGGCTGGGCGCGCCATTTGCAGGTATCACTGGGGAAGTGCACTGGAAGTGCTGGCTGGGGGACATCACAAGCATGACTGCATGATGGGGTCACTGGCAGGGCTTTATAGTAGGAGGGCACTGGCAGAGCTGACTGGGAGGCATGGCAGGGCTTCCTGGGGGGACCTGGTGGGATTGGCTGGAGGTATGGGGGCCCTTGAAGGGCTTGCTTTGGGAAGGAGTGACACTGACATGTCTGGATGGTGGGGTCACTGGCAGTACTGGATGGTGGGGCCACTGGCAGGGCTGTATAGCTGGGGGGCATTGGCAGAGCTGACTGGGAGGCACTGCCAGGACTGGCTGGGTGGGGCATTGGCATGCCTTGAGGCACTAGCAGGAATGGGGGATACGGGCAGGACTGGCTCGGGGGCCAATTGCAAGGCAATCTGGGAGGAACTGGCAGGACTGATCGTGGGCCCACTGGCAACACTGGCTGGGGCAATGGCTGGGGCAGGGGTCAGCGGCAGGGCAGGTTCATTGGGACACTGGTAGAGCTGGCTATGGAGGCACTGGCAGGGCTGGCGGAGGGGACAGTGGCAGGGCTGCATTTCTGGCACTGGCAAGGCTGGGTCGGAGGACACTGGCTGGGTTGGTTTTGGTGGAACTCGCAGAGCTGGCTGGAGTGGGCAATGGCAAGGCTGGCTGGAGGGGCACTGCCTGTGTGGTTACTGGCAGGTTTGTTTGTGGGTCACTGTCAGGGCTGTCTGAGGGGCGCACTGGAAGTGGTGGATGAGGGGGGTACGGGCAGGGCTAGCTGGGGAGAGGGTCACTGGCTGTGCTGTGAGACTATCACAGCTGTACTACGGGAGGAAACCTAAGAGGGCGGTGAGGCGATATGGGTAGAGATCAGGAGTAAGAAGGGTGCAGTCACAATGTTGGGGGTTTACTGCAGACCTCCAAACTGCCAGAGGGAGATAGAGGAGCAGATAGGAAGACAGATTTTGGAAAAGAGTAAAAACAACAGGGTTGTTGTGATGGGAGACTTCAACTTCCCCAATATTGACTGGGACTCACTTAGTGCAAGGAGCTTAGAAGGGGCAGAGTTTGTAAAGAGCATCTTAAGGGCTTCTTAAACAATATGTAGACAGTCCAACTCGGGGAGGGGCTGTACTGGACGTGGTATTGGGGACTGAGCTCGGACAGCTGGTAGAAGTTTCAGTAGGGAGCAGTTCGGAAACAATGACCACAATTCAGTAAGTTTTAAAGTGCTGGTGAGCAAGGATAATAGTGGTACTGGGGTGAATGTGCTAAATTGGGGAAAGGCTAATTATAACAATATTGTATAGTGTAGGTTAGATGGCCTTTAGTTTTTGACTTCCCATGTCGGTGCAACATCGTGGGCCGAAGGGCCTGTACTGCGCTGTATCATTCTATGTTCTATTAGGCGGGAACTGAAGAACCTAGATTGGGGGCGGATGTTTGAGGGTAAATCAACATCTGACATGTGGGAGGCTTTCAAGTGTCAGTTGAAAGGAATTCAGAACCGGCATGTTCCTGTGAGGAAGAGGATAAATACGGCAGATTTCGTGGAACCTTGGATAACGAGAGATATTGTCGGCCTCGTCAAAAAGAAAATGGAGGCATTTGTCAGGGCTAAAAGGCTGGGAACAGACGAAGCCTGTGTGGAATATAAGGAAAGTAGGAAGGAACTTAAGCAAGGAGTCAGGAGGGCTAGAAGGGGTCACGAAAAGTCAGTGACAAATAGGGTTAAGGAAAAATCCAAGGCTTTTTACACGTACATAAAAAGCAAGAGGGTAGCCAGGGAAAGGGTTGGCCCACTGAAGGATAGGCAAGGGAATCTGTGTGTGGAGCTAGAGTGAGAAGTATGTTACAAATTACAGAGGGACATAGATAAGCTGCAGAGCTGGGCTGACAGGTGGCAAATGGAGTTTAATGCAGAAAAGTGTGAGGTGATTCATTTTGGAAGGAATAACAAGAAGACAGAGTACTGGGCTAATGGTAAGATTATTGGTAGTTATGACGAGCGGAGAGATCTCGGTGTCCATGTCCATAGATCCCTGAAAGTTGCCACCCAGGTTGAGAGAGTCGTTAAGAAGGCTTACGGTGTGTGAGCTTTTATTGGTAGAAGAATTGAGTTTCGGAGCAATGAGGTCATGTTGCAGTTGTACAAAACTCTGGTGCGGCCGCATTTGGAGTATTGCGTGCAGTTCTGGTCGCCACATTATAGGAGGGGCGTGGAAGTATTGGAAAGGGTACAGAGGAGATTTACAAGGATGTTGCCTGGTATGGAGGGGAAATCATATGAGGAAAGGCTGAAGGACTTGAGGGTGTTTTCGTTAGAGAGAAGAAGGTTAAGAGGTGACTTAATTTAGGTATACAAGATGATCAGAGGATTAGATATGGTGGACATTGAGAGATTGCCTTCCTCGGATGGTGATGTCCAGCGCGAGGGGACATAGCTTTAAATTGAGGAGAGATAGATATAGGACAGATGTCAGAGAGTAGTAAGGCAGTGGAATGCCCTGCCTGCAACAGTAGTGGACTCGCCAACACTAAACGGGGCTGGTTTAGCTTACTCGGCTAAATCGCTAAATCACGGGACAGTCAGAGTAGAAATTCAAGAATAGTCAGAATGAATACGTAGCTTGAAAGGTGGTGCAGGAGGGAAGAGTTCAGATTTTTGAGACATTGGAACCGGTTCTGGGGGCGGTGGGAACATTACAAACCGGATAGTCTACACCTGGGCAGGACTGGAACTAATGTCCTAAGGGGTGATTTTGCTAACACTGTTGGGGAGGATTTAAAATAATGTGGCAGGGGGGTGGGAACCAGATTAGGAAGTTAGAGGTTAGTGAAGAAGCAGCAACTAAAGCCAGTAAGGTACGAGACAATAAACTCAATGTGACTAAGGGGAAGAGTAGACAGGGAAGAGATGATGAACGCAAAGGGACAGGTGGCCTGAGGTGCATTTGTTTTAACGCGAGCAGTGTAGCATGGAAGGCAGATGAACTTAGGGCTTGGATCAGTATCTGGGAATATGATGTTATTGGTATTACTGAGACTTGGTTGAGGGAAGGGCAGGACTGGCAACTGAATATCCCAGGGTATAGATGCTTCAGGAGGGATAGAGAGGGAGGTAGAAGGGGTCGAGGAGTTGCATTGCTCGTCAAAGATGATATCACAGCTGTGATTAAGGAGGGAACGATGGAGGATTCGAGCACTGAGGCAATATGGGTGGAGCTGAGAAATAGAAAGGGTGCAGTAACATTATTGGGACTTTACGTTAGGCCTCCCAAAAGCGAGCATGAAGTAGAGGTGCAAATATGCAGACAGATTATAGAAAAATGTAGGAGCAATAGGGTGGTTGTGATGGGAGATTTTAACTTCCCCAAGATTGAATGGGATTCGTGTAGTTTTGGAGGCGTAGATGGAGCAGAGTTTGTAACCAGCATCCAGGAGAGTTTTTTTTAGAGCAGTATATAAATAGTCCAACTCGGGAAGGGGCCATACTGGACCTAGTATTGGGGAATGATCCCGACCAGGTGGTTGATGTTTCAGTCGGTGATTACTTTGGGAATAGCGATCACAATTCCGTAAGTTTTAGAATACTTTTGGACAAGGACAAGAGTGGTCCGAAAGGAAGAGTACTAAATTGGGGAAAGGCAGAGTATAACAAAATTCGGCAGGAGCCAGGGAATGTGGATTGGGAGCAGCTGTTTATGGGTAAATCCACATTAGAAATGTGGGAGTCTTTTAAGGAAAGGTTGATTAGAGTGCAGGACAGACATGTTCCTGTGAAAATGAAAGATAGAAATGGCAAGACTAGGGAAACATGGATGACGGGTGAAATTATGAGACTAGCTAAAATGAAAAAGGAAGCATACATAGGTTCGAGGCAACTCAAAGCTGATGAAGCTTTGGAGAAATATCGGGAAAGTAGGACGAGTCTGAAACGCGCAATAAAGAGTGCGAAAAGGTGTCATGAAATATATTTGGCTACCAGGGTTAAGCAAAATCCCAAAGCCTTTTATTCGTATATAAGGAGCAAGAGGGTAACTAGAAAAAGGATTGGCCCACTCAAAGACAAAAGAGGGAATTTATGCGTTTACTCAGAGGAAATGGGTGAGATTCTTAATGATTTCGTTGCATCGGTATTCACAATGGAGAGGGACAAGACGGATGTTGAGGCTAGGGACGGATGTTTAAATACTCTAGGTCAAGTTGTCAGACGGAAGGGGGAGGTTTTGGGTATTCTAAAAGACATTAAGGTGGACAATTCCCTAGGACAGGATGGGATCTATCCCAGGTAACGGAGGGAAGCGAGGGTCGAAATAGCTGGGGATTTAACAGATATCTTTGCAGCATCCTTGAGCACGGGTGAGGTCCCGGAGGACTGGCAAATTGCTAATGTTGTCCCTTTGTTTAAGAAGGGTAGCAGGGATAATCCAGGGAATTATTGACCTGTGAGCTTGACGTCAGTGGTAGGCAAACTGTTGGAGAAGATACTGAGGGATAGGATCAATTCACATTTGGAATAAAATAGACTTATCAGTGATAGGCACCATGGCTTTGTGCAGGGAAGATCATGTCTTACAAACCTAATAGAATTCTTTGAGGAAGTGACAAAGTTAATTGATGAGGGAAGGGCGGTAGCTGTCATATACATAGACTTTAGTAAGGCGTTTGATAAGGTTTCCCATGGCAGCTTGATCTTAAAAGTGAAGTCGCATGGTGTTCAGGGTGTACTAGCTAGATGGATAAAGAAGTGGCTGGGCAACAGGAGAGAGAGAGGAGTGGTGGAAGGGAGTGTCTCAAAATGGAGAAGGGGGACTAGTGGTGTCCACAGGGATCCGTGCTCGGACCATTGTTGTTTGTGATCTACATAAATGACCTGGAGGAAGGTATAGGTGTTCTGATTACCAAGTTTGCAGATGATACTAAGATTGGTAGAGTTGCAGATAGCGATAAGGCATGTCAGAGAATACAACAAAATACAACAATAGATTGGAGAGTTGGGCAGAGAAATGGCAGATTGAGTTCAATCCCGGCAAATATGAGGTGATGCACTTTGGAAGATCAAATTCACCCGAGGAAGGAACAGTGCTCCGAAAGCTAGTGATTCGAAACAAACCTGTTGGACTTTAACCTGATGTTGTTGGACTTCATACTGTGCTCACCCCAGTCCAACACTGGCAACCCCATATCCAGGAAACGAATAAGAGAAGGAGGAAGACTAAGGTGAGCAGCACAGAGATCGAAAATCACTGTGAGAGCCATTTGTTGTTTCTCGAAATAGAAAAACCATTGTGGCATTGCACAACTATCTGTGTGGAATTTACACGTTCTCACGTGGGTTTTCTTCAGGTACTCCGGCTTCCTCTCACAGTTCAAATGTATACAGGCTGCGTAGAATGGCCTTGCTAAATTGTTTCTTTGTGTTCATTGATGTGCAGGTTAGGTTGGGTTATGGGAATAAAGCGGAGGAGTGGATCTAGGTATGTTGTTCTTGCAGGCGATAGATAATACAGTTAAACTAATAATACAGCGGCTGTTTAGCACAGGGCTAAATCGCTGGCTTTAAAGCAGACTGAGACAGGTCAGCAGCACGGTTCTATTCCCGGAACAGGCGCCGGAATGTGGCGACTAGGGGCTTTTCACAGTAACTTCATTTGAAGCCTATTTGTGACAATAAGCGATTTTCATTTCATTTAATTTTAAACAGTTCTGAAAGGAAAAAAAATTAATGAAGGACATCAAGCCTACTTTCTCATCTTTTTTAAATAATCTTTATTGTCGCAAGTAGACTTTCATTAACACTGCTATGGAGTTACTGTGAAACGCCCGTACTACGGCATACTACGTCGCCATACGACGGCGCCTGTTCGGGTACACAGAGAATTCAAATGGTCCAAATTACCGAACAGTACTTCTTTCGGGACTTGTCGGAGGAAACCGGAGCACAAGAAAGAAATCCACACAGACATGGGGAGAAAATTCAGACATCACACACACAGACCCAACCCAGGAAGCGAACCAGGGACCCTGGTGCTGAGAAGCAACAGTGTTGACCACTGTGCTACCATGCCGCATTTTTTCTAAAATTACAATTAAATAAAATCCACACACCGGTCAAATGCATGAATACAGTTAACGTTCAGTGGCTTACAGATTCTCTCTCTCTCTCTCTGTCTGTCTGTCTGTCTCTCTCTCTCTCTCTCTCTCTATATATATATATATAGACTGAGTATGGATAAAAAGGAGTTGAAGGGAATTGGGGGCTAAAGGCTCTGCTGGTTGCAGTCGTAGCTGGCTCAAAGGAAGATGGTAGTGGTGGTTGGAGGCCAATTATCTCTTCTCCAGAACATTACAGCAGGAGTTCCTCGGGGTAGTGTCCTCGACTTACCATCTCCAGGTGATTCGTCATTCACTTCCCTTCTACCATAATATCATAAGTGGGGACGTCTGGGGATGACGGCACAATGTTCATCACTATTCACCAGTCCACAAAGATAATGAAGTAGTTCATGACCAAATGCAACAAGATGTAGACAATATCCTATTAGACCACTGTAAGTTACACTCGCGCCACACAAATGCCAGTCAATTACCATCTCCGACAAGAGGGGATCTAACCATCGTGTCTTGACATTCGTAAGTTCCTGTGATTTGAGAAGGTAGCACGGTAGCATAGTGGTTAGCACTGTGGCTTCACAGCACCAGGGTCCCAGGTTCGATTCCCCGCTGGGTCACTGCTTGTGCGGAGTTTGCACATCAACCCCCCGTGTTTGCGTGGCTTTCCTCCAGGTGCTCCGGTTTCCGCCCACAGGCCAAAGATGTGCAGGTTAGTTGGATTGGGCATGCTAAATTGCCTTTAGTGTCCAAAAAGTTGAGGAGGGGTTACTGGGTTAAGGGAGTGTTCTTCAAACTCGGGGGCGCGACCCGCGGATGGGTCGCGGGTGTCGGGAAGGTCCCGGTGCCGTCCTTCGCGGCACTCCCGATCACGCAAATCCCCACGCAGCAGCCGGCTTTTAACAACGCCGGCTGCGAGCAGCCTTCAAAATGGCCGCCAACATGTAAAGATAATGTGGCCGCATTGCCCATGCGCTCAGGGCTGGTTTAGCTCACTGGGCTAAATCACTGGCTTTTAAAGCAGACCAAGCAAGCCAGCAGCACGGTTCGATTCCCGTACCAGCCTCCCCGGACAGGCGCCGGAATGTGGCGACTAGGGGCAATAAGCGATTTTCATTTCATTTCACGATTACCGGCGCACATGGACGAAACTATGCGCATGCGCGACGATGATCGGGCACGCATGCGCAATGCGGCCGGTATTTTTTGAAACGGTGGCAGCTTTTTGTTTTACAGGTTCGGGTTTTTTTGATTCATTTGATTCATTTATTTTATTCATATAATTTTTATTTTTTTCATTTATTTTATTCATTTTTTCTACATGTTCGGGGGGGGGGGGGGGTTCACTTGATAACATTTTGCAGAAAAAAAAACGAGAACTTTGGACAGATGGAGACGCCATACTTTCTGACACCGGAAGGCTTCATCTTCATTCAACAGGTTCCATTGGACGAGCGTGTCGGAGGGCCAAAGGGACCCAAAAACGTTTCCTCCATTTTTGGAAGCAGCAAACAAGCTAAGAGAAAATAGCGGGTCGTGAAGGTCGTGAAGGTCGGCCGGGTTGGCTCCCGAAGGTCGGCCGGTTTGGTAAAAATGTGTCCCCGGAAAAATAATTTGAAGGACACTGAATTACACTCCTGACTTGTGCCTTCTAGATACTGGGACAGCCTTTGCGGGGGGGGGGGGGGGGGGGGGCAGGGGGTGAGTTACTCGGCTTTGGAGTCATCGTCTTTGACCTGCCCTGTTAGCCACAGTATTAATATGTCTAGTCCAGTTCAATGTCTGACCAATGGTGACCAACAGGTTGTGCGGATTCAGCGATGATAATGCCATTGCATTTGCGATCATTCTTGGAAGATGTAACAAGCAAAGCGGAAAATGAGGATTTATAGATGTTGTTTATCTGGACTTTAAGAATGTTTTGACAAGGTGCCTCCAGAAGGTTAGTTCACAAGGTTAGATCACATGGGATTGGGGTAATTTAAGAGCAATAATAGAAGACTGGCTGCCGGACAGAAGACAGTGTCCAGATGAATGGGTCCTTTTTTGGATGGCAAAATGTAACTCGTGGGGTGCCAGAAGGTTTGTTTCCTTGGCTCCAGCTATTTGCAATCTACAACGATTTGATGTGGAGATGCCGGCGGTGGACTGGGGTGAGCACAGTAAGAAGTCTTACAACACCAGGTTAAAGTCCAACAGGTTTGTTTCAAACACGAGTTTTCGGAGCGCAGCTCCTTCCTCAGGTAAACCTCATATACCTCTTCATTCACCTGAGGAAGGAGCTGCGCTCCGAAAGCTCGTGTTTGAAACAAACCTGTTGGACTTTAACCTGGTGTTGTAGGACTGCTTACAACGATTTGGACACAGTGATTAAAGGTTCTGCAGCCAAACGTGCAGACGACACAAAGATATGTGGGACATCAAGCTGAAATCAGGAAATAAGAACCTTACAATTTGATATAGATAGGTTAAGAGAGTGGACCAAAATGTGGCAGGTTGGGATTAGCGTGAATGCTGTAGGTCATGCATTTTGGTCGCAAGTGGCACCTTATTATCTAACTTGGGAGAGGCTGTGGTGTGTTCCGTTGCAGAGAAACCTGTGCGTCCACGTTCATAACTCACAGAAATTTGTCATGCAGGCACAGCAGATAATAAAGAATGCGAAAGGAATTTTATAGGTAAAGGAATAGAGAATAAAGGTAAGGAAGTGCTGTTGCAACTTTACAAGGTATCTGTGAAACCACACCTGGAGTATTGGACACAGTTTTGAATACCAAATTTGAGAAAAGATGGAATGGAATTGGAGGTTTTTCGTAGGAAGTTCACTAGGTTGATTCCACAGATGTGGGTTTGTCGTATGAAGAACGGCCGAATGTTTTAGACCTATACTCCGCAAAGAGTTCAGGAGAATGTTTTTCGTTCTTTGTTCTTTGAATGTTGGGGGGTCAAATTGAGGAATACAACATAGAACATAGAACAGACAATGCAGAAGGAGGCCATTTGGCACATCGAATCTTGAAAAGTAAAAATGGGAAAATATGTCATTTGAAACCTGGAAGTCTGGAAGAACCAGAGGGTAGATCATAAAATGTAGGGGGAAACCCACGAAGGGTTAACAGCAGCCGCAAAAGAAGGTTTTGAAATACAGATAGCCTTTATCAAACAGGTGTTAAGAAAACAGCTTGTAACAGTTCAAGTTGTAAAACTGATGCCTGTTTTTCAAGTCAAAGCAGGTTGAACTTTTAGTAACATGAAGAGAAACAATATTTCACACCTTTTTTGAAGTTAATTATTTTCGGAAGCAGTTATTAAAGCATTACCAAGATCTTCAGTTGAATTAGGTGCGAAATAGAACACAGAAGGGCTGTTTAGCACACTGGGCTAAATCGCTGGCTTTGAAAGCAGGCCAATCCAGATCAGCAGCACGGTTCAATTCCCGTACCAGCCTCCCCGAACAAGCGCCGGAATGTGGCGACTAGGGGCTTTTCACAGTAACTTAATTGAAGCCTACTCGTGACAATAAGCGACTTTCATTTTCATTTCCGAACATACAGTGCAGAAGGAGGCCATTCGGTCCATCGAGTCTGCACCGACCCACTTAAGACTGTGGAAGGAAACCGGAGCACCCGGATGAAACATACGCAGACACGGGATGAAAGTGCAGACTCCACACAGACAGTGACCCAATGGGGAATCGAACTTGGCACCCTGGCGCTGTGAAACCACAGTGCTATCCACTTGTTGCAGTACACATTTTGGTGTTTATGTGTAAAAGGTTTATGTGTAAAATCCTGCTTACACCAGGTGAATATGGGAAGCTGGAGAGGACTGCCCACGAGAGCACAAGTTAACAGCAAATCGGAGTCAGAGTTCTGACAAGCTAAGGGCACTATTTGGTAAAAAAGCTATTTAAAGTAGCTGCTTGAACAGCGGCACGGGGTCTTTGGGGATAAAATTGAAGAGTGACATCACAGCAAAGCAGTGACCTGATTGGCTGGAAAGGAAAGTGCTCCAATTAACAGTAGCTGGGAGAAATTTAATTGTTCGTGTGTTGGTAAGTATTCTGATTGATAAGTAAAATATTTATTCCTTTCACTTATTCATTATTTGATATTATATTTGTAATCAGTTAAGGTAAAGTGTAAAAATGGCAGGATATCCCAGACCCGTGTTATGCTCCTCGTGCTCAATGTGGGAGTTCAGGGACGCGGCCGATGCCCCTGACTCCTTCATTGCGGGAAGTGTATCCAGCTGCAGCTCCTGTTGTACCGCATGACGGCTCTGGAACTGCGGATGGACACACGTTTGAGCACCCGCGATGCTGAGGAGGTCGTGGATAGCACGTTCAATGAGTTGGTCACACCGCAGATTAGGATTGGTGAAGGAGACAGGGAATGGGTGACCAAAAGAGAAAGAGCAGGAAGGCAGTGCAGGTGTCTACTGCGGTCATCTCCCTCCAAAACAGGTATACCATTTTGGATACTGTTGGGGGAGATGACACACCAGGGGAAGGCAGCAGTAGCCAGGCTCATGGCACGTGGCTGGCTCTGTTGCACAAAAGGGCGGGAAAAAGACTGGCAGAGCTATAGTCATAGGAGATTCAATCGTAAGGGGAGTAGACAAACGTGTTTGTGCACGAAAACGAGACTCCCGAATGGTATTTTGCCTCCCGGGTGTACGGGTCAGGGATGTCTCAGATCGGCTGAAGGACATACTGAAGGGGGACTAACTGAAGCCAGTTGCCGTGGTGCATATCGGCACCAACGATATAGATAAAAAACAGGATGAGGTCCTACAATAAGAATTTAGGGAGTTAGGAGATAAGTTAAAAAGTAGGACCTCAAAGGTAGTAATCTCACGATTGCCACCACTGCCACGAGACAGCCAGAGTAGAAAGCCAAGAAGAGTCAGAATGAATACGTGTCTTGAGAGATGGTGCAGGAGGGAGGGATTCAGACTTTTGGGACAATGGAACCGGATCTGGGGGCGGTGGGACCATTACAAATCGAATGGTCTACACCTGGGCAGGACTGGAAACAATGTCCAAGGGGGTGCTTTTGCTAACACTGTTGGGGAGGTTTTAAGCTAATGTGGCAGGGCCATGGGAACCAGATTAGGAAGTTAGAGGTCAGTAAAGAGGCAGCAAATAAAGCCAGTAATTTACTAGATACTAAACTCATTGTGACGAAGGGGAAAAATAGACAGGGAAGAGATGATGGACGCAAAGGGACAGGTGGTCTGAGGTGCATTTGTTTTGAGGCGAGAAGTGTAGCAGGTAAGGCAGATGAATTTAGGGCTTGGATTAGTACCTGGGAACATGATGTTATTGGTATTACTGAGACTTGGTTGAGGGAAGGGCAAGACTGGCAACTTAATATCCCAGGATATAGATGCTTCAGGAGGGATAGAGAGGGAGGTAAAAGGGGTGGAGGAGTTGCATTACTGGTCAGAGATGATATCACAGCTGTGGTTAAGGAGGGCCCTATGGAGGATTAGTGCACTGAGGCAATATGGGTAGAGCTAAGAAATAGGAAGGGTGCAGTTACATTGTTGGGACATTACAACAGGTCTAAATTAAGTTTCAGAATACTCATGGGCAAAGACGAGAGTGGTCCTAAAGGAAGAGTGCTAAATTGGGGAAAGACCAAGTGTAACAAAATTCGGCAGGACCTAGGGAATGTGACTAGGGAGCAGATGGTTAAGGGTAAATCCACATTTGAAATGTGGGAGTCTTTTAAGGAAAGGTTGATCAGAGTGCAGGACAGAAATGTCCCTGTGAAAATGAGGGATAGAAATGGCAAGATTAGGGAACCATGGATGACTGGTGGAATTGTGAGACTGGCAAAGATGAAAAAGATAGCACACATAAGATCTAGGCGACTTAAAACTGATGAAGCTTTGCAGGAATATCGGGAAAGTAGGACAAATCTCAAACGCGCAATAAAGAGGGCAAAAAGGGGTCATGAAATATCTTTGGCTAACTGGCTTAAATAAAATCCCAAAGCCATTTATTCGTATATAAGGAGCAAGAGGGTAACTGGAGAAAGGATTGGCCCACTCAAAGACAAAAGAGGGAACTTATGCGTGGAGTCAAAGGAAATGGGTGAGATTCTTGATGAGCACTTTTAAGCGGTATTCACCAAGGAGAGGGACATGACGGATGTTGAGGTTAGGGATGGATGTTTAAATAGTCTAGGTCAAGTCGGCATAAGGAAGGTGGAAGTCTTCGGTATTCTAAAAGCATTGAGGTGGACAAGTTCCCAGGTCCGGATGGTATCTATCCCAGCTGACTGAGGGAAGCGAGGGACGAAATAGCTGGGGCCTTATCAGATGTCTTTGCAGCATCCTTGAGCACGGGTGCGGTCCCGAAGGACTGGAGAACTGCTAATGTTGTCCCTTTGTTTAAGAAGGGTAGCAGGGATAATCCAGGGAATTATAGACCTGTGACCTTGACGTCAGTGGTAGGCAAACGGTTGGAGAAGATACTGAGGGATAGGATCTATTCACATCTGGAAGAAAATAGACTTATCAGTGATAGGCAGCATGGTATTGTACAGGGTAGTTCATGTCTTACAAACCTAATAGAATTCTTCGAGGAAGTGACACAGTTAATTGATGAGGGAAGGGCTGTAGATGTCATATACATGGACTTCAGTAAGGCGTTTGATAACGTTCCCCATGGCAGGTTGGTGGAAAAAGATTCAGGGTGTACTAGCTAGATGGTTAAAGAACTGGCAGAGCAACAGGAGACAGAGAGTAGTGGTGGAAAGGAGTGTCTCAAAATGGAAAAGTGTGACTAGTGGTGTTCCACAGGGATCCGTGTTTGGACGACTGTTGTTTGTGATCTACATAAATGATCTTGACGAAGGTATAGGTGGTCTGATTAGCAAGTTTGCAGATGGTACTAAGATTGGTGGAGTTGCAGATAGCGAGGGGGACTGTCAGATAATACAGCAAATATAGATAGATTGGAGAGTTGGGAAGAGAAATGGCAGATGGAGTTCAATCCAGGCAAATACGAGGTGATGCATTTTGGAAGATCCAATTCAAGAGCGTACTATACGGTTAGTGGAAGGGACCTGGGGAAAATTGATGTACAGAGAGATAGAACATTACAGCGCAGTACGGGCCCCTCGGCCCTCCATGTTGCGCCGACCCGTGAAACCATCTGAAGCGTATCTGAACTACACTATTCCATTTTGATCCATATGTCTATCCAGTGACCACTTAAATGCCCTTAAATTTGGCGAGTCTACTACTTTTTCAGGCAGGGCGTTCCACACCCCTACTACTCTCTGAGTAAAGAAACTGCCTCTGACATCTGTCCTATATCTACCACCCCTCAATTTAAAGCTATGTCCCCTCCTGTTGGTCATCACCATCCGAGGAAAAAGACTCTCACTGTCCAACCTATCTAACCCTCTGATTATCTTATATGTCTCTATTAAGTCGCCTCTCAGCCTTCTCCTCTCGAACGAAAACAACCTCAAGTCCCTGATCCTTCCCTTGTAAGACCTTCCCTCCACACCAGGCAACATCCTAATAAATCTCCTCTCAACCTTTTCCAAAGCATCCACGTCCTTCCTATAATGTGGAGACCAGAACTGCACGCAGTACTCCAGGTGCGGCCGCACCAGAGTTTTGTACAGCTGCAGCATGACCTCGTGGCTCCGAAACTCAATCCCCCTGCTGATAAAGGCTAGCAAACCATATGCCTTCTTAACAGCCCTATTAACCTGGGTGGCAACTTTCAGTGATTTATGTACCTGGATGCCGAGATCTCTCTATTCATCTACACTATCAAGAATCTTGCCATTAGCCCAGTACTCTGCATTCCTGTTCCTCCTTCCAAAGTGAACCACCTCACACTTTTCAGCATTAAACTCCATCTGCCACATCTCAGCCCAGCTCTGCAGCTTATCTATGTCCCTCTGTAACCTATAACATCATTCAGCACTATCCACAACTCCACCGACCTTCGTGTCATCTGCAAATTTACTAACCCATCCTTCTACACATTCTTCCAGGTCATTTATAAAAATGACAAACAGCAGTGGCCCCAAAACAGATCCTTGCGGTACACCACTAGTAACTGAACTCCAGGATGAACATTTTCCATCAACCACCACCCTCTGTTATCTTTCAGCTAGCCCATTACTGATCCAAACTGCTAAATCACCTTCAATCTCATACGTCCGTATTTTCTGAATTAGCCTACCGTGGGGAAACTTATCAAACGACTTACTGAAATCCATATACACCACATCAACCACTTTAACCTCACCTTCTCAAAAAATTCAATAAGGTTTGTGAGGCATGACCTACCCTTCACAAAACCGTGTTGAGTATCGCTAATCAACTTGATCTTTTCAAGATGATTATAAACCCTATCTCTTATAACCTTTTCCAACATTTTACCCACAACCGAAGTAAGGCTCACAGGTCTATAATTACCACGGTTGTCTCTACTCCCCTTCTTCAACATTTGCTATCCTCCAGTCTTCCGGCACTATTCTTGTCGACAAATACGACATAAAGATCAAGGACAAAGGCTCTGCAATCTCCGCCCTGGCTTCCCAGAGAATCATAGGATAAATCCCATCTGGCCCAGGTGGCTTATTTATTTTTATACTTTCCAAAATTGCTAACACCTCCTCCTTGTGAACCTCAATCCCATCTAGCCTGGTCGACTGAACCTGAGTATTCTCCTCGACAACATTGTCTTTCTCCAGTGTAAACACTGACGAAAAATATCCATTTAACGCATCCACTATCTCCTCTGATTCCACACACAACTTTCCACGGCTATCCTTGATTGGCCCTCATCTTACTCTAGTCATTCTTTTGTTCCTGATATACCTATAGAAAGCCTTAGGGTTTTCCTTCATCCTATCAACCAACGACTTTTCGTGTTCTCTCCTCGCTCTTTTTAACTCTCCCTTTAGGTCCTTCCTGGTTAACTTGTAACTCACAAGTGCCCGAACTGAGCCTTCATGTCTCATCCTAACATAAGCCTTCTTTTTCCTCTTTACAAGTGACTCAACTTCCTTAGTAAACCACGGTTCCCTTGCTCGACAACTTCTCCCTGCCTGACAGGTACATACTTATCAAAGACACGCAGTAGCTGTTCCTTGAAAAAGCTCCACATTTCGATTGTACCCATCCCCTGCAGTTTCCTTCCCCATCGTATACATCCTAAATCTTGCCGAAGAGCATCATAATTATAGGGGCTGGTTTAGCTCACTGAGCTAAATCGCTGGCTTTTAAAGCAAACCAAGCAGGCCAGCAGCACGGTTCGATTCCCGTACCAGCCTCCCCAGATAGGCGCCGGAGTGTGGCGACTAGGGGCTTTTCACAGTAACTTCATTGAAGCCTACTTGTGACAATAAGCGATTTTCATTTCATCATAATTGCCTTTCCCCTAGCTATAATTCTTGCCTTGCGGTATATACCTATCCCTGCCCATCGCTAAAGTAAACATAACCGAATTGTGATCACTATCACCAAAGTGCTCACCTACACCTATATCTAACCCCTGGCCGGGTTCATTACCCAGTATCAAATCCAATGTGGCATCGCCCCTTGTTGGCCTGTCTACATACTGTGTCAGAAAAACCTCCTGCACACACTGCACAAAAACTGACCCATCTATAGTACTCGAACTATTTCCAGTCAATATTTGGAAAGTTAAAGTCCCCCATAACAACTACCCTGTTACTCTCGCTCCTGTCGAGAACCATCTTTGCTATCCTTTCCTCTACAGCTTACGTTTGGGCAGCACGGTAGCATTGTGGATAGCACAATCGCTTCACAGCTCCAGGGTTCCAGGTTCGATTCCGGCTTGGGTCACTGTCTGTGCGGAGTCTGCACATCCTCCCCGTGTGTTCGTGGGTTTCCTCCGGGTGCTCCGGTTTCCTCCCACAGTCAGAAAGATGTGCAGGTTAGGTGGATTGGCCATGATAAACTGCCCTTAGTGTCCAAAATTGCCCTTAGTGTTGGGTGGGGTTACTGGGTTATGGGGATAGGGTGGATGTGTTGACCTTGGGTAGGGTGCTCTTTCCAAGAGCTGGTGCAGACTCGATGGGCCGAATGGCCTCCTTCTGCACTGTAAATTCTATGATATCTATGATCTCTGGAACTATTCGGAGGTCTATATACAACTCCCAACAGGGTGACCTCTTCTCTCCTGTTCCTAACCTCGGCCCATACTACCTCAGTAGACGAGTCCTCAAACGTCCTTTCTGCCGCCGTAACACTGTCCTTGATTAACAATGCCACCCCCCCCCTCTTTTACCATCTTCTCTGTTCTCACAGAAACATCTAAATCCTGGAACCTGCAACAACCATTCCTGTCCCTGCTCTACTCATGTCTCCGAAATAGCCACAACATCGAGATCCCAGGTACCAACCCATGCTGCAAGCTCACCCACCTTATTCCGGATGCTCCTGGAATTGCAGTAGACACACTTCAAACCAGCATCTTGCTTGCCGGTGCCCTCTTTCTAACTTTTAACCCTATCCCTGACCTCACTACTCTCAATATCCAGTACACTGGGACTACAATTTAGGTTCCCATCCCCCTGCTGAATTAGTTTAAACACCCCCCCCCGAAGAGCACTAGAAAATCTCCGCCCACCAGGATATTGGTACCCCTCTGGTTCAGGTGAAGACCATCCTGTTTGTAGAGGTCCCACGTACCACAGAATGAGCCCCAGTTACCCAGGAAACCAAAATCCTGCCTCCTGCACCCACGTGTTCAATTCCTCTCTCTCCTTATTTCTCTCTTCGCTAGCACGTGGCACACGTAACAACCCAGAGGTAACAGCTCTGTTTGTTCTAGCTCTCAGCTTCCACCCTAGCTCCCTGAAATTCTGTCTCAAATCCCCATCTCTCTTCCTACCTATGTCGTTGGTACCTATGTGGACCACGACTTGGGGCTGCTCCCCCTCTCCCTTAAGGATCCCAAAAACACGATCAGAGACATCCGACCCATGGCACCTGGGAGGCAACACACCAACCGTGAATCTCTTTCGTTCCCACAGAACCCCCTGTCTGTTCCTCTAACTAAGGATTCCCCAATGACAAGTGCTCTGTTCATCTTCTCCCTTCAGAGCAACAGGGACAGACTCTGTGCCAGAGACCTGTGCCCCATTGCTTACCCCTGGTAAGTCGTCACCCCCAACAGTTTCGAAAACTTGTTATTGAGGGTAACGACCACAGGGGATCACTTCACTGCCCGCCGGTTCCCTCTCGTTCCCCTGACGGTAACCCATCTACCTTCTTCTTTTACCTGAGGTGTGACTACCTCCCTATAACTCATCTCAATAACCCCCTCCGCCTCCCGAATGATCCGAAGTTCATCCAGCTCCAGGTGCCAAACGCGGTTCTCGTGGAGCAGGCGTTGGGTGCACTTCCCGCAGATGTAGTCAATAGGGACACTCTAGGTGACCTTTTCCTCCCAAATTGTGCAGGAGAAACATTCAACTGGCCTAACCTACATTCCCACTGAACTAACTTCCCAACTACTGAAAACGAAATTTTTTTTTAAAAACTTGTTAGTTTAGCAATCAGACGGACAGAACTTTTTTTTTGGCTACAGGAGAATGGGTGGGAGATAGTACGTAAGTAGTGTTTGTGGTAAAACTGTCACGCGAGAACAGCCCCTTCACAAACCGCCTTCAATTTACACTGACTGCACGTAAACAAATATCGCCGGAACAGCCAATCAGAAGCTCTGCTCTGCTGGATGCTTGCCTTCACTCGAGCTCCTCGTGTCAGTTGCGCAGGTACACCTTCAGCTTACGCTGACCGCACTGCACGTATGCCAGTTTCCCCGGAACAGCCTATCAGAAGCTCTGATCTACTACCATTTGCTGGATGATTGCCTTCACTCTAACTCCTCGGGTCAGTTGCGCAGGTACACCTTCAACTTACGCTGACCGCACTGTACGTATGCAAATCTCGGCGGAACAACCAATCAGAAGCTCTTCTCTGCTTCCCTCTGCTGGATGCTTGCCTTCACTCAAACACCTCTGGTCAGTTGCGCAGGTACACCTTCAACTTACGCTGACTGCACTGCACGTATGCAAATCTCGGCGGAACAGCCAATCAGAAGCTCTGCTCTGCTGCCCTCTGCTGGATACTTGCCTTCAGTCGAACTCCTCGGGTCAGTTGCGCAGGTACACCTTCAACTGACACTGACCGCACTGCATGTATGCAAATCTCGCCGGAACAGCCAGTCAGAAGTTCTGCTCTGCTGGATGCTTGCCTTCACTCGAACTCCTCAGGTCAGTTGCGCAGGTACACCTTCAAATTACACTGGCCGCACTGCACGTATGCAAATCTCGCCAGAACAGCCAATCAGAAGCTCTGCTGCCCACTGCTGGATGCTTGCCTTCAGTTGAACTCCTCGGGTCAGTTGCACAGGTACACCTTCAACTTACACTGACCGCACTGCACGTATGCAAATCACACCAGAACAGCCAATCAGAAGCTCTGCTCTGCTGCCCTCGGCTGGATGCGTGCCTTCAGTCGAACTCCTCGGGTCAGTTGCACAGGTACACCTTCAAATCACACTGACCGCACAGGACGCATGCAAGTCTCACCGGAACAGCCAATCAGAAGCTCTGCTCTGCTGGATGCTTGCCTTCACTCGAACTCCTCGGGTCACTTGCGCATGTACACCTTCAACTTACGCTGACCGCACTGCACGTATGCTAATCTCCCCGGAACAGCCAATCAGAAGCTCTCCTCTGCTGCCCTCGGCTGGATGCTTGCCTTCAGTCGAACTCCTCCGGACAGTTGTGCAGGAACACCTTCAATTTACACCGACCGCACAGCACATATGCAAATCTCGCCGGAACAGCCAATCAGAAGCTCTGCTCTGTTGGATGCTTGCCTTCACTCGAACTCCTTGTGTCAGTTGCGCAGGTACACCTTCAACTTACGCTGACCGCACTGCACGTATGCAAGTCTCCCCGGAACAGCCAATCAGAAGCTCTGCTGCCCTCTGCTGGATGCTTGCTTTCACTCGAACTCCTCAGGTCACTTGCGCAGGTACATCTTCAAATTACGCTGACCGCACTGCACGTTAGCACATCTCACCGGAACAGCCAATCAGAAGCTCTGCTCTGCTGCCCTCTGCTGGATGCTTGCCTTCACTCGAACTCCTCGGGTCAGTTGTGCAGATACACCTTCAACTTACGCTGACTGCACTGCACGTATGCAAATCTCGCCAGAACACCCAATCAGAAGCTCTGCTCTGCAGCCCTCTGCTGGATACTTTCCTTCACTCGAACTCCTCGGTTCAGTTGCGCAGGTACACCCTTCAACGTATGCTGACTGCACTGCACGTATGCAAGTCTCCCCGGAACAGCCAATTGGAAGCTCTGCTCTGCTGCCCTCTGCTGGATTCTTGCCGTCACTGGTCACTTGCGCAGGTACACCTTCAACTTATCTGGGATTTGGGAGTTCAGTTCCATTGCACAGTGAAGGTGGCAACGCAGTTCGAAAGTGTGGTCAAGAAGTCAGATAGCATGCTTGGCTTCATCGGACGGGGTATTGAGTACAAGAGTCGGCAGGTCATGTTACAGTTGTATAGGACTTTGGTTCGGCCACATTTGGAATACTGCGTGCAGTTCTGGTCGCCAGATTGCCAGAAGGATGTGGATGTTTTATAGAGGGTGCAGAGGAGGCTCACCAGATTGTCTCCTGGTATGGAGGGTGCTAGCTATGAAGAAAGGTTGAGTAGATTAGGATTGTTTTCTTTGGAAAGACGGAGGTTGAGGGGGACCTGGTTGAGGTCTACAAAATTACGAGACGTATGGACAGGGGGGGGTTGTTGGGTTACGGGTATAGGGTGGATACGTGGGTTTGAGTAGGGTGATCATGGCTCGGCACAACATTGAGGGCCGAAGGGCCTGTTCTGTGCTGTACTGTTCTATGTTCTATGTTCTATGACAGGGTGAATAGCAGCAAGGTTTTTCCAAGGGTGGGCGTGTCAAGTACAAGTGGTCGCGATGTCAAGGTGAGAGGGGGAAAGTTTAAGGGAGATGTGCGTGGAAAGATTTTTTACGCAGAGGGTGGTGGGTGGCTGGAAACCTTCGCCAGCGGAGGTGGTAGAGGCGGGCACGATAGCATCATTTCAGATGCATCTAGACAGATATATGATGGGCGGGGAACAGAGGGAAGTAGATCCTTGGAAAATAGGCGACAGGTTTAGATAAACGATCTGGATCGGCCCAGGCTGGGAGGGCCGAAGGGCCTGTTCCTGTGCTTTAATTTACTTTGTTCTTCGTTCTTTTTAACGTTTTTGTTCACTTTGGGCAATTTATCATGGCCAATCCACCTAACCTGCAGGTGATTGGTATGTGGGAGGAAACCGGAGCACCCGGAGGAAACGCACGCAGACACGGTGAGAATGTGCAGACTCCGCACAGACAGCGACCCAGCGGGGAAAAGAACCTGGGGCCCTGGTGCTGTGAAGCCACAGTGCTGCCCGTTTTGCCCAAAGATGAGAAAAGATACGGATAAAGTGGACGTGATGCGGATGCTTCCTCTTGTGTGGCATTCTAGAACGAGGGACCACAGTCTTAGGATAATAAGTAGCAAATTTAAAACAGTGTTCAGGAGAAACTACTCCTAAAGGCGTTTAAATCTGTGGAATTCGCTTCCCCAGAGAATTGTGGATACTGGGAGGGTGACTAAATTAAAGGAGAAGATAGATAGAATTTAAATTAGTAATGCGTTGAAGGGTTATGGAGAATCGCTAGAAAGGTGGAGTTGAGGCTAGGATGAGGTCGGCCGTGGTCGTATTGAAAGGTGAAGCGGGCTCAAGAGGATACATAGCCCTTTCCTGTCCCTAGTTCATGTGTGCAAACAAATAAATGCTCTGGCTGATATCACCATCCAGCCCTTTGTCTGTAGTACTGTAGGTAACAGCATCCAAAGCATAAATATGGAGTCCATGACCAATAAGGTTTTTTTTTATTCATATGAAGATCAGGAGTTATGGTGAGAAGGAATGGGGACGTAGAACAGATCGGTAATAATCGAATTGCGGAGCAGATTCGTTCGGCCAAATGGCCTAGTTCCGCTCCTATATCATAGAACATAGAACATACAGTGCAGAAGTTGGCTATTTGACCCATCGAGTCGGCATCGACCCACTTAGGCCCTCACTTCTACCCTATTCCCTTAACCCAGTCTTCTTCAAACTTGTTTTCCGGGGACCCATTTTTACTAACCCTGCCGACCTTCGGGACCCTACCCGGCCGTCCTTCACGATCCACGTCGGCCGACCTGAGTGACCCACCATTTTCTCTTACCTTGTTTGCTGCTGACAAAAATGGAGGAAATGGTTTTGGTTTCCTGTGGCCCTCGTACACGCTCCTCCAATGGAACCTGTTGGATGAAGGTGGAACCTTCCCGTGTCGGAAAGTATGGAGTCTCCATCTGTCCAAAGTTCTGCATTTTGTTCCTGTAAAACTTTATCAAATAACCCACCCCCCCGAACTTGTAAAAAAAAAATTAATAAAATAAATGAAAAAATAAAAATTAAATGAACAAATTAAAGAATAAAATGAATAACCCCCCCGAACTTGTAAAAAAAAAATGAAATTAATCAAATAAATGAAAAAAGGGCAGCACGGTGTCCTAGTGGTTAGCACAACCGCCTCACGGCGCTGAGGTCCCAGGTTCGATCCCGGCTCTGGGTCACTGTCTGTGTGGAGTTTGCACATTCTCCCCGTGTCTGCGTGGGTTTCGCCCCCACAACCCAAAAATGTGCAGAGTAGGTGGATTGGCCACACTAAATTGCCCCTTAATTGGAAAAAATAATTGGGTAATCTAAATTTTAAAAAAAAATTTTGTTTTAAAAATAAATAAATGAAAAATAAAAAATAAATTAATAAAATAAATGAATAAAATGAATTAAAAAACCCCCAAACTTGTCAAACAATAAGCTGCCACCGTTTCAAAAAACAGTGGCCGCACTGTGCATGCGTGCCCGATCATCGTCGCACATGCGCATTGTTTTGCGAATGTGCTCCGATGATCGTGCGCGAATGCGCAATGCGGCCGCATTTTATTTACATGTTGGCGGCCATTTTGAAGGCCGCTTGCAGCCGGCGTTATTAAAAGCCGGCTGCTACGCGGGGATTTGCACAATCAGGAGCGCCGCGTAGGACGTACAGCCGCCCGCTACCCACCCGCGGGTTGCGCCTCCGAGTTTGAAGAACACTGATCAAGAACGACAAGTCCCCGCGAGTGAGGAAGGCAATGCTCGAGCGGAGTCGCGGAGAGGGGCGGCTTGCGCTGCCGAATTTTAGTAACTACTCCTGGGCTGCTAACATAGCCATGATTAGGAAGTGGGTGGTGGGGCGTCGTAGCTCTGGGAGCGAATGGAGTCGGCTTCGTGTCTGGGAACGTTGGTGCCGGCGCCTCTGCCGTTCCCGCCGGCACGGCACTCACCCAGCCTCGGAGTGGTGGCAGCCCTGAGAGTCTGGGGACAATGGAGGAGGTATGTGGGAGCAGTGGGAGCATCGGTTTAGTCCCGAATCCGGGATAATCACTGTTTTGCAATCGGGGAGCATGGATGGGGTTTCCAAATATAGCGGAGGGCGGGGATTGAGAGGATGGGGGAATTTGTTCTTGGACGGGAGCTTTCCGAGCATGAGTGTCGTGTAGTAGAATTTTGGGTTGGCGAGGGAGAACGATTTCAGATATCCACAGGTGCGGAACTTTCTGCGTAGATAGGTTTCATCCATCCCACTCCTGCCACTAAGACGGATCCAGGATAGGGTAGGTTCCAGAGGTTGGGTAGGAGAGGGGAGCGTCTCTGACATCTACATAGAACTGATGGGGACAGAGGAGACGCAGACCGAGGAGCTGAAGCATGAGTGGGAGGAGGAGCTTGGAGGTGAGATAGAGGATTGCCTATGGGCGGATGTGTTGAGTAGAGTCAACGCGACCGCAACGTGTGCCTTAGCCTGATCCAATTCAAGGTTGTCCACCGGGCACACATGACAGTGACCCGGATGAGCAGATTCTTTGTGGTAGAGGACAGATGCGCAAAATGTGCGGGAGGACCAGCAAACCATGTTCACATGTTCTGGGCGTGTCCAACACTTAGGGGATACTGGCAGGGGTTTGCTGACGTCATGTCCAAGGTATTAAAACAAGGGTGGCGCTGAGTCCAGAGGTGGCGATTTTTGGGGTGTCGGAGGACCCGGGGGTCCAGGAGGAGAAAGAGGCAGACGTTCTGGCCTTTGCTTCCCTGGCAGCACGGAGACGGATACTGCTAGCTTGGAGGGAATCAAGGCCCCCGAAGTCGGAGACCTGGCTATCGGACATGGCGACCTTTCTCTGCTTGGAGAAAAGTAATTTCGCCCTGAGAGTGTCACTCTTGGGGTTCGCCCGCAGGTGGCAACCATTCATAGACTTCTTCGCAGAAAAGTGATCGTCAGCAAAGGCAGGGGGGGGGGGGAATGAGGAGGGGGAGGTTAGGGTAACGTTGAGTAGGGGGTCAATTAGGCGGGTCCTGGGGAGATGGGAGTCGGAACAATAAAAATAGTGCAATAACCGACTACTCTACGTTACCCTAACCCCCCCTCATTCCCCCGCATTGTAAACAAAAGCAATATAAACAATGTACATGAAATAATAAACATAGTGCAATAACCATGTACATTGTTTATCTTGTTATTGTTTACAATGCCAAAAAATAACTCAATATAAAAAAGCTGGTTAATATTTCACTGATACAGCTGGTTTATGTAACTCTTTGCGGAAATCGACGACTAAAGATTTCAGGAAAGTACGTTTTTTTTGTGTATTCACTTATGCTGGAATTCCGGGGTCTGTGGACGGCGCATTCGCCCAGGCTGTCCGAACAATAGGTTGAGGCAGAGACCGAGACAGAGAGAGTGACGGAGAACGTGGCAGAGAGAGAGACAGGGAGGGACTCCGAGGGCGAGACAGAGTACGAGGCAGAGTATGAGGCAGAAGTTGAGACAGAGAGCTAGACAGTGAGCGAGGCGGAGAGCCAGACAGTGAATGAGGCGGAGTGCGAGACAGTGAGTGAGACACGGGATGAGACAGACAGTGAGCGGATGTGAAAGGGATAATGGCAGCACGGTGACGCGGTGGTTAGCACTGCTGCCTCGTGGCGCCGAGGTTCCAGTTTCGATCCCGGCTCTGGGTTATTGTCCGTGTGAAGTTTGCACATTCTCCCCGCATTTGCGTTGGTTTCACCCCAACAACACAAAGATGTGCAGGGTAGATGGATTGGCCACGCGCAGTTGCCCATTAATTGGTTAAAAAAAATTAGATACTCGAAATTAATTTTTTTTAAGTAGAAAAGTAAAGCACAGAAAATAACTCAATATAAAAAATCTGGTTAATATTTCACTGATACAGCTGGTTTATGTAACTCTTTGCGGAAATCGACGACTAAAGATTTCAGGAAAGTACGATTTCTTTGTGATTTCACTGATGCTGGAATTCCGGGGTCTGTGGACGGCGCATTCAAGCCGATGCCGATCATGGTGCCCTACCTAAAAGTAAAACCTTCTGCCCTTACTCTGTCCCAATCCTACTATTACCTTTATTTTCATGGACCCATCCAGATGCCTCTTAAATGTTGCTAATGTGCCAGCATGTACCACATCCTCTGGCAGCGCGTTCCATGCACCCACCACTCTCTTCGTGAAAAATATACCCCGCACATCTCCCTTAAACTTTCCCCTTCTTACCTTGAACCTGTGCTTCTTTGTAATTGACACTTCCACCCTTGGAAAGAGCAGCTGACTGTCCACCCTGTATATGCCTCTCATAATTTTGTAGACCTCTTTCAGGTCTACATTCAGCCTCCGTCTTTCCAGTGAAAACAAACCTGGTTTATTCAACCTCTCCTCATAGCCAAACACTCTCTAGACCAGGTAACATCCTGGTGAACCTCCTTTCGAATCTGTCCAAAGTTTCCACGTCCTTCTGATAATGTGGTGACCATTACTGCATACTCCAAGCACGGCCTAACCAAGGTTTTATATAGCTGCAACATGATTTCCCAACTCCTGTACTTGCTGCCCCGGATGATTAAGCAAGCATGACCGAGGCCATCTGAGTTGCCACTTTTAGGTAACTGTGGACCTATACGCCCATATCCCTCAGTATGTTAATGTCCCTCGGAGCTCTGCCAATTACAGTATAATTCATACCTAGATTTGATCCTCCAAAATGTAACAACTCGCAATTATCCAGATTAAACTCCATCTGTCATTTATGTGCCCAAGTCTCCAATCTATCTATATCCTGTCGTATCCTCTGCGATCCACGGCACGATCAGCAATTCCGACAATCTTCCTGCCATCCAAAACTTACAAATCAGACCACCCGCATTTTTGTACAAATCATTGATATATACTACAAACAAGAGAGGACCTAGCACTGATCCCTGCTGAAGAGCACTGGCTACAGATCTCCATTCAGAAAAAAACACCCTTCCACCGCTACTCTCTCTCTTCTATAACCAAGCCTGTTCTAGCCATCCCACCCGGAAGCCCGTGTGATTTTAGTTCATGTACCAGTCTGCCTTGTCAAACGCCATACATCCACAAAGCTACCCGACCACAGCCCTTCCCTCATCAATTTGCTTTGTCACCTCTTCAAAAAATTCTACCAAGTTGGTGAGACATGACCTCCCAGTACAAAAGCATAGTGCTTGTTACTAACTAGCCCATTCTCCTCCAAGTACGCAGTACGGAGAGAAAAGAGCTAACAAAGGGTCATCTGGACTCGAAACGTTAGCTATTTTCTCTCCCGACAGATGCTCCCAGGCCTGCTGAGATTTTCGAGCATTTTTTCTCTTTGGATTCAGAATCCAGCATCCGCAGTAATTTGCTTTTATCTTCCATTTCTATCCTTCATTTTTGCAGCGAGATGCCTGTCCTTCACTTCAATCAACGGGCCTTTAAAAACCTCCCACATGTCAAACGTGGATTTGCCTTCGCTTCGCCACTCGCAATCCACATTACCCAGTCCCTTTCTAATTTGGATGTAATTGACACTCGCCTAATTAAGCTCCATCAGCCGTGTGCCACGCTTATTCTTATCCATGACAATTCTAAATCTTATGGAATTATGGTCGCTAAGTCCAAACTGCTCCCCCACTGAAACATCAATCACATGAACTGGCTCATTCTCCAGTAACAAGTCTAGTATTGCCTCCTCCCTGGTTGGACTGTCAACATACTGTATCAAAAAGCCCTGCTGGACACATCTAACACATTGTTCTCCATCTGAGCACCTGGCTGACTGGAATTCCCACTCAATATGGGGAAGTTAAAATCGCCCATCACAACTACTCTGCTTTTTCAACACCTTTTCACTATCTGATTGCACGACTGCTCCTCTGTCTCCTGCGGGCTGTTGGGAAGTCTGTAGTCCACTTCCTGCGTTATGATTTCACCGTTATATTTCTGAATTCCACCCATCAGGCCTCACTCTAAGATCCCTCCAATGTGTCCGCCTTCAACACAGCTGTGATCTGCTCCCTAATCAGCTCCCTAACCACCCAGAATATGAATTCTGCTAATTGCTTGGATTTCCATATGTGCATGTTATCTATCTTTCCCCACTGCTCTTTCTGTTCCAATTGTTTATGTCTGCCGTTTGTCCAACCACTTAGTTTCCAGTTTCAAGAACGCCAGTTCGCGTTCTGAGCCTTGCTGTACAGAAAAGCCGTCTGATACTATGGTTACTTCCCGCAGCTGTCTCTGCTGGCACTCCTTTAACTCTTGCAATACTCCCTCAACGTCGGCTGTTTGTGCCGACCCAACAATAATTCCCTGTCTATCTACGACTTTGTATCCTGAACTCTTCAAAATAAATGCCCATCTGGCTTGTATTTCGTATTCCTTGATTTTGGTGCCATCAGTATCCAACACCCAAGCATTCACAAACTTCGTTTTGCTAACATTTTTATCGAGTTTCTGTCCCTTTCTAATGTCATGAATAAACATTAAGTCGGAGTTTAAGATGATGGTTTCCCATCTCTCCTATCGTGCTGTGTTCGCGCCTTGCTGGCAAATTTGTCTCTTGGTTAACTCCTTCAAAGCTAAAAATTCGGTTGTGACATAAATATTCCTACGGGCCGACAATTTCTCAATCTCCGCTATTCGTTTTGTTATGGCTGCTGGACACTTCTCCAGGTCTGAGAATTTTTGCTCAGCTCTTGACCAATTTCCTGCTAAATGTTTGATAGGTGTCTTATTACTATGATTAGAAAGCACCATGCCATATCGATTTACGTACAGATCCAATTTAGTGCTCAGATCATCCTCTTCATATCTCTCCACTAATGGTCCCGATGTTTCCACTGCTGTTCTTAACTGATCTCACCCTCTCTGGGCCTCACTGGTGCACCGAAAATCCCCTCTCAAAGTTTCATAAATGGGTTTAGCATAAAGACTAAAGTCTTACACTACTGGCCTCAAGTACCCCAGAATTCCCATTATTTTATGAACCCCGTTTCGTGAAATGGGCGCAGTGATTCCAGCTACTTTTTCTCTCATTCCGACACTAGCTTCCCTCCCTTCCTTCGATACTGAAGAATCCAAATAGTCGACTTTGTTCCTCCCAATTTGGCAGTTATTTAACCCTATTTTAAACCCTGCTTCACTAAGTGTTTCAATAATCTTGGTCACTCTCTCTTCATGATGTTCCTGATCATCATCTCCAATTAATACATCATTGATATATACAAAGCCAACTCGTCTTTAATCAGCTCCCTTAAGATTGCCGGAAAATGATTTGGAGAATTAACATATCCCTGTGGCAGTCTACAGTACACATAATGTTTAGTGCTGAAGGTAAATGCTGTTTTCTCCCTGCTGTCTGTGTCTAATGGAACGCTCCAGAATCCGTTTTCTAAGGATCTGTTTAGGTAAGTTTTGCCTCACACTTTCGCCAATGTAGTTTGTGGATTTATCAGATACCGGTTATCCTTATTTGTGACATCGTTTAGTGCTTTGAATGTCGTGACTATCCTAAATATATCATCTGGTTTACTGACTGATTGAATTGGGCTATTTTTCGAGGCATATGTGACTTCTTGAATTATCCCCTGTTGTTCTAATTCTTTGATCGTTATCTCCAGCTCTCATTTGGCCCCTCGGGTCAAAGGATATTGTTTTTGCGGTTCGTGCTGTCCTCCTTGAATCGTGTGTTGGAATTGTGTGACAATTAATCATGTGTCATTTACTCCTATCGCTACGTTTGCTTCCATTAATACTTCCATCTTCCTCCATGCCTCATCACTCAGAATACGTTTTTCTTTCTGTTTCCTGATTGCTTCCATGTTATCAATCGGTTTTAGTATCCTAATTTTTTCAGTATCTATTTTAATTAAATCTTTCCCTGCCATCATATTCACATTTCTCGATACTGCAAGCAACTCGCCTAATCTTACTTCTGATCTTCCCGTACTAGCCTCCCCGAACAGGCGCCGGAATGTGACGACTAGGGGCTTTTCACAGTAACTTCATTTGAAGCCTACTCGTGACAATAAGCGATTTTCATTTCATTTTTCATTTCATCTAATATTTCTATTTCCTAAGACTCCCTCAAATATGTAATCTTTCCCTGTTGGATTTCCAGCTTCTTCCCTGATCATTGACACCTCAAGCACTATAAAGATTTCTCCACCATATTCTACCTCGAATTTCCCTTTTTCCGTTTCTGTTGTTTGGTTTTGGAATGCCAGTTTTAGGGGAGAATCTGCATCCGTTGAATTTGCACCGGGACCTCCTCTGTCTCTTCCTCGGAATCCCCCTCTCGAGGGTCTCGAGTACCGTTCTGGTGGTGGTATCTACCTTGCTCAACCCTCCCCTGATCTGCTTCTCTTCTTTTCCTATCTTCCATAAATCTAAACTTTTCCGCCCTACTGTGGGCCATGAATTGTTCCTTCGGTAGATAACTTGGGTTTTGTGGCGGTGGTGGTCCTTGTGCCGCAGATTATAATTGGGTTGTGGCATTGGTGATTGGGCTAAGTTTTGTTCGTATCTATCCGATATTTGCCTATTAGGGAGTCGGGTGTGAACGTTTCGTGTCGAAACGTAATTTTGGGGAGATGCTGTTCGTCTGTGTTCTCCTTTAGCTTGCTTATCCCTGATTGCCTTCCCCGCCAATTCAAATTTGACAAACACTTCCCCAATCTCTCTTCTTGAGGCTGTCAGCATTGCCATAGAGAAATTTAATTCTCTTGGAATTTTGTGTCCCAACTCCCTCAGGAATCTGGCTGCTTTAGCCCCTCTGCTTTAAAAACCTCAAATATCTGATCAATATATGACGTATGGTGTTCCCCTGCATATGCTGTTTCTGTCATCACTTTCATTAATTCGCCTCTTTCATTCCCCAAATCCAACTCATCTATTAAATCCGATACTTCTCTTGTAACTGTATGTAGCTCAATTCGTTTGGTGGATTCTCCGGATGCCCTCATTTTCCTTGCTAATTGTTTAACCCTCTGTGAATACTCAATTTTAGTCACTCCTTCTCTCTTCGGGCCTGCTGTCTTCATTACTGCTTCTGCAATTTTTAACGGTACCATGCCTCCCTGTCTTTCCTCTGGACCTGGTGTAAATGACCGTGCTACTCTCTCACTCCTAGTGAACGACGTTCTTTAAGGGGCGCTGTAAGGGGTCTCTCTCCTTTCGGGCTCTCTACTTTCTGAAAACTTATTTGTCGTTGAACTGGCTCTTCTTCAAAATAGGGGGTACGATGTTGTACAAAATCTTCCACCGGTTCCCAGATCTATTGGACATTGCTATTTGTACTTAGCTATTCCACGGAGCAAAACGTACCCCGTAATCAGGAGTAGTGGCAGCTATTATGGGTCTTGGGAGTTCTGTATCCTTTCTTGTGGTCTTAATGCAGTCATTATCTGGCCTTATGTTTCTGTCCTGTTTCTTACTCTTGTCATGGCTGTCCCAAATATGTTATATCCTTTGTTCATTTGCCGAAGTTTTGCTCTGGGAGTAACGTGAGGTAACCACAGTAATTATGTGGAATTTCTCCTAAAATATATCCTGTTCTAAGTGCCCTAGATATAACTGCTCTACTCCATCCTTCCTGATCTCTGCTGTGTAACTTTTTTGCTGGATAATACGTATAATACGGTCATTCATTATTTATTGGTTGATTTGTGAGAGCCTGCTCTCGCCTTCCGAAATCGCCACAATCCCCTATGCCTACCAGTTTAGAATTTCTTCTATTCCCTGTTCTTTTCCTGGGTTTTATCTTTTCCTCATCCTCTGAGTAGGATGATGATTCATCATGTTCCATCAAAGGGAGCGCAACAATACCAGCTATGCTTTGTTCCTCCTCACTTTCGTGTGGATCAAAATAATGTAAGAAAGTTCATTCTCTACGTGTGTCTGGGCCAAATATCCTCTCTAAACTGAACCAAATCTGGGTATTGATGCTGGTGTCCTTCTGGAAAAATTTCATAGTGATTCTGATTTTCTTTGTTCTCTGGGGCACTGGGATGTATTTCTTCTGTCTCTGACAGGGATGCGAGCACTTGTCTGAATTGTCGTTCAAACCGCTGTCTTTGTCCTTCTGTGTCTAAAAGGACTTATGGCCATTGCTGTTTTCAGATCCTTATTATCTGACCTACACTAGTAGGATTGGATGACGCATGTGCCATCATTATTGCTCTTAGTGATTCCCCGGAATAATTTTGGAATATTCCGTCCCCTAACAATGTCATATAAACATCTATCCCAACACTATGTCTCAGGATAACTCTCATGTATGCTTCATTTGTTGCTGGCTTGATTTGTTGCTGACTCGTGTCATATAGTAAATGTTTGTCCAGAATTGTCCAGTACTACATGTATAATCTTTATTCCACGGCTCAGGACTGTGGCTCGCGCTATCCGTTCTCTAAATTCATTTTTTGTTTTTTTTGTTTTCAGTAGTTGGGAAGTTAGTTCAGTGGAAATGGAGGTTAGAACAAAGAACAAAGAAAATTACAGCACAGGAACACGCCCTTCGGCCCTCCCAACCTGCGCCGATCCAGATCCTTTATCTAAACCTGTCTCACATTTTCCAAGGTCTACTTCCCTCTGTTCCCACCCGTTCATATACCTGTCTAGATGCCTCTTAAATGATGCTATCGTGCCCGCCTCTACTACCTCCGCTGGTAAAGCGTTCCAGGCACCCACCACCCTCTGCGTAAAAAACTTTCCACGCACATCTCCCTTAAACCTTCCCCCTCTCACCTTGAAATCGTGACCCCTTGTAACTGACACCCCCACTCTTGGGAAAAGCTTGTTGCTATCCACGCTGCCCATACCTCTTATCATTTTGTAGACCTCAATTAGGTCCCCCCTCAACCTCCGTCTTTCCAACGAAAACAATCCTAATCTACTCAAGCTTTCTTCATAGCTAACACCCTCCATACCAGGCAACATCCTGGTGAACCTCCTCTGCACGCTGCCAAAGCATCCACATCCTTCTGGTAATGTGGCGGCCAGAACTGCATGCAGTATTCCAAATGTGGCCGAACCAAAGTCCTATACAACTAGAACATAGAACAGTACAGCACAGAACAGGCCCTTCGGCCCTCAATGTTGTGCCGAGCCATGATCAACCTACTCAAACCCACGTATCCACCCTATACCCATAACCCAACACCCCAAGTAACCTTACTTTTATTAGGACACTACGGGCAATTTAGCATGGCCAATCCACCTAACCCGCACATCTTTGGACTGTGGGAGGAAACCGGAGCACCTGGAGGAAACCCACGCACACAGGGGGAGGACGTGCAGACTCCACACAGACAGTGACCCAGCCGGGAATCGAACCTGGGAAACTGGAGCTGTGAAGCATTTAAGCTAACCACCATGCTACCCTGCTGCCCAAACTGTAACATGACCTGCCAACTCTTGTACTCCGTACCCCGTCCGATGAAGGCAAACATGCTTTATTCATTCTTGACCACTCTATCAACCTGCGTTGCCACCTTCAGGGTACAATGGACCAGAATTCCCAGATCTCTCTGTACATCAATTTTCCCCAAGACCGTTCCACTGACCATATAGTCCGCTTTTGAATTTGATCGTCCAAAATGCATCACCTCGCATTTGACTGGATTGAACTCCATCTGCCATTTCTTTGCCCAACTCTCCAAACTATCTATATTTTGTTGTATTCTCTGACAGTCCTCCTCGCTATCTGCAAATCCACCAATCTTAGTATCATCTGCAAACTTGTTAATCAGATCACCTATACCTTCCTCCAGGTCATTTATGTAGATCACAAACAGCAGTGGTCCGAGCACGAATCCCTGTGGAACACCACTAGTCACCCTTTTCCTTTCTGAGACACTCCCTTCCACCACTACTCTCTGTCTCCTGTTGCCCAGCCAGTTCGTTATCCATCTAGCTAGCTAGTACACCATGAACCCCATACCCACAGGGCAGTTGAATGTTCCTCCTGCAAAATGTGGGAGGAAAGGGTCAAATCGAGTGTCCCTGTTAACTGCATCTGCGGGAGGTGCACCCAACTCCAGCTCCTCGAGAACCGCGTTAGGGACCTGGAGCAGGAGCTGGATGAACTTCGGATCATTCGGATGGCGGAGGGGGATATTGACAGGAGTTATAGGGAGGTAGTCACAACTCAGGTAAAAGAAGAAGGTAGATGGGTTACTGACAGGGGAACGAGAGGGAACCGGCAGGCAGTGCAGGGATCCCCTGTGGTCGTTTCCCTCAATAACAAGTATACCGTTTTGTATACTGTTGGGGGGGGGGGGACTTTCCAGGGGTAAGCAATGGGGCACAGGTCTCTGGCACAGAGTCTGTCCCTGTTGCTCAGAAGGGAAGGGAGAAGAAGAACAGAGCACTTGTCATTGATGCCTCCATAATTAGTGGAACAGATAGGAGTTTCTGTGGGAAGGAAAGAGGCTCACAGTTGGTGTGTTGCCTCCCAGGTGCCAGGGTTCGTGATGTCTCTGATCGTGTTTTTGGGATCCTAAAGGGGGAGGGGGAGCAGCCCCAAGTCGTGGTCCACATAGGTACCAACGACATAGGTAGAAAGAGACATGGGGATTTGAGACAAAAAATCAGGGCGCTAGGGTGGAAGCTGAGAGCTAGAACAAACAGAGTTGTTATCTCTGGGTTGTTACCCGTGCCACGTGCTAGCGAAGTGAGAAATAAAGAGAGAGAGGAGTTGAACACGTGGCTACAGGGATGGTACAGGAGGGAGGGTTTTGGTTTCCTGGATAATTGGGGCTCATTCTGGGGTCGGTGGGACCTCTACAAACAGGATGGTCTTCACCTGAACCAGAGGGGTACCAATATCATGGGTGGGAGATCTGCTGGTGCTCTTCGGGGGGGGGGGGGGGGTTTAAACTAATTCAGCAGGGGGATGGGAACTTAAATTGTAGTCCCAGTGTACAGGATGTTGAGAGTAGTGAGGTCAGGGATAGGGTTAAAAGTTCGACAGAGGGCACCGGCAAGCATGATGCTGGTTTGAAGTGTGTCTACTTCAACGCCAGGAGCATCCGGAATAAGGTGGGTGAGCTTGCAGCATGGGTTGGTACCTGGGATCTCGATGTTGTGGCGATTTCGGACTCATGGGTAGAGCAGGGACAGGAATGGTTGTTGCAGGTTCCAGGATTTAGATGTTTCTGTAAGAACAGAGAAGATGGTAAAAGAGGGGGGGAGGTGACATTGTTAATCAAGGAAAGTATTACGGTGGTAGAAAGGACGTTTGAGGACTCGTCTACTGAGGTAGTATGGGCCGAGGTTAGAAACAGGAGAGGAGAGGTCACCCTGTTGGGAGTTGTCTATAGACCTCCGAATAGTTCCAGAGATGTAGAGGAAAGGATAGCAAAGACGTTTCTCGACAGGAGCGATAGTAACAGGGTAGTTGTTATGGGGGACTTTAACTTTCCAAATATTGACTGGAAATACTATAGTTCGAGTACTATAGATGGGTCAGTTTTTGTGTAGTGTGTGCAGGAGGGTTTTCTGACACAGTATGTAGACTGGTCGACAAGGGGCGATGCACAATGGATTTGGTACTGGGTAATGAACCCGGCCAGGTGTTAGCTTTTGATGTAGGTGAGCACTTTGGTGATACTAATCACAATTCGGTTATGTTTACTTTAGCGATGGGCAGGGATAGGTATATACCGCAAGGCAAGAATTATAGCTGGTGGAAAGGCAATTATGATGCTATTCGGCAAGATTTAAGATGTATAGGATGGGGAAGGAAACTGCACGGGATGGGTACAATCGAAATGTGGAGCTTTTTCAAGGAACAGCTACTGCGTGTCCTTGATAAGTATGTACCAGCCAGGCAGGGAGGAAGTTGTCGAGCAAGGGAACCGTGGTTTACTAAGGAAATTGAAGCACTTGTCAAGAGGAAGAAGAAGGCTTATGTTAGGATGAGACATGAAGGCTCAGTTAGGGCACTTGAGAGTTACAAGTTAGCCAGGAAGGACCTAAAGGGAGAGTTAAGAAGAGCGTTGAGAGGACACGAAAAGTCGTTGGCGGATAGTGTGGTATTGTGCGAAGCAAATAATGGCATGATGAGAAAACTAGTCAAGTCTTCTTGGTACAATTGAATTTAAACTGACTTCACATAACCTAAGGCACAGATACAAACAGCCAAGGTCAACTTGACCCGAGAACTGGCTGACTCTAAACTCGGATAAAGTTCGTTCGTCATGAGACCAGAGTAGTCTCCATACATACCAAGCTGAAAAACTGTCTCTTCCTGTACGTAAACAAATTCGTCCATTTCTTAAAACAAAGACAAGATAATGATATGAGACTCCAGTCCCCTAAAGGTCAGCAAGGTGACGCCATTGTAACGATTATTACTTATGTTTTACTTTCGATCAAATTCCTGACCAAGCTATATTCATGTTATCTTGATCCTAAAATGTATAAAAATCGCCTTATTCTTCTGTAATATCGCAGACTTGGGACGGACTCAGCAGTTTGTACTTGACTGCTTTCCGACTTCAAGTCTCAGCCATTACTGCAGTCAGTTTTAATTCGTAAATAAAGTTCAGTTTTGCTTACCTAATGAATGCTGTTTGAATTTCTCTATCACAGTCCCGAAGCGTGGAAAATATTGAATACGACAATAGGATCAAGGAAAACCCTAAGGCTTTCTATAGGTATATTAGGAACAAAAGAATGACTAGAGTAAGATTTGGGACAATCAAGGATAGTAGTGGAAAGTTGTGTGTGGAATCAGAGGAGATAGGGGAAGCGTAAAATGGATATCTTTCGTCAGTGTTTACACTGGAGAAAGACAATGTTGTCGAGGAGAACTCTCAGTCGACCAGGCTAGATGTGATTGAGGTTCACAAGGAGAAGGTGTTAGCAATTTTGGAGAGTGTAAAAATAGATAAGTCCCCTGGGCCAGATGGGATTTATACTAGGATTCTCTGGGGAGCCAGGGAGGAGATTGCAGACCCTTTGTCCTTGATCTTTATGTCGTCTTTGTCGACAGGAATAGTGCCGGAAGACTGGAGGATAGCAAATGTTGTCCCCTTGTTCAAGAAGGGGAGTAGAGACAATTATCGACCTGTGAGCCTTACTTCGGTGTGGGTAAAATGTTGGAAAAGCTTATAAGAGATAGGGTTTATAATCACCTTGAAAAGAACAAGCTGATTTGCGATACTCAACACGGTTTTGTGAAGGGTAGGACATGCCTCACAAACCTTATTGAGTTTTTTGAGAAGGTGACCAAACAGGTGGATGAGGGTAAAGCGGTTGATGTGGTGTTTATGGATTTCAGTAAGGCGTTTGATAAGGTTCCCCACGGTAGGCTATTGCAGAAAATACGGAAGTATGGGATTGAAGGTGATTTAGCGGTTTGGATCAGTAATTGGCTAGCTGGAAGAAGACAGAGGGTGGTGGTTGATGGCAAATGTTCATCCTGGATTTCAGTTACTAGTGGTGTACCGCAAGGATCTGTTTTGGGGCCACTGCTGTTTGTAATTTTTATAAATGACCTGGAAGAGGGTGTAGAAGGATGGGTTAGTAAATTTGCAGATGACACGAAGGTCGGTGGAGTTGTGGATCGTGCTGAAGGATGTTATAGGATACAGAGGGACATAGATAAGCTGCACAGCTGGGCTAAGAGGTGGCAGATGGAGTTTAATGCGGAAAAGTGTGAGGTGTTTCACTTTGGAAGGAGTAACAGGAATGCAGAGTACTGGGCTAATGGCAAGATTCTTGTAGTGTAGATGAACAGAGAGATCTCGGCCTCCAGGTACATAAATCCCTGAAAGTTGCCACCCAGGTTAATAGGGCTGTTAAGAAGGCATATGGTGTGCTAGCCTTTATCAGTAGTGGGATTGAGTTTCGGAGCCACGAGGTCATGCTACAGCTGTACAAAACTCTGGTGCGGCCGCACCTGGAGTACTGCGTGCAGTTCTGGTCACCACATTATAGAAAGGATGTGGAAGCTTTGGAAAGGGTTCAGAGGAGATTTACTTGGATGTTGCCTGGTATGGATGGAAGGTCTTACGAGGAAAGGATCAGGGACTTGAGGTTGTTTTCGTTAGAGAGGAGAAGGATGAGAGATGACTTAATAGAGACATATAAGATAGTCAGAGGGTTAGATAGGGTGGACAGTGAGAGTCTTTTTCCTCGGATGGTGATGACCAACACGAGGGTACAGAGCTTTAAATTGAGGAGTGGTGGATATAGGACAGATGTCTGTGGCAGTTTGTTTACTCAGAGAGTAGTAGGGGTGTGGAACGCCCTGCCTGCAACAGTAGTAGACTCGCCAAATTCAAGGGAATTTAAGTGGTCACTGGATAGACATATGGATTAAAATGGTATAGTGTCGGTCAGATAGGCTTCAGATGGTTTCACGGGTGCGCGCAACATCGAGGGCCGAAAGGCCCGTAC
The DNA here is from genome assembly GCF_902713615.1 of Scyliorhinus canicula. NCBI lineage: Eukaryota > Metazoa > Chordata > Chondrichthyes > Carcharhiniformes > Scyliorhinidae > Scyliorhinus > Scyliorhinus canicula. The sequence continues at coordinate 27,065,101 of NC_052169.1, forward strand.
TGCGCTGTAATGTTCTTTCTCCTTCTGCTATTTCCTCATCCATTTTTTTCTGAAGCTCCGGATTTAACTTGCGTGCTAATATCCCGATATTCCATTCCTAATTTCCCCTATTTATTGGGAGGAGTTACCCGCATATTCCCTTTGGCATTTGCAAAATCCGCTTCCACTAATTGTACCTGCTTTTCTCCTCGGTTTAGTATCTTTAAAATTCTCATCTGCTCTCATTTACCTTTCTTTTCACTTAGCGCATTTCTTTGAAGCCCTTCTGTTTTCAGGGTGCCATCTGATTTTTAAACTAATTCCTCAATGATTTTTAACGTTTAATGGTTTTGCAACTGTTTTCTATAATCTTTTACCATTGCGAAGAACATAGAACATAGAACAGTGCAGCACAGAACAGCCCCTTCGGCCCCCGATGTTGTGCCGAGCATTTTCCGAAACCAAGATCTAGCAATTCCACTCCCTGTCATTCTGGTGTGCTCCATGTGCCCATCCAATAAACGCTTGAAAGTTCCTGAAGTGTCCGACTCCACTAACACAGCAGGCAGTCCATTCCACTCCCTAACCACTCTCTGAGTAAAGAACCTACCTCGGATATCTCTCCTTTATCTCCCACACTGAATTTTTTCTCATGCCCCCTTGTAACAGTTACATCCACCCGAGGAAATATTCTCTGAACGTCTACTCTATCTATCCCCCTCAGCATCTTATAAACCTCTATTAAGTCGCCTCTCATCCTCCTCTGCTCCAAAGAGAAAAGCCTTAGCTCCCTCAACCTTTCCTCGTAAGACCTATCCTCCAAACCAGGCAACATCCTGGTAAATCTCCTTTGCACGTTTTCCAATGCTTCCACATCCTTCCGATAATAAGGTGACCAGAACTGCACATAATACTCCAAATGTGGTCTCACCAGGGTCATGTATAGTTGCAGCATAAACCCGCGGCTCTTAATCTCAAGGCCGCTGTTAATAAACTCTAACATACTGCCTTCTTCACGGCTCTATCCACTTTAGTGGCAACCTTCACAGATCTGTGGACATGCACCCCAAGATCTCTATGTTCCTCCACATTCCTTAGAACACTGCCGTTGACCCTGTAATCCGCATTCGAATTTTTTCTACCAAAATGAATCATCGCACTTACCAGGGTTAAACTCCATCTGCCATTTTCCGGTCCAGCTCTGCATCCTATCAATGTCTCTTTGCAGCCTACAACAGCCCACCACCTCATCAACTACTCCACCAATCTTAGTGTCATCGGCAAATTTACTTAGCGACCCTTCAGCACTCTGCTCCAAGTCATTGAAACAATCACAAATAGCAGAGGACCCAGCACAGATCCGTGTGGTACACCGCTGGTAACTGGTCTCCAGTCAGAACATTTTCCATCCACCACCACCGTCTGTCTTTTATGTGATAGCCAGTTAATTATCCAATTGGCCAAATTTCCCTCTATCCCACACCTCCTTACTTTCTCCATGAGCCGACCATGGGGAACATTAACAAACAGCTTACAAAACTCCATGTATACGACATCAACTATTCTACCTTCATCTACACACTTAGTTACCACCTCAAAGAATTCAATCAAATTTGTGAGGCGAGACTTACCCTTCACGAATCCTTGTTGACTATCCCGGATTAAGCTGCGGCTTTCCAAATGGTCATAAATCCTATCCTTCAGGACCATTAACTTACCGACCACCGAACTAAGACTGACTGGCCGATAATTACCAAGGCCATTCCTATTCCCTTTCTTGAACAGAGGAACAACATTCGCCACTCACCAGTCCTCTGGCACTATCCCCGTGGACAGTGAGGACCCAAAGATCAAAGCAAAAGGTCTGTAATCTTATCCCTTGCCTCCCAAAGAATCCTTGGAATTATCCCATCTGGCACAGGGGCCTTGTCGACTCTAGGGATTTTCAAAATTGCTAATACTTCCTTCCTCAGAACATCTACCACCTCCAGCCTACCCGCCTGTATCACACTCTCATCGTCAAAAACATGGCCCCTCTCCTTGGTGAACACTGAAGAAAAGTATTCATTCAACGCCTCTCCTATTTCTTCTGACTCCATGCACAAGTTCCCACTACTGTCCTTGACCGGCCCTACCCTCACCATGGTTATTCTTTTAATTCTCAAAAACGAGTAAAAAGTCTTGCGGTTTTCCTTGATCCGACCCGCCATGGACATCCCGTGCCCCCTCCTAGCTCTCGTAAGCCCTTTTTCTTTTTAGATAATTCCTTGCTTCCTTGTAACACTCAAGCAACCCAACTGAACCGTGTTTTCTCATCCTTACATACACTTCCTTCTTCTTATTGACAAGAAATTCAACCTCTTTTGCGAACCATGGTTCCCTCACACGGCCATTTCCTCCCTGCCTGACAGGGACATACCTATCAAGGACGCGCAGCATTTGTTCCTTGAAGAAGCCCCACTTTTCATTTGTGCCTTTCCCTGACAGCTTCTGTTTCCACCTTATGCTCCCTAATTCTTGCCTAATCGCATAATAATAATTACCCCTCCTCTCCATTGCAATTGTGAATTACACCGAATTGTGGTCACTATCTCCAAAGTACTCTCCCACAAACAAATCTAACACTTGGCCCGGTTCATTACCCAGTACCAAATCCAATGTGCCCACACCCTCTTGTCGGCCTATCCACATATTGTGTCAGGAAACCCTCCTGCACACCCTTAACAATAACTGCCCCATCCGAACTGTTCGACCTATTGACATTCCAATCAATATTTGGAAAGTTAATGTCACCCATGACAACTACCTTGAGATCTCCACGCCTATCCATAATCTGTTTTGCAATTTCTTCCTCCACATCATTTGGGAGCCTGTAGAAAACTCCTAACAGGGCAGCACGTTAGCATGGTGGTTAGCATAAATGCTTCACAGCTCCAGGTTCCCAGGTTCGATTCCCGGCTGGGTCACTGTCTGTGCGGAGTCTGCACGCCCTCCCCGTGAGTGCGTGGGTTTCCTCCGGGTGCTCCGGTTTCCTCCCACAGTCCAAAGATGTGCGGGTTAGGTGGATTGGCCATGTTAAATTGCCCGTAGTGTCCTAAAATGTAATGTTAAGGGGGGGGGGGGGGGTGGTTGTTGGGTTACGGGTGGATACGTGGCTTTGAGTAGGGTGATCATTGCTGGGCACAACATCGAGAGCCGAAGGGCCTGTTCTGTGCTGTACTGTTCTATCTATCTAATGAGACCGCTACTTTCCAATTTCTAACTTCGGCCCATATTACCTCGGTAGGCAGATCCCCTTCGAACTGCCTTTCTGTAGCCGTTAGACTATCCTTGATTAACAATGCACTCCTCCACCTCTTTTACCACCTTCCCTACACTTAAAGAAACATCTATACACCGGAACGTCCAACAACCATTCCTGTCCCTGTTCCAACCATCTCTCAGCAATGGCCAAAACATCGTAGTCTCAAATACTAATCCAAGTTCACCTACATTATTGCGGATGCTCCTTGCATTGAAGTAGACCCACTTCAACCCACCTTTCTGTCTGCCGGTACACTCCTGCTGAGGAATTGAACAAACGAATGTGATACAAAATGGGTAATTGCTAGGACGAGAATGCTGTGTGAAAGCCTCCCCCCCCCTACCAAGGGCTGAAGAATGTGAAGTGAGCCCAGGGCTGAGGAATGTGAAATAAGCCAATCAGGATATATGGCCAGGTCAAGAAGTGTATAAGGATAGCCTATGGGAATTTTGCATTTATTACTGTTGCCTTATTTGGTCGTATGTATGTGAAATTTGATGCAACTTGAATGAAACCGTACAGAAATGTTTTGTCCCTTTGTTCACTCTGGCTGTTGAAGACTCAGGAGACTTGTTGTGTCCTGCTCTCCCAACAGAGTGAGTCACCCCAGCTAGCTGGTTAAAATAAACAATAATTGATACCTGAAAATCCGTCTCAAATTTTATTGAAACCAGACTGACAGCAAAAGAATCAGAAATGTCATTTGGTTCCTAATTCCGGGATTTCTCGACACGATCACCTCTCATCTGCGAAATCAAAATTAGACTGATCTTGGACGGGGAAAGAGGAAATGGTCCCACGATGTGAGTAGCTGGAAAATGACCATGTCGATTTTCCTCTCACTCGTAGTCTGATTACAATCTAATCACTCGCGTTTCATCAGGTAAGATCTTCTCGACGAAATCAAAGGTCAGTACATAGAACATAGAACAGTACAGCACAGAACAGGCCCTTTGGCCCTCAATGTTGTGCCGAGCCATGATCACCCTACTCAAACCCACGTATCCACCCTATACCCGTAACCCAACAACCCCCCCTTAACCTTACTTTTATTAGGACACTACGGGCAATTTAGCATGGCCAATCCACCTAACCCGCACATCTTTTGGACTGTGGGAGGAAACCGGAGCACCCGGAGGAAACCCACGCACACAGGGGGAGGACGTGCAGACTCCACACAGACAGTGACCCAGCCGGGAATCGAACCTGGGACCCTGGAGCTGTGAAGCATTTATGCTAACCACCATGCTACCCTGCTGCCCCGCCCCAGTCTGCCCCAGTCTGGTGGATTAGAAAAATTAATTTCAGTCGAGGCAGGTACGGCTGAGGGGTGGAATACGGAGTAACAATTCAGCTGGTGACTGATGGAATGTTGCCTCGTAAGTCAGTTGCATGTGAGTTGAAAATTAATATTAGTTATCTTAACTTACACTAATTCGGTTAAGGTCTTTAACGGGTTGAGGGAACGTCACAGAGACAATTCAGTTAAGCCCGCTGATGGAATGTTCTGGAGACAATTCAATTCCGTACAATTAGAGTTGGCTACAATTGGTTATTTTAAATTACACTTCAATTCGGTTAAGGTCTTTAACGGGTTGAGGGAATGTAACAGAGACAATTCAGCTCAGACCGCTGATGGAATGTTATGGAGTCAATTCAATTCCGTACAATTAGAATTGGCTAAATTAAAAATGTATTCTTGGAAATATGAGTGAAACAACGAATTGGGAGATGAATGGCCACATAAGAACATAAGAACATAAGAACTAGGAGCAGGAGTAGGCCATCTGGCCCCTCGAGCCTGCTCCGCCATTCAATTAGATCATGGCTGATCTTTTGTGGACTCAGTTCCACTTTCCGGCCCGAACACCATAACCCTTAATCCCTTTATTCTTCAAAAAACTATCTATCTTTACCTTAAAAACATGTAATGAAGGAGCCTCAACTGCTTCACTGGGCAAGGAATTCCATAGATTCACAACCCTTTGGGTGAAGAAGTTCCTCCTAAACTCAGTCCTAAATCTACTTCCCCTTATTTTGAGGCTATGCCCCCTCGTTCTGCTGTCACCCGCCAGTGGAAACAACCTGCCCGCATCTATCCTATCTATTCCCTTCATAATTTTAAATGTTTCTATAAGATCCCCCCTCATCCTTCTAAATTCCAACGAGTACAGTCCCAGTCTACTCAACCTCTCCTCATAATCCAACCCCTTCAGCTCTGGGATTAACCTAGTGAATCTCCTCTGCACACCCTCCAGCGCCAGTACGTCCTTTCTCAAGTAAGGAGACCAAAACTGAACACAATACTCCAGGTGTGGCCGCACTAACACCTTATACAATTGCAACATAACCTCCCTAGTCTTAAACTCCATCCCTCTAGCAATGAAGGACAAAATTCCATTTGCCTTCTTAATCACCTGTTGCACTTGTAAACCAACCTTCTGTGACTCATGCACTAGCACACTCAAGTCTCTCTGAACAGCGGCATGCTTTAATATTTTATCGTTTAAATAATAATCCCGTTTGCTGTTATTCCTACCAAAATGGATAACCTCACATTTGTCAACATTGTATTCCATCTGCCAGACCCGAGCCCATTCACTTAACCTATCCAAATCCCTCTGCAGACTTCCAGTATCCTCTGCACTTTTCGCTTTACCACTCATCTTAGTGTCATCTGCAAACTTGGACACATTGCCCTTGGTCCTCAACTCCAAATCATCAATGTAAATTGTGAACAATTGTGGGCCAAACACGGATCCCTGAGGGACACCACGAGGCCACGAGGGGAACCAGAAGTTTAGAACTGTATCGGAAAGTGGAGCTCTCAGGATTTGCTAAAATTATATTGTGATTTCATTGAAAATTCAAACTTTTATTGTTCGGTTGGCTGAATGAATGAACGTATAATGATTTGAATTCCTTTTCTTTGAATGGAGATCTCCAACGATAGAATGACTCCGTTTGATAAGAATGTGTGTACTTTCTCTGGTATTCCTGGTTTTTAAAATGTTGTGTTCTGCAAAACGAAGTTGCACATCAATTAGGAGGAGCGAATACACGGCAGTGAAAGTGAGATTTAAAACGGGGTAAGTATTTGAAAGTTCTTTAGAAAATCAGTAATAATGATTAACATTGTGGGAGTTAATTAGGGCATAATTCTCAGGAAGGAAACAAAAGGCGAAATCAAAATATATGATGAGTTTAAACTCGGCAAAGTCCTGGAACAAAGGGATTTAGATGAGTCTGAGGCGGTGGAAGTGATATGGCACAGTTCCACAGGGTCCTAGTGCCCGCTCTTACAACAAATGGAGCTTTAGGGATAAAGATATGGGACTGGAGCTTAGACAGGGAATATTACTTGCAGTATCAGGAAATCAGAATCTGATGGCAGGAAAAGACTAATAAACTAGATGCATAAAAAGAAAAATCAAGATATAAAAACCGACTGGTTAATAGTGAAAGCAAAACTAGCAATATAAATAATGACACTCGGTCAATCAGCACACAATTCCAGCACACAATTCAGGGAAACCGACACAGGCCGTAAAAGCAATATCCCTTGACCCGAGGCGCCAAATGCGAGCTGGAGATAATGATCAAAGAGTTGGAACAGCAGGGAATCATTCAAGAAGTCACATCTGCACGTCCTCCCCGTGTGTGCGTGGGTTTCCTCCGGGTGCTCCGGTTTCCTCCCACAGTCCAAAGATGTGCGGGTTAGGTGGATTGGCCATGCTAAATTGCCCGTAGTGTAAGGTTAATGGGGGGATTGTTGGGTTATGGGTATACGGGTTACGTGGGTTTAAGTAGGGTGATCATTGTTCGGCACAACATCGAGGGCCGAAGGGCCTGTTCTGTGCTGTACTGTTCTATGTTCTATGTTCTATGTTCTATGTTCTATATGCATCGACGACGAGCCCACTTCAGGAAGTTAGCAAGCCTGATGGTACATTTAGAATGGTAACGAATTACAAAGCATTAAACAATGTCACAAAAAAAGAAGGATAAACGGTATTTAATAAATTCACAAACTACATTGGAGAAGTTGGCAAGCAAAACATATTTAACTACTATAGATTTAGCCAACGGTTTCTGGAGTGTTCCGTTAGACCCAGACAGCAGGCAAGAGACAGCCTTTACCTTTGTCACTAAACATTGCGTATTCTGTAAATTGCCACAAGGAAATGTTAAGGCCTTTGACAAGGTGCCACACAAAAGGTTGCTGCATAAGATAAAGATGCATGGCATTAAGGGTAAAGTAATAGCATGGATAGAGGATTGGTTAATTAATAGAAAGCAAAGAGTTGGAATAAATGGGTGTTTCTCTGGTTGGCAATCAGTAGCTAGTGGTGTCCCTCAGGGATCCGTGTTGGGCCCACAATTGTTCACAATTTACATTGATGATTTGGAGTTGGGGACCAAGGGCAATGTGTCCAAGTTTGCAGATGACACTAAGATGAGTGGTAAAGCGAAAAGTGCAGAGGATACTGGAAGTCTGCAGAGGGATTTGGATAGGTTAAGTGAATGGGCTCGGGTCTGGCAGATGGAATACAATGTTGACAAATGTGAGGTTATCCATTTTGGTAGGAATAACAGCAAACGGGATTATTTAAACGATAAAATATTAAAGCATGCCGCTGTTCAGAGAGACTTGGGTGTGCTAGTGCATGAGTCACAGAAGGTTGGTTTACAAGTGCAACAGGTGATTAAGAAGGCAAATGGAATTTTGTCCTTCATTGCTAGAGGGATGGAGTTTAAGACTTGGGAGGTTATGTTGCAATTGTATAAGGTGTTAGTGCGGCCACACCTGGAGTATTGTGTTCAGTTTTGGTCTCCTTACTTGAGAAAGGACGTACTGGCGCTGGAGGGTGTGCAGAGGAGATTCACTAGGTTAATCCCAGAGCTGAATGGGTTGGATTATGAGGAGAGGTTGAGTAGACTGGGACTGTACTCGTTGGAATTTAGAAGGATGAGGGGGGATCTTATAGAAACATTTAAAATTATGAAGGGAATAGATAGGATAGATGCGGGCAGGTTGTTTCCACTGGCGGGTGACAGCAGAACGAGGGGGCATAGCCTCAAAATAAGGGGAAGTAGATTTAGGACTGAGTTTCGGAGGAACTTCTTCACCCAAAGGGTTGTGAATCTATGGAATTCCTTGCCCAGTGAAGCAGTTGAGGCTCCTTCATTACATGTTTTTAAGGTAAAGATAGATAGTTTTTTGAAGAATAAAGGGATTAAGGGTTATGGTGTTCGGGCCGGAAAGTGGAGCTGAGTCCACAAAAGATCAGCCATGATCGAATTGAATGGCGGAGCAGGCTCGAGGGGCCAGATGGCCTACTCCTGCTCCTAGTTCTTATGTTCTTATGTTTTTATGTTCTTATGTTAATTCCCCGAACCCTTTCACGCAATAATAAGGGAGCTGGTGAAAAATGAGTTGGCTTTAGTATATATTGATGATGTGTTAATTAGAGATGGTGATCAGGGGGACACATGTTGAAAGAGTGACCAAAATGATCAAAACACTTAGTGAAATAGGATTTCAATTAGGGGTAAAGAAATGCCAGATTGGCAGGAGCGAAGTCGACTATTTAGGGTATTCAGTGTCAAAGTCAGGTAGGGAAGCCAGTGTTGGGATGAGAGAGAAAGTTACTAGAATCACAGCGCCCATTTCATGAAGTAGGGTTCAGCAAATCATGAGAAATTTGGGGTATTTGAGACCAGTAGTGGAAGACTTTAGTTTTATGCTGGACCCATTTATGAAACTTTGGAAAAGGGATATTAGGTGGACCAGGGAAGCACCATTTGGACTAGTTAAAAACAGCTGTAGTAACATCCGAACCATTAGAGGAGAGACATGATTTGAGCATTAAATTTGATCTGTACGCAAATGGATATGGTATGGTGTTTGCTAATCATAGTACTCAGAAACTTATCAAACATTGACAGGAAATTGGGCAAGGGCTGAACAAAAGTTTTCGGACATCGCAAAACTTCTGACAGCCATAACAACAAAGGACAGCAGAGGGTTACAACTGAATTTCACAGAGTTAACCAAGAGGTAGGGTTGTCAGCAAGGCGCGAATAGGGCTCCATGTGAAAGATGGGAAACCATTCTTTCACATCCTGCCTTAATATTTATTCATAACATTACAAAGGGACAGAAACTTGATAAATCAGTTAGTAAAACAGAGTTGGTATATACGGATGGTGATAAAGCTAAGGAGGATGAAAACAAACTAGATGGGCATCAATTTTAAGCATTTCAGGAAAGAAAATGGTGGAGAAACAGGGAGTAGCATAGAAACTAAGACACCGATGGAAGAATGGTCATGAGAGTATGCAGGCCCTCTTTTTCCTACGAGCAGCAAAAGTAATTTGTACTTTTTAATCACAGCCGATAGAAGCACAGGGGAAGTTGCATTGGGGAATTCGTCCGATTTTTAAATTATTCATTGTGAATAGAATGAAACAAAGGTGTGGCACGTCCTGTAGCCCAGTAGTTTGGTCAAGGAGTAATCATATGAAACCTAGGAGAATGACAGATACAGCGTAGTCAGACGATTTGATATTGCATTTAGAACAATAGAAATGGGGAAATGCTTCGGCTCAAAGCAATACTGGTGATTGAAGTTTGTGACCACAAGATACATTTTGACCATGGGATGGTGTGCTAATTACAAATTGTAATTACAACAGTGAAAACCTAGCTGACGACGAGTGATTGGGAAAGGGTGTGCAAGCTTGTGGACAAGTGACAAACGTATGGTATCGATTAGTGAGGGAATACGCAGTTTATGCTGTTGGGATGACCTGGGGACGTAAAATTAGCAGGACAGTGCTTAGAGACTGTATCACTGCAATGATGCCGTGCCACAGGATAGATCATATATCCTAACCGCTCGGAGAAGGGAAAAAGGAATGTTTGGGTGTGGGCGTCAGGATGCCAGTGAATTGAAACCTGTTAGCAGCATTGATAGGACAGATGATACAGTGAAAATGTCATGTTCCGAATTTAGCTTTCAAAAAATCCTGTCACAATCAGAATTAAAAACATTGAAGTAGATGCAGTAGCAATATTCGAAATGTATCAGGGAAAGTTTCGACCTGATTGAATCACTGAGTTAGAAAAAGAGGAATGGTGGCAATGGAAATCCGGAAGTCCCGGAGAGGGTACTTCTGGAATATCCAAGCAAGGATAGGAAGATACAAATCAAGAAATAGGGCCCTCTCCGCCTTTGACTTGTTTCAGATGACGCAACAACAATGCAGATGAAGAACCTGAACAACATTCCGGAGAAGAATGTTTCAGACAGTATGGGGGAAAATCTAATGCTACTAATGGCTACATATTTGAGGGAATTAAATGATTGAGCCCGGAAGAAAAACCTTCCGGGTTAGAAACAAATCAAAATATCAAATCAAATTATTATTGAATAAGTGAAACCTCCGGTCCATAAGACCATAAGACCATAAGACATAGGAGTGGAAGCAAGGCCATTCGGCCCATCGAGTCCACTCCGCCATTCAATCATGGCTGATGGGCATTTCAACTCCACCTCCCAGCATTCTCCCCATAGCCCTTAATTCCTCGCGACATCAAGAATTTATCTATCTCTGCCTTGAAGCCATTTAGCGTCCCGGCCTCCACTGCACTCTGCGGCAATGAATTCCACAGGCCCACCACTCTCTGGCTGAAGAAATGTCTCCGCATTTCTGTTTTGAATTTACCCCCTCTAATTCTAAGGCTGTGCCCACGGGTCCTCGACTCCTCGCCTAACGGAAACAGTTTCTTTGCGTCCATCCTTTCTAAGCCATGTATTATCTTGTAAGTTTCTATTAGATCTCCCCTTAACCTTCTGAACTCCAATGAATACAATCCCAGGAACGCCAGCCGTTCCTCATATGCTAGACCCGCCATTCCAGGGATCATCCGTGTGAATCTCCGCTGGACACGCTCCAGTGCCAGTATGTCCTTCCTGAGATGTGGGGCCCAAAACTGGACACAGTACTCCAAATGGGGCCTAACCAGAGCCTTATAAAGGCTCAGTAGCACATCGCTGCTTTTATATTCCAACCCTCTTGAGATAAATGACAACATAGCATTCGCTTTCTTAATCACGGATTCAACCTGCATGTTTACCTTTAGGGAATCCTCGACTAGCACTCCCAGATCCCTTTGTACTTTGGCATTATGAATTTTCTCACCGTTTAGAAAGTAGTCTATGCTTGGATTCTTTTTTCCAAAGTGCAAGACCTCACATTTTCTCACGTTGAAATGCATCAGCCATTTCCTGCACCACTCTCCCAAACTGTCTAGATCCTTCTGCAGCCTCCCCACTTCCTCAGCACTACCTGCCTGACCACCTAACTTCGTATCATCAGCAAACTTCGCTAGAATGCCCCCAGTCCCTTCATCCAGATCATTAATATATATGATGAACAGCTGCGGCCCCAACACTGAACCCTGTGGGACACCGCTGGTCACCGGCTGCCATTCCGAAAAAGAACCTTTTATCCCAACTCTCTGCCTTCTGTCAGACAGCCAATCCTCAACCCATGCCAGTAGCTCACCTCGAACACCATGGGCCCTCACCTTACTCAGCAGCCTCCTGTGTGGCACCTTATCAAAGGCCTTTTGGAAATCCAGATAGACCACATCCACTGGGTTTCCCTGGTCTAACCTACTTGTCACCTCCTCAAAGAATTCTAACAGGTTCGTCAGGCACGACCTCCCCTTACTAAATCCATGTTGACTTGTTCTAATCCGACCCTGCTCTTCCAAGAAATTAGAAATCTCATCCTTAACGATCGATTCTAGAATTTTACCAACAACCGAGGTTAGGCTAATTGGCCTATAATTTTCCATCTTTTGTCTTGATCCTTTCTTGAACAAGGGGGTTACAACAGCGATCTTCCAATCGTCCGGGACTTTCCCTGACTCCAGTGATTTTTGAAAGATCTCAACCAACGCTTCCGCTATTTCTTCAGCCACCTCCCTCAGAACTCTAGGATGTAGCCCATCGGGGCCAGGAGATTTGTCAATTTTAAGACCTTTTAGCTTTTTTAGCACCATCTCTTTTGTAATGGCAACCATACTCAACTCAGCCCCCTGACCCTTTATAATTTTTGGGATATTACTAACGTCTTCCACTGTGAAGACAGACGCAAAGTACTTATTAAGTTCTCCAGCCATTTCCTCATCTCCCATCACGAGCCTTCCAGAATCAGTTTGAATTGGCCCAATGTCTACTTTGGCCTGACGTTTGTTTCTTATGTATTGAAAGAAACTTTTACTATCATTTCTTATATTACTGGCTAGCCTGCCTTCATATTTGATCCTCTCCTTCCTTATTTGTCTCTTTGTTAACCTCTGTTTGTTTTTGTAGCCTTCCCAATCTTCTGATTTCCCGGTGCTTTTGGCCACTTTATAGGATCTCTCTTTTTCTTTGATACATTTCCTGACCTCCTTTGTCAGCCATGGCTGTCTAATCCCTCCCTGGATAATCTTTCTTTTCTTGGGGATGAACCTCTGTACAGTGTCCTCAATTTGCATACAAACTCCTGCCATTTTTGCTCTACTGTCTTCCCTGCTAGGGTCTGCTTCCAGTTGATTTTCACCAGTTCCTCTCTCATGCCCTCGTAATTACCTTTATTTAACTGTAACACCATTACATCCGATTTTGCCTTCTCTCTTTCAAACTGCAGACTGAACTCAACCATATTATGATCGCTGCTTCCTAAGTGTTCCCTTACTTTAAGATCTTTAATAAAGTCTGGTTCATTACATAGCACTAGGTCCAGAATAGCCTGCTCCCTTGTGGGCTCCATGACAAGCTGTTCCAAAAAGCCATCTTGTAAGCATTCCATGAATTCCTTTTCTTTGGATCCACTGGCTACATTATTTACCCAATCCACCTGCATATTGAAGTCCCCCATGATCACTGTGACCTTGCCTTTCTGACATGCCTTTTCTATTTCCCGGTACATGTTGCGCCCCTGGTCCTGACCACTGTTAGGCGGTCTGTACATAACTCCCATTATGGTTTTTTTGCCTTTGTGGTTCCTCAATTCTACCCACACAGACTCCACATCATCCGACCCTATGTCGTTTAGTGCCATAGATTTAATTTTGTTCTTAACTAACAAGGCAACCCCACCCCCTCGGCCCACCTCCCTGTCTTTTCGATAGGTTGTATATCCTTGGATGTTTAACTGCCAGTCCTGAACCCCCTGCAGCCATGTCTCTGTGATGCCTACCACATCATAATCATTCACGATGATCTGTGCCATTAGTTCATCTACTTTGTTACAAATGCTACGAGCATTCAGGTAAAGTGCCTTAATGTTAACTTTCTTATCAGTACAGATATTGGAAGTCCTAAGATGTCCAAAGTTATCCTTCCTTTTTGTTGCATTCCTAGTCTGCCTCAAGCTTAAATCCACCTGCCTACATGTTATCCTCCTGCGTATCTTGCCATTTAACTCCCTGCTCCCTGTCGCTTTCACTTTCCCTTCCCCCCAACTCAGAAGTTTAAAGTCCTACTGACAACCCTATTTATCCTCTTCGCTAGAACACTGGTTCCAGATCGGTTCAGGTGGAGACCGTCCCAACGGTACAGATCCCCCCGGTTCCAAAACTGATGCCAATGTCCCATGAAGTGGAATCCCTCTTTCCCACACCAATCCCTTAACCACGTGTTTACTTCCCTAATTTTCCTATCCCTATGCCAATTGGCACGTGGCTCGGGCAGTAATCCAGAGATTATGACCCTTGAGGACCTGTACTTCAATTTTCTTCCTAGTGCTTGATAGTCCCCGAACAGGTCCTCCACCCTAGCTTTACCTATGTTGTTAGTCCCAACGTGGACCACAACAACTGGATCCTCCCCCTCCCGCTCCAGTATCCTTTCAAGCCGGTCAGAGATGTCCCGCACCCTGGCACCGGGCAGGCAACACACCATGCGAGACTCCCGATCCGGCTTGCATAGGATACTATCTGTCCCCCTAATTATAGAATCCCCTATAACAACTACTTGTCTTTTTACTCCCCCCTCTTGAATGGCCTTCTGCACCATGGTACCGTGGTCAGTTGGCTCATCCTGTCCAGAGCCCCTTTCCTCATCCATACAGGGAGCAAGAGTCTCATACCTGTTGGACAAGGTCAAGGGCTGAGGCTCCTGCACTCCTGAACTCAGGTTCCCTCTGCCTGCCTCACTTACAGTCACACTCTGATGTCCCTGATCAGTTACTGAATGTGAATTACTTAATCTCCCAGGTGTGACTGCCTCCTGAAACAAAGTGTCCAGGTAACTCTCCCCCTCCCGGATGTGCCGCAGTGTTTGAAGCTCAGACTCCAGATCATCAATTCTGAGCCGGAGATCTTCCAGCAACCAACACTTGCTGCAGATGTGGTCATTGCCATTCACAAGGGGAACAGCCAGCTCCCACATCATACAGCTACAGCACATCACCTGCCCAGCCATCTCTGATTAGTTAATTAATTTATTACTTTGTATAAATTTCAGTTAAAAAAACTTGGAGACCTCTGCTATAGTCTTTTCCAACCTAGTTCTGGTTAACAAATAAGAAAAAGAGAAATAATAATGTAATAAGGCACTCACCTGCTCACCCCAATGGGTCTTATTATTAGGTTAGAGGAGGAGGGCGGGTGGGAGACACTACACGTGTAGTGTCTCGGGTTTCCTCTCCACCAGAATCTCTAACTGGACGTTAGCTTATGGATGATCTGTGCTCTCCATGAGGAGCGTATTACGCGGTGGAGTCATTAAGGGTCTTGGCAGACAGCAGCGACTGACGAGAAACCCCCGTATTTTAAATGACAATAGTTTAAGAATCTTGGCAACTTGATGCCACGAGGGGAAATTTGTAACCAATGCAAGCAACCAATATAGCATTGGAGAGTATAACAGTTATTACAGACGAAATGTCCTGTATGTTGTTAGGGACTGTTATGTATGGATTCAATTGGGTTGCAACCCCAAAACGTTAACTGCATTAAATGTGCGAGTAGTGTTATTGCAAAGTTTTTTAAAAAAGACAAACAAACAAACAAATAATGGCAAGTATACATTTCAAGCTATAAGGAAAATGATTACGGACGAAAGGGGTTTGAAGAAAACTGAGCTATTGTCTCAAGTAAGCCAGGGCTGGCAGATCACATGGTTCAGTACAATGTTCGACGTTAGAGTAAGGAAGTCAGGAATAGTAACAGGATTGGTTGAAGCTCCTGCAATTAGTAAAGGAAGGCAATCAGTGAATAATACATGGTATCATAATTTATCATTCCAATGAGAAACGGAAAGCACTTAAAAAAACAGTGAGGGATAAAAGACCTTTTGGTCGCTGATGGACTGAGTTGTGTGCTGTTCCTAAGGGACATGAGGAAGCTTTTACGGCGCTGCTACACCATGATAGTCACATGCCTTGGATGTAGTGGAACACACGGACATGTTACCTTCCTGAGTGGCGACAGCTATGGTTCACGGTGATTGGACTTGCGGAAAGAACAATACAAAGTGTCTATCGACATTGGTCTGCGAGATGGATGCTTTTACCATTGATTTCCGTGCACAGTTTACAAATCACGACATGTACATACGAATGACAAGGATGAGGGATAGTTGCTGGTCAGTACAACTATAAGAGGGATGTAAACCCTACAGCAGGATTCAGCTCAGAGTTAGTTCTCATAGCTCGGTCGTGGGGTTTTACTTGAAATGAAAAAATGAAATGAAATGAAAATCGCTTATTGTCACGAGTAGGCTTCAAATGAAGATACTGTGAAAAGCCCCTAGTCGCCCCATTCCGGCGCCTGTCCGGGGAGGCTGGTACGGGAATCGAACCGTGCTGCTGGCCTGCTTGGTATGCTTCAAAAGCCAGCGATTTAGCCCAGTGAGCTAAACCAGCCCCTTGATGCATGGATTGGAAATACTTGTTATTATTATTGTATACTGTATAATCAGTGGATGCCTTAATATGTGTTGTAAGCTGGCCATGGCTCGGATGATGCCGATAGACTCGGCTCGTCACTACTCAACATGATGACATCCCGTTACTGGTGACCATGACACCAGAAGGAAGCAGGACGGAGAGCCAGTGGCTATAAAAATGTGATGAGGTGTTTATGTACGGAATACCAGCTCAGTTAAGTACTGATAACGGGCTCCATTTTATCGGACAGATTAATGAGGAGTCCTGCTCCCAGTTGGGCATACGCCAGCAGCTCCACTGTGCGTACTGGTCACAGACGGCCGGCTTGGTTGAGAGACATAATCAGACCCTGAAAACCAAATTTGCCAAATTACGAGTGGACAGGGGTTAACATGGTTTAAGTTGCTCCCTGTTGCCCTCTTCCAGCTGCGGTTCACACCTGCGGGAACGGCCCGGCTCTCTCCTGCCAAGATCATTTATGGCAGGCCCATTAGAACCCCGTCGAACCTGCCTGGTCCGAGATTGGTCCAGTTTCACCATATGACTGAAGAAAGGACTAACTATGCTCTAGCCCTCACTAAAGCCATCAAGGAACTCCATAGCCAGGTTCGAGCGGCTCACCCGTCCCCATTACATAGCTCGCTTGTCATGGTTAAGAACTGGACTGGGAAAGGTTTGGAGTCACAGTGAAAGGAGCCCTTCCACGTTCTCCTTACCACTCCCACTGCAGTTAAAGTGGAGGGGCGGAGTGCTTGGGTCTACCTCCACCAGTGCAAAATGGTCGGTCACTAACCTGCCTCCTTTCCCCAGCGTTGATTTACAGGTGTGGAGCATGACGGAATGGACACGGGCCGCCTGTGCTGTCCTCGGATTCGCCTCACTTGGAACACCATCTATACCTGTAATCCTGACCAAACTACAAGGACATTTCCTCTCTGCAGAGGTGACGTTCTCCGCTGCCCCATGTACCCCATAGTATCGACTCATGGAAGATTATCAAGTTAACGGACAATGAAGGACTCATGAAACAATTATATCGGTCCCAGCGATGGGAAGGAAACATTGCATGGACATTGCCTTGTTTTTGGACTAAATGTACATTTTGATTTTGGATGTGATGAGACTGGTGCCATAAAGGTAAAATCAGACCTTGCGGAGCGGGTAGGAAAAGGTTGTCGGCGAGAGAGGAGGGATAGCAAGAGGACGGAATGCGTAAGACGACGAGAACGCAGGTGATCAGAAAGCATACTTACTTCACTTAGGACAGAGAACGAGGGAAACCTGGGCAGCATGAATCACTTCTACCAAATTAGCCGCGGCATGTATGGCCAGGGACGAGTTGTCTGCTACCCTAACCCCGAAAGTCTAGGTTACTTTACGTCTCACCGCTTTAGGAAACTCCCCAAAACGGTGGTTCACTGTCAGCGTTCCAAGCCACCGCGCGAGCAAGTTACTCGTCCTTACGATCCGTGTTCGGCCCCACCAGCTATTTGCGTTCCTCTTCCTCGGGATAACTCCCATTCACAGTATTGTAAGCTTCAACGGTGGAGGGCGTATATACCTAGCCACTTCACTCCGAATAGAGATTCCCGGTCGTACGAGAATTGTTTCAGCAGTAAGGGTTACGGCTGTTTGCTGGTACAGGTGGAAATGAATATAACATGTCTGTTCTCCACTTGTACTGATCGGAAGTGTCACGTAACGCTGACATCATGTCAATGCGTCTGTTGCAACACTATCTGCGTCCATTGACGGCAGGCCTTCAGCTCCTTTGGCGAATGCCTCTCATATCACTGTTGGGACTTGGGCTCTCCGCTTTGCTAGGAAGACCAAATGGGAATTCCAAAGCTGGATAAACTGGGCTACTGGGGATCTCTGCTCAACTGTTATACTGGTTGTGATGCTATACGGATCAAGGATACTACTTCCTTTTTAATGGCACTGCGACCAATGTTTAGTCACCTCCATTCCCCCGCCAAATCGCTGTCAGGACTCTAGTCCCCACCACAGTCCCCTGCCCCTCTGTGTGCGGGCAGTTTCAGCAAAATCCAGCGATAGGAGAATCCTGAGCACAGCTAGTTATTGGACCAATAGGCTATCATGAAATGATTACTCGTCAGAGATGATCTCACAGCTATGATTAAGGAGGTCACGATGGAGGATTCGAGCAATATGGCTGGAGCTAAGAAATAGGAAGGGTGCAGTAACATTGTTGGGACTTTACTAAAAGCGAGCATGAAGTAGAGGTACAAATCTGCAGACAGATTAGAGAAAAATGTCGGAGCAATAGGGTGGTTGTGATGGGAGATTTTAACTTCCCCAACTTTGAAAGGGATTCGTGCAGTGTTGGAGGTGTAGATGGAGCAGAGTTTGTAAGAAGCATCCAGGAGAGTTTTTTTTAGAGCAGTATGTAAATAGTCCAACTCTGGAGGGGGCCATACTGGACCTGGTATTGGGGAATGCTCCCGGCCAGGTCGTTGATGTTTCAGTCGGTGATTAATTTGGGAATAGCGATCACAATTCCGTAAGTTTTAGAATACTCATGGACAGGGACAAGAGTGGTCCGAAAGGAAGAGTGCTAAATTGGGGAAAGGGAGAGTATAACAAATTTCGGCAGGAGCTAGGGAAGGTGGATTGGGAGCAGCTGTTTAAAGGTAAATCCACATTTGAAATGTGGGAGTATTTTAAGGAAAGGTTAATTAGAGTGCAGGACAGACATATCCCTGTGAAAATGAGAGATAGAAATGGCAAGATTAGGGAACCATGGATGACGGGTGAAATTGAGAGACTAGTTAAGATGAAAAAGGAAGCATTCATAAGATCGAGTTAACTCAAAACTGATGAAGCTTTGGAGGAATATCGGGAAAGTAGGACGAATCTCAAATGCGCAATAAAGAGGGCTAAAAGGGGTCATGAAATATCTTTGGCTAACAGGGTTAAGGAAAATCCCAAAGCCTTTTATTCATATTTAAGGAGCAAGAGGGTAACTAGAGAAAGGATTGGCCCACTCAAAGACAAAAGAGGGAATTTATGCGTGGACTCAGAGGAAATGGGTGAGATTCTTATTTAGTACTTTGCGTCGGTATTCACAAAAGAGAGGGACAAGACGGATGTTGAGGCTGGGGATGGATGTTTAAATACTCGTGGTCAAGTTGTCATACGGAAGGGGGACAGTTTGGATATTCTAAAAGACATTACGGTGGGCAAGTGCCCACAACCGGATGGGATCCCAGGTTACTGAGGGAAGCGAGAGTCGAAATAGCTGGGGCCTTAACAGATATCTTTACAGCATCCTTGGGCATGGGTGATGTCCCGGAGGACTAGAGAATTGCTAATGTTGTCCCTTTGTTTAAGAAAGGTAGCAGGGAAAATCCAGGGAATTATAGACCTGTGAGCTTGACGTCAGTGTAGGAAAACTGTTGGAGAAGATACTGAGGGACCGGATCTATTCACATATGGAAAAAATAGACTTATCAGTGATGGGCAGCATGGTTTTCTGCAGGGCAGGTCATGTCTTACAAACCTAATAGAATTCTTTGAGGAAGTGACAAAGTTATTTAATGAAGGAAGGGCTGTAGATGTCATATACATGGACTTTAGTAAGGCGTTTGATAAGGTTTCCCATGGCAGTTTGATGGAAAAAGTGAAGTCTTATGGGATTCAGGGTGTACTAGCAAGATGGATAAAGGACTGGCTGGGTAACAGGAGACAGAGAGTAGTGGCGGAAGGGAGTATTTCAAAATGGAGAAGGTGACCACTGGTAGTCCACAGGGATCCGTGCTCGGACCACTGTTGTTTGTGATCTACATAAATGACCTGGAGGAAGGTATAGATGGTCTGATTAGCAAGTTTGCAGATTATACTAAAATTGGTGGAGTTGCAGATAGCGAGGAGGACTGTCAGAGAATACAACAAAATATAGATAGATTGGAGAGTTGGGCAGAGAAATGGCAAATGGAGTTCAATCCAGGCAAATGCGAGGTGATGCATTTTGGAAGATTAAATTCAAGAGCGGACTATATGGTCAGTGGAAGGGTCCTGGGGAAAATTGATGCACAGAGAGATCTGGGAGTCCAGGTCCATTGTACCCTGATGGTGGCAACGCAGGTTGATAGAGTGGTCAAGAAGGCATACCGCATGCTTGCCTTCATCGGTCGGGGTATTGAGTACAAGAGTCGGGACGTCATGTTACAGTTGTATAGGACTTTGGTTAGGCCACATTTGGAATACTGCGTGCAGTTCTGGTCGCCACATTATCAGAAGGATGTGGATGCTTTAGAGAGCGTGCAGTGTAGATTCACCAGGATCTTGCCTGGTATGCAGGGGGTTAGCTATGAAGAAAGGTTGAGTACATAGAACATAGAACATAGAACAGTACAGCACAGAACAGGCCCTTCGGCCCTCGATGTTGTGCCGAGCCATGATCACCCTACTTAAACCCACGTAACCCGTATACCCGTAACCCAACAATCCCCCCATTAACCTTACACTACGGGCAATTTAGCATGGCCAATCCACCTAACCCGCACATCTTTGGACTGTGGGAGGAAACCGGAGCACCCGGAGGAAACCCACGCACACACAGGGAGGACGTGCAGACTCCACACAGACAGTGACCCAGCCGGAAATTGAACCTGGGACCCTGGAGCTGTGAAGCATTGATGCTAACCACCATGCTACCGTGAGGCCCGTAGAGTAGATCAGGATTGTTTTCATTGGAAAGACCGAGGTTGAGGGGGTACCTGATTGAGGTCTACAAAATTATGAGACGTGTGGACGTGGTGCATAGCAACAAGATTTTTCCAAGAGTGGGGGTGTCCGTTACAAGGGGTCACGATTTCAATGTGAGAGGGCGAAAGTTTAAGGGAGATGTGCGTGGAAAGTTTTTTACGCAGATGGTGGTGGGTGCCTGGAACGCTTTAACAGCGGAGGTGGTAGAGACAGGCACGATAGCATCATTTAAGAGGCATCTAGACGGGTATATGGACGGGCGGGAACAGAGGGAAGTAGACCTTGGAAAATAGGAGACATGTTTAGATAAATGATCTGGATCGGCGCAGGCTGGGAGGGCCGAAGGGCCTGTCGTGTGCTGTAATTTTCTTTGTTCTCTTTTCTTTGTTCTCTCCCTCCTTCCATTCTCAGCCACAGGGACGGGCTCTGTGCTGGAGATCAGTTCACCGTGGCTTCCCCTTGGTAGATCGTCCTCCTGAACAGTATCCAAAACGGTATACTTGTTTCTGAGGGGAACGACCACAGAGGATCCCTGCACTGACTCCTTCCTCCCAGCCCCTCTCACCGTCTTGTTTCTTCGGAGTAATTACATCCCTGAAGCTACAATCTATGACCACCTCTGCCTCCTGAATGATCGGACGTTGATCCAGCTCCAGTTCCCTAATGTGGTTTCTGCACTTCCCGCAGGTGAAATCAGCAGGGGCACTGACGCAGTCCCTCATCTCAAACATTCTGCAGGAGGAACATTGCACGGCCTTCCCTGCACTCCCCTCTAGATTAAAAAAAAACAGGCCTGTTATGAATCGTTCCCCTTAGGTTAAAGGAGGTGGAGGACACAACAAATGTAGCGTCGCAACAGTCAATCAGCAGCTCCTCTCTATTACTCTCTGATGGATGCTTGCCTTTACTTAATCACGGAGGATGTCTTTCTCAGGTGCACGTTCTGGATGCAGTGACCATAATTCACTGATGCAAATATTCCCCGCAAGAGCAAATCAGCAGCTCCGCTCTACCATCCTCTGCTGCATGCTTGCCTTCACGTGAACACGGAGGGTGATTTGCTCAGGTGCACGTTCTGGATGCAGTGACCGTAATGCACTGATGCAAATATTCTCCGCAAGAGCGAATCAGCAGCTCCGCTCTACCATTCTCTGCTGCATGCTTGCCTTCACTTGAACACCGAGGGTCTGTTGCTCAGGTACACGTTCTGGATGCAGTGCCCGCAATGCACTGATCCAAATATTCCCCGCAACCGCCAATCAGCAGCTCCACTCTACTGCCCTCTTCTGGCTGCTTGCCTTCACTTGAGCACGGAGAGTGTCTTGCTCAGGCACACGTCCTGGTTGCAGTGACCGCAATGCACTGATCCAATTTTTCCCCGCAACAGCCGATCAGCAGTTTCGCTTTACTGCCCTCTGCTGCATGCTTGGCTTCACTTGAACTGGAGGGTGTCTTCCTCAGGTACACGGTCTGGTTGCAGTGACCGCAATGGACTGATCCAATTTTTACCCGCAACAGCGAATCAGCAGCTCCACTCGTCCGCCCTCTGCTGCATGTGCGCCTTCACTTGAACAGGGAGGGTGTCTTCCTCAGGTACACGTTCTTGGTGCAGTGATCACAAGGCACAGATGCAAATATTCACCACAGCAGCCAATCAGCAGCTCCGCTCGACAGCTGGATGCTTGCCTTGACTTGAACACAGAGGGTATGTTGCTCAGGTACAAGTTCTGGATGTAGTGATCGTAATGCACTGATGAAATATTCCCCGCAACAGCGAATCAGCAGCTCCGCTCTCTCAGCCTCTGCTACATGCTTGCCTTCATTTGAACACGGAGGGTGTCTTGCTCAAGTACATGTTCTGGATGCAGTGACCGCAATAAACATAAGAACTAGGAGCAGGAGTAGGCCATATGGCCCCTCGAGCCTGCTCCGCCATTCAATGAGATCATGGCTGATCTTTTGTGGACTCAGCTCCACTTTCCGGCCCAAACACCATAACCCTTAATCCCTTTATTCTTCAAAAAAATATCTATCTTCACCTTAAAGACATTTAATGAAAGAGCCTCAACTGCTTCACTGGGCAAGGAATTCCACAGATTCACAACCCTTTGGGTGAAGAACTTCCTCCTAAACTCAGTCCTAAATCTACATCCCCTTATTTTGAGGCTATGTCCCCTAGTTCAGCTTTCACCTGCCAGTGGAAACAACCTGCCCGCATCTATCCCATCTATTCCCTTTATAATTTTAAATGTTTCTATAAGAAGCCCCCTCATCCTTCTAAATTCCAACGAGTACAGTCGCAGTCTACTCAACCACTCCTCATAATCCAACCCCTTCAGCTCTGGGATGAACCTAGTGAATCTCCTCTGCACTGCCTCCAGTATGTCCTTTCCCAAGTAAGGAGACCAAAACTGAACACAATACTCCAGGTGTGGCCTCACTAATACCTCATAAATTGCAACATAACCTCCCTAGTCTTAAACTCCATCCCCTAGCAATGAAGGACAAAATTCCATTTGCCTTCTTAATCACCTGTTGCACCTGTAAACCAACATTCTGTGACTCATGCACTAGCACACCCAGGTCTCTCTGCACAGCGGCATGCTTTAATATTTTATCGTTTAAATAATAATCCCGTTTAGGTGGATAGGTTAGGTGGATTATTAAGAAAAGAAAGAAAGAAAATCGCTTATTGTCACGAGTAGGCTTCAATGAAGTTACTGTGACAAGCCCCTAGTCGCCACATTCCGGCCCCTGTCCGGGGAGGCTGGTACGGGAATCGAACCGTGCTGCTGGCCTGCTTGGTCTGCTTTAAAAGCCAGCGATTTAGCCTGGTGAGCTAAACCAGCCCCTGGCCATTAGTGGCCATAAGTGACCAAAAAGGTGAGGAGGTGTTATTGGGTTACCGGGCTGGTTGGAAGTGAGGGCTGAAGTAGGTCGGTTACGGGGATAGGGTGGAAGTGATGCCTTAAGTGGGTTGGTGCAGACTCGATGGGCCAAATGGCTTCCTTCTGCACTGTATGTTCTATGTTCTCTGTTCTCTCTCCTGCTTTATTTTCTGCCCCACATCTTGACTACTGCTAGGGGGTCTGTACATAATTCCCATCAGGGTCTTTTTACCTTTGCAATTCCTCAGAGATTCTATGCTTCTGATCCGACATCGCTCCTGCTATCTATTTAACTCAATTCCTCACTGACAATGCAACCTCGCCCCCTTTGCCCATCTGCCTGTACTTCTGACAGGAAACATATCCTTGGATCTCATAGAAACCGACAAAATTCTAATAATGCTAGACAGAGTAGATGCAGGAAAGTTGTTCACGATGGTGGTGGTGCTGGTGGTGGTCGTGGTGGTGGTGGGTCCAGAGCCAGGGGCCACAGTGTGAGGATATAGGTAGGCAATTTGGGACAGAGCTAACAAAAAATGTATTCACCCAGGGAGTGGAGACCCTGTGGAGTTTGTTACCACCGGAAATAATTGAGGCCAAAACATTGTCTATTTTCAGGAAGGAGTTAGATATATTACGTGGGTGACGGGGATCAGAGAATGTGAGGGGGGGGGGGGGGGGAGCAGGACCAGAATTGGATAATTAATCCTGATCATAATAAGTGGCGGGGCAGGCTCGTAGGTCTAAATGGTCACCTATTCTCCTAGTTTCTATGTTTCTATGTAACAAAACATGAGTTATGAAAAATCGTCTTAAAATATAAGTAATGTAGTGTATCCAATTCTGAGCATTAAACTCTATAAAGGATGGCCAAGTCTTGGAAAATGTTTTAGATGTCATTGGCTGAAATACATCAAGGGATGAGGGACATAAATTAGGTACAGCGAATGGCAGATCTTGGATTTATCTCGACAGTGCAAGGAAGAATAAGGCAACGTTTCCTGGAAATTAAAGAAATTAATTTTCTGTTTTGATAAAATAATTGGCAAGTTGCTGGTATCTTCCACAACACAGAAACATGCCATTCGTCCCACCGTGTCTATGCTGATTATCAAACACCAATCTATACTAATCCTATTTACCAGTTCTTGGTGCACAGCCTACTGTGCCCTGGCGATTTAAGTGTTCGTTCAAATGCTTCTTAAATGTTAAGAGTGTACCTGCGTTCACCCTCCCCCCCTCCTCAGGCAGCACATTCGAGATTTCCACCACCCACTGGGTAAAAAGAAAATTTTCCTCAGGTCCTCATGAAACCATTTCCTCCACACTTTGGTGCTTTACCCTTTTGTCTTTTCCATCGTTGCCATGGAGTAAAGATTATCACGATCTACCCCATCTGTGCCTCCCAATTCTGTGCACCTCTCTGCATGTTGAAGGATCTCATCCCTTTGTTGGCGGAATCGACATTTACCAAGACCAGTGGCTGCGCACCTCCCACATCACAATGTCCGACAGCCGCCCTGAGACATCCCTGACCCTGGTGCCAGGAAGGCAGCATCCAATTCCAGGGTCTAGTTCTGGCCAGAGATACGCCATCCTGCTTCCTTTCCAATCGAGTCCCAGAGCAGTAAAGATCTCCAAATATTTATTTCCTCTGTTGTGCAACCGCACTGCCACTCACCTGGCTAATGATTATTTCCCCTGAAAAGCGATCTCACCCCAACACTATCCAAGACTATATATTTGTCTGACAGTGGACTACCCACGAAAGGGCCTGCTGCACTACCTGCCTACACCTACCGCACTTCATCTTAGCCTGGCAATGCTTCTCCGCTTGCACAGTATGGTGCGCAAAAAATGCTAAATGTGCTAAATGTCCTGAGCAGCACGGATGCTCCAAAGTGAGCCCATGTGCAGCTCCAATCCTACATTTCAGGCAATCAGGAGCTGTAGTTGGACCCACTTTCTGCACACATGGTCAACAGATATACTAGACGTGTCCGTGATTTCAGGAGGGTCAATCACGACAGGGAAATACAGCACAGAACAGGTCCTTCGGCCCACGATGTTGTGCCGAACTTTTGTCCTAGGTTAATCATAGAATTTTGGACACTAAGGGCAATTTTTCATGGCCAATCCACCCAACCTGACATCTTTTGAATGAGCTCTGATATTCCATTAAATTCAGAACACTGCTTCAACATCGGATCTTCTTCTACTTTAAGCACCAGCAACTCCAAAACTAATGTCCCTGAAAGGGTTAAAGGGTGGAAACATCCACCTGAAATGTTAGTCACTATTCAGCGACCTCCGTTCCCGCAAATCGCTTTCTGAATAGTACATCACTTTGACCTCTGCTCCCGGCTCACCGGTTGTTCTTGTTTTGGAGTACTCTGCAGTTATTCACCAAATGCGATTTTAGTAACTAGAAGCAGCACATCTAGTAGCAAGTACCCAACATTACTTAGAATCAGCAGATCAGTTCCGTTGCGGCATTTAGTTGCTGGTTGGTTTAGTTCACTGGGCTAAATCGCTGGCTTTTAAAGCAGACCAAGCAGGCCAGCAGCACGGTTCGATTCCCGTACCAGCCTCCCCGGACAGGCGCCGGAATGTGGCGACTAGGGGCTTTTCATAGTAACTTCATTGAAGCCTACTCATGACAATAAGCGATTTTCATTTCATTATGAAGCTCTGAATGAGACTGTACTCCGGACTCAGTAGTTTTCATCATAGGTTCCTTACAGTGCAGAAGGAAACGGGAAGAGTGGTGAGGCCGTGGAATGCCCTACCTGCAACAGTAGTAAACTCGCCAACATTGAGGGCATTTAAAAGTTTATTGGATAAGCATATGGATGATAATGGCATAGTGTAGGTTAGATGGCCTTTAGTTTTTGACTTCCCATGTCGGTGCAACATCGTGGGCCGAAGGGCCTGTACTGCGCTGTATCGTTCTATGTTCTTTGTTCTAAACCCACGCAGAGACGGGGAGAGAGTGCAAACTCCACATACACAGTCAGCGGAGACCGGCATTGAACCCGGGTGCCTGGCGATCTGCGGCTGCTCCTCCATGCCGCCCATAAAGTTATAGCGTCACCTTCTCAATGTTTAAATGAACTCGCTGTTCTCACTCAACCCCAACAAACTTTCGTTTATCCAAGCAGCACTCAGTGCAGGAAAGCAACCCGAAGGCAGCCCTCCCCTTCTGTGTTCGCCCCAAAACAATGAGTTTCATAACTGGACTAAGTGCAGTTAACCAGATTCTGCTGAGAGGAATGCGGCTGACTCCTGACTCAGAAGCGCAACTAAATTTCACCCAATCAAAATAAGCACCTTTTAGTTAAATGCTGAAATAAGCAACCCAACTTTAAATTAACGCTGGAATTAAATTTATTTACTGGTTTCCGGTAAAACGAATCAGTTGAACGCCCTGTTTTCAAAGAACCAATACATTCTCGTTTCGCCAGTATTGTTATTGGAGTAATCTCGAGTCCCGGGGAAATGCTCTAGGTACCCGTGTTCCAATTACAAAGTAAAATTTTCATTCAATAAACACCTAAGGATGACCATGAAAAGCTCAACTGGTTCACTATTGTACTTTAGGAAATATAATCTGCCGTCCTTACATGTTCAGACATACATGTGATTCGAGATGCACAGCAATGTTCTTGACTCTAAACTGTCCACTCAGTTCAAGGGTAATGAGGGAGGTCAATGGATGCTTGCACAATCAGCGACGCCCATATCCTCTGAACGATTAAAAATACATGAAGGGACAATGTTTTCAAGCGGTAGATTATGTCATCCGGCTGGCAGTAATCGTTTCGGCCGTTCAACCACGATTAACGGTTACAGACATGAACATGAATGCTCATTTATTTTTCAGGTGAAAAACATTCATTCAAAAAACGCTTTTGTTAATGAAACTCGGTTCAGTTCCTAGACATATTTACTCACCTGCCATAATGACAGTCAACGATTCACTGAACTGGGATTCCACCCATCTTCCGTTCACAGTGGTGTTGTATCTGCATTGATGTCGCCCATCTTGATCTTTATTCCTCATAATGAACCTTCTAGAGTTGTTCTTTGTGACGGTTTCAAACAGCAGTTGCTGTACATCTCTGTGGAAATAGAGTACACTCAGTGTTCACTGAGCACGTAATGGTGACCGCCTCTCCCTCCATAAACAGCCCAGTCGGTTGACTGAGTAAGACTCTGGGAGGAGTGAGGGTACCTTTAGTCAAATAAATGAAAAGAAAAATAAACAGAAAATCAGGAATGATCTGACGATTTACCCATGCAATGAGATTCAATAAGAATGTTGCTGTGCCATTGTAAAACGTTTCAGGGAACATTGAGATCGGAGACATGCTATAATTATTATTCTGTTAGCAGAACCAAGTCTCAGTGTGGGTTGTAATCTGTTTCAAAAATCCAAATTTTCGCGCGTTTATCTGGTAATCTAAACTATCGGTGGAAGAAGACGATGGGTTTGGGTTATAATTCGTCTTCGACTGAAGATTGATACCGACTACAGGTCATCGACAGATGGTGTAAAATATCATTGGGTATGATTGTACGATTTACTTCAGCACAAAGCAAAATCGAGCAATGTGTTGAACTGACGGTAGATTAACATCCTAGCTGTTCTTACACTCGAAAACAATGTGAATCGTTTGTAAATACGAGGAGAGTAGGATCGGATGTGAACCATATTTCATCCCTATCACTAACCTGCTATAGTGACAGAGACAACCTCTCTGAATTGGGACCACATCACCCTCAGATTCACTGCAGTTCGATATTTGCATTGGCACTGCCCTTCTTACGCTTTACCCGTCGCCCTGAGTCTTCCAGGGTTCCCAACTGTGACGCCATTCAGATTGCAGAGATGGCGTTTCTCTTTGAAAAAGAAGAATCTGGTGCTCCAGCGATCTACAGTCGTTTTACAGGTAATTGTGATATTCCCTCCAGGTACGTACACCCCACTCCTTTGATCAAGAGATATTTCTGGAATTAGAACGTAGAACATTGAACATACAGTGCGGAAGGAAGCCATTCGGCCTATCGATTCTGTACCGACCCACTTAAGCCCTCACTTACACCCTATCCCTACGTAACCCAATGACCCCTCCTAACCTTTTTGGACACTAAGGACAATTTACCATGGCCAATCCACCTAACCTGCATGTCTTTGGACAGTGGGAGGAAACCGGAGCACCCGGAGAAAACCCGCACAGATACGGAGAGAATGTGCAGACTCCGCACACACAGTGACCCAGCAGGGAATCGAACCTGGGACCCTGGCGCTGTGAAGGCACAGTGCTATCCACTTGTGCTACCGTGCTTGCCGTTTGGTGGGTCTGTGATAAAATGAATGGAGAGACTGGCACAGTGGTTAGAATTGCTGCCTCACAGCGCCGAGGTTCCAAGTTCCATCCCGGCTCTGGGTCACTGTCCGTGTCGAGTTTGCACATTCTCCCCGTGTGTGCGTGGGCTTCACCCCCACAACCCAAAGATGTGCAGGTAGGTGAATTGGCCACGCAAAATTGCCCCTTAATTGGAAAAAATGAATTGGGTGTTCAAAATCCTTTCTAAAAAAGCAATAACAATACGAAGTTGCAGTTGTAGTGTTTCTTCGAAAGGTGAATGACAAAGAAAAAGTATTTTTCATGGAGTAAGACTGATCGTTAGGAGGTTCTTTTCTTTGATTCGATGTTCTGGCAATATAAAAGGCATGGTTCAAGGGATTAAATTATGTATTTGCCAAATAACACTGAGCCCAGTAGACGTAAGCGTGCCTTTACAGCAAAGATGAGACGTTTTCCAATCAGATTTTCTTCTGACACAATGTTCCATAAGTCACAAGCCCAACACAATACAAAATATGTGTTTGGATTCTTCTACCTATTCTTCGTGTATCTCGCTTTTACCTGGACCTATTCATGTATTTAATAAGGTGCCCCTACAATGTCACTATCGTCCGTGCTTCCACCACCTCCACCGGCAGCGAGTTCCAGACACCCACTACCCTCTGTGTAAAAGACTTGCCTCGTACATCTATTCTAAACCTTTCCCCTCGCACCTTAAACCTATGCCCCCCAGTAATTGACCCCTCTACCTTGGGGAAAAGCCTCTGACGATCCATTCTGTCTATGCCCCTCATAATTCTGTAGACCTCTATCAGGTCGCCCCTCAACCCCCGTCGTTCCAGTGAGAACAAGCCGAGTTTATTCAACCGCTCCTCATAGCTAATGCCCTCCATACCAATCAACATACTGGTAAATCTCTTGCGCACCATCTCTAAATCCCCCACATCCTTCTGGTAGTGTGGCGACCAGATTTGAACACTATACTCCAAATGTGGCCTAACATGACTTGCCAATTCTTTTACTCAATGCCCCGGCCAATGAAGGCAAGCGTGCCGTCTGCCTTCCTGACTACCTTCTCCACCTGTGTTGCCCCTTTCAGTGACCTGGGCCCTGTACACCTAGATCTCGCTGACTTTCAATACCCTTGAGAGTTCTACCATTCACTGTATATTCCCTACCTGCATTAGACCTTCCAAATTGCATTACCTCACATTTGGCCGAATTAAAGTCCATCTGCCATCTCTCCGCTCAAGTCTCCAAACGATCTAAATCCTGCTGTATCCTCTGACAGTCCTCATCGCCATCCGCACTTCCATCAACCTTTGTATCGTCTGCAAACTCACTAATCAAACCAGTTACATTTTCCTCCAAATCATTTATATATACGACGAACAGCAAAGGTCCCAGCACTGATCCCTGCGGAACACCACTAGTCACAGCGCTCCAATTAGAAAAGTACCCTTCCATTGCTACTCTCTGCCTTCTATGACCCAGCCCGTTCTGTATCCACCTTGCCAGCTCACCCCTGATCCCGTGTTGCTTCACGTTTTGTACCAGTCTACCATTAGGGACCTTGTCAAAGGTCTTACTGAAGTCCATACAGACAACATCCACTGCCCTTCCTGCATCAATCACCTTTGTGACCTCTTCGAAAAACTCAAGTTAGTGACACACATGACTTCCCCCTCACAAAACCATGCTGCCTCTCATTAATACGTCCATTTGCTTCCAAATGGGAGTATATCCTGTCTCGAAGAATTCTCTCCAGTAATTTCCCTACCACTGAACTAAGGCTCACCGGCCTGTCGTTCTCTGGATTATGCTTGCTGCCCTTCTTAAACAAAGGAACAACATTGGTTATTCCGGGACATCACCTGAAGACAGTGAGGATCCAAAGATTTTTGTCAAGGCCTCAGCAATTTCCTCTCGAGCCTCCTTCAGTATTCTGGGGTAGATCCCATCAGGCCCTGCGGACTTATCTACCTTAATATTTTTCAAGACGCCCAATACCTCGTCTTTCTGAATCTCAATGTGACCTAGGCTATCGACACACCCTTCTCCAGACTCAACATTCACCAATTCCTTCTCTTTGGTGAATACTGATGCAAAGTATTCATTTAGTACCTCGCCCATTTCCTTTGGCTCCACACATGGATTCCCTTGCCTATCCTTCAGTGAGCCAAACCTTTCCTTGGCTACCCTCTTGCTTTTTATGTACGTGTAAAAAGCCTTGGGAGTTTCCTTAACACTATTTGCCAATGACTTTTCGTGATCCCTTCTCGTCCGCCTGACTCCTTGATAAATTCCTTCCAACTTTCCTTATATTCCATACAGGCTTCGTCTATTACCAGCCTTCTAGCCCTGACAAATGCCTCTTTTTTCTTTTTGACGAGGCCTACTCTAAGTTTACTCAAATCTCTCGTTATCCAAGGTTCCTGAAATTTGCCGTATTTACCCTTCTTCCTCACAGGAACATGCCGTTCCTGAGTTGCTTTCAACTGACACTTGAAGGCCTCCCACATGTCAGATGTTGATTTAACCTCAAAAATCCGCCCCCAAGACAGGTTATTCAGTTTCCGCCTAATATTGTTATAATTAGCCTTCCCCCAATTTAGCACATTCACCCTACGACCACTCTTATCCTTGTCCACCAGCACTTCAAAACTTACTGAATTGTGGTCACTGTTCCCGAAATGCTTCCCTACAGAGGGCAGCAGAGCAGAGCTGCTGATTGGCTGTTCCGGGGAAATTTGCATACGTACAGTGCGGTCAGCCTACCTGCGAAGGAGTCCCGAGGAGTTTGAGTGAAGGCAAGCATCCAGCAGAGGGCAGCAGAGCTGCTGACTGGCTGCTCCGGGGAAATTTGCATACGTGCCGTGCGGTCAGCCTAATTTGAAGGTGGACCTGCGAAGGAGACCCGAGGTGTTTGAGTGAAGGTAGGCACCCAGCAGAGCAAAGCTGCTGACTGTCTGTTCCGGCGAAATTTGCATACGTGCAGTGCAGTCAGCCTGATTTGAAGGTGGTTTGTGGAGGGGCTGTTGTCAAGTGACAGTTGAACCCGCAACACTTGGTCAGTGTCGTTCCCCCCCCACCTCCTCCTCTAACCAAAAAAAAACCTCGGTCGTTGGGAAGCGGGAGCAGGGGCCTATCGTGAAGGTAAGTGAGTGCCTTTAAATTTGCTTACCTTTCAGGGGGAGCAGGGTTTGAGGGAATATCAGGTAAGCTCTTCCTTTCTTTTTTTGCTTTTTTTAAAATCTAGAGATGTCAGGGAAGGCAGTACAATGCTCCTCCTGCAGAATGTTTGAGGTGAGGGACGCCGTCAGTGTCCCTGCTGATTTCATCTGTGGGAAGTGCACCCAACTCCAGCTCCTCAAAAACCGAGGTAGTGAACTGGAGCTGGAGGTGGATGAACTTCGGATCATTCGGGAGGCAGAGGGGGTCATAGATAGAAGCTTCAGGGAGGTAGTTACGCCAAGGAATAAAGATAGATGGGTGACAGTGAGTGGGGCTGGGGTAGGCAGTCAGTACAGGGATCCCCTGTGGTCGTTCCCCCTAGTAACAGGTGTACCGCTTTGGATACTGTTGGGGAGGGGACTTACCAGGGTCAGCCATGGGGTACAGGTCTCTGGCACAGAGTCTGTCCCTGTTGCTCAGAAGGGAAGGGGCAAGGAGTAGAACATTAGTCATTGGAGACTCCATAGTTAGGGGGATAGATAGGAGATTCTGCGGGAACGAGAGAGACTCGCGGTTGGTGTGTTGCCTCCCAGGTGCCAGGGTCCGCGATGTCTCAGATTGTGTTTTCGGGATCCTTAAGGGGGAGGGGTAGAAGCCCCAAAACGTGGTCCACATAGGTACCAACGACATAGGTAGGATGTAAGGCAGGAATTCAGGGAGCTAGGATGGAAACTTAGAGCTAGAACAAACAGCGTTATTATCTCTGGGTTGTTACCCGTGCCACGTGCTAGCGAGTCGAGGAATAGGGAGATAGAGCAGTTGAACACGTGGCTGCAGGGATCGTGCAGGAGGGAGGGTTTCAGATTCCTGGACAATTGGGGCTAATTCTGGGGTAGGTGGGACCTCTACAAACGGGATGGTCTACACCTGGACCAGAGGGGTATTAATATCCTCGGGGGGAGGTTTGCTAATGCTCTTCGGGAGGGTTTAAACTAGTTCAGCAGGGGATTGGGAACTTGAATTGTAGATCCAGTACACAATAAGCTGAGAGTAGTGAGGTCATGAGTAAGGTTTCAAAGTTGCAGGAGTGTACCGGCAGGAAGGAAGGTGGTCTAAAGTGCGTCTACTTCAATGCCAGGAGCATCCGGAATAAGGTGGGTGAGCTTCCGGCATGGGTTAGTACCTGGTTCTTCGATGTTGTGGCCATGTCGGAGACATGGATAGAGCAGGGCGAGGAATTGTTGTTGCAGGCGCCGGGGTTTAGATATTTCAGTAAGTTCAGGGAAGGTGGTAAGAGAGGGGGAGGGGTGGCATTGTTAGTCAAGGACAGTATTACGGTAGGTGAGAGGACATTTGATGAGGACTCGAATACTGAGATAGTATGGGCTGAGTTAAGAAACAGGAAAGGAGAGGTCACCCTGTTAGGGCTTTTCTACAGGCCTCCGAAAAGTTCCAGAGATGTAGAGGAAAGGATTGCAAAGATGATTCTGGATAGGAGCGAAAATAACAGGGTAGTTGTTATGGGGGACTTTAACTTTCCAAATATTGACTGGAAACACTATAGTTCGATTACTTTAGATGGATCCGTTTTTGTCCAATGTGTGAAGGAGGGTTTCCTGATGCACTATGTAGATAGGCCAACAAGAGGCGAGGCCATATTGGATTTGGTACTGGGTAATGAACCAGGACAGGTGTTAGATTTGGAGGTAGGTGAACATTTTGGTGATAGTGACCACGATTCGATTACGTTTACTTTAGCGCTGGAAAGGGATAGGTATAAACCGCAGGGCAAGAGTTATTGCTGGGGGAAAGGCACTTATGTTGTGATGAGGCAAGACTTAGGATGCATCGCCTGGAGAGGAAAACTGCAGGGAATGGACACAATGGAAATGTGGAGCATGTTCAAGGAACAGCTACTGCGTGTCCTTGATAAGTATGTACCTGTTAGGCAGGGAGGAAGTGGTTGAATGAGGGAACCATGGGTTAATAAAGCAGTTGAAACACTTGTCAAGAGGAAGAAGGAGGCTTATGTGAAGATGAGACGTGATGGTTCAGTTGGGTCGCTTGAGATTTACAAGTTAGCTAGTAAGGCTCTAAAGAGAGATCTTAGAAGTGCCAAGCGAGGACATGAGCAGGTAGGATCAAGGATAACCCTAAAGCTTTCTATAGGTATGTCAGGAATAAACGAATGACTAAGGTAAGAGTAGGGCTTGTCAAGGACAGCAGTGGGAAGTTGTGCGTAGAGTCCGAGGAGATAGGAGAGGTGCTAAATTAGTATTTTTCGTCAGTATTCACGCAGGAAGAAGACAAAGTTGTCGAGGAGAATACTGTGATACAGGCTACTAGACTAGAAGGGCTTGAGGTTCATAAGGAGGAGGTGTTAGCGATTCTGGAAAGTGTGAAAATAGATAAGTCCCCTGGGCCGGATGGGATTTATCCTAGTATTCTCTGGGAAGCTAGGGAGGAGATTGCTGAGCCTTTGGCTTTGATCTTTAAGTCTTCTTTGTCTACAGGAAAGTGCCAGAGGACTGGAGGATAGCAAATGTTGTCCCCTTGTACAAGAAGGGGAGTAGAGATAATCCCGGTAACTATAGGCCAGTGAGCCTTACTTCTGTTGTGGGAAAAGTCTTGGAAAGGTTTATAAGAGATAGGATGTATAATGATCAGTAAATGAATAATTTGATTAGAGATAGTCAACATGGTTTTGTGAAGGGTAGGTCTTGCCTCACAAACCTCATTGAGTTCTTCGAGAAGGTGACCAAACAGGTGGATGAGTGTATAGCAGTTGATGTGGTGTATATGGATTTCAGTAAAGCGTTTGATAAGGTTCCCCACGGTAGGCTATTGCAGAAAATACAGAGGCATGGGTTTCAGGGTGATTTAGCAGTTTGGATCTGAAATTGGCTAGCTGATAGAAGTGGTGGTTGATGGGAAGTGCTCTGACTGGTGTCCAGTTACTAGTGGTGTGCCACAAGGATCTGTTTTGGGGCCGTTGCTGTTTGTCATTTTATAAATGACCTGGAGGAGGGAGTAGAAGGATGGATGAGTAAATTTGCAGATGACACTAAAGTCGGTGGAGTTGTGGACAGTGCAGAAGGATGTTACAAGTTACAGAGGGACATAGATAAGCTGCAGAGCTGGGCTGACAGGAGGCAAATGGAGTTTAATGCAGAAAAGTGTGAGGTGATTCATTTTGGAAGGAATAACAGAAAGGCAGAGTACTGGGCTAATGGTAAGATTCTTGATAGTGTGGACGAACAGAGATATTTCGATGTCCATGTCTATAGATCCCTGAAAGTTGCCATCCAGGTTGAGAGGGTTGTTAAGAAGGCGTACGGTGTGTTAGCTTTCATTGGTAGAGGAATTGAGTTTCGGAGCCATCAGGTCATGTTGCAGTTGTACAAAACTCTGGTGCGGCCGCATTTGGAGTATTGTGTGCAGTTCTGGTCGCCACATTATAGGAAGGATGTGGAAGCATTGGAAAGGGTACAGAGGAGATTTACAAGAATGTTGCCAGGTATGGAGGGAAGATCATATGAGGAAAGGCTGAAGGACTTGAGGCTGTTTTAGTTGGAGAGAAGAAGGTTAAGAGGTGACTTAATTGAGGCATACAAGATGATCAGAGGATTAGATAGGGTGGACAGAGAGAGCCTTTTTCCTCGGATGGTGATGTTTAGCACGAGGGGACATAGCTTTAAATTGAGGGGAGATAGATATTGGACAGATGTCAGAGGTAGGTTATTTACTCAGAGAGTAGTAAGGGCGTGGAATGCCCTGCCTGCAACAGTAGTGGACGTGCCAACACTAAACGCATTCAAATGGTCATTGGATAGGCATATGGAGTATAAGGGAATAGTGTCGAGGGACTTAAGAGGGGTTTCACAGGACGGCGCAACATTGTGGGCCGAAGGGCCTGTACTGCGCTGTAATGTTCTATGTTCTCTACCAGCAGAGGGCAGCAGAGCAGAGCTACTGATCAGCTGTTCTGGGGAAATTTGCATACGTGCAGTGCGGTCAGCCTAAGTTGAAGGTGAACCTGCGAAGAAGACCCAAGGAGTTTGAGTAAAGGCAAGCAACCAGCAGAGGGCAGCAGAGCAGAGCTACTGATCAGCTGTTCCGGGGAAATTTGCATACGTGCAGTGCGGTCAGCCTAAGTTGAAGGTGAACCTGCGAAGAAGACCCAAGGCGTTTGAGTAAAGGCAAGCAACCAGCAGAGGGCAGCAGAGCAGAGCTACTGATCAGCTGTTCTGGGGAAATTTGCATACGTGCAGTGCGGTCAGCCTAAGTTGAAGGTGAACCTGCGAAGAAGACCCAAGGCGTTTGAGTAAAGGCAAGCAACCAGCAGAGGGCAGCAGAGCAGAGCTACTGATCAGCTGTTCCGGGGAAATTTGCATACGTGCAGTGCGGTCAGCCTAAGTTGAAGGTGAACCTGCGAAGAAGACCCAAGGCGTTTGAGTAAAGGCAAGCAACCAGCAGAGGGCAGCAGAGCAGAGCTACTGATCAGCTGTTCCGGGGAAATTTGCATACGTGCAGTGCGGTCAGCCTAAGTTGAAGGTGAACCTGCGAAGAAGACCCAAGGCGTTTGAGTAAAGGCAAGCAACCAGCAGAGGGCAGCAGAGCAGAGCTACTGATCAGCTGTTCTGGGGAAATTTGCATACGTGCAGTGCGGTCAGCCTAAGTTGAAGGTGAACCTGCGAAGAAGACCCAAGGCGTTTGAGTAAAGGCAAGCAACCAGCAGAGGGCAGCAGAGCAGAGCTACTGATCAGCTGTTCCGGGGAAATTTGCATACGTGCAGTGCGGTCAGCCTAAGTTGAAGGTGAACCTGCGAAGAAGACCCAAGGCGTTTGAGTAAAGGCAAGCAACCAGCAGAGGGCAGCAGAGCAGAGCTACTGATCAGCTGTTCCGGGGAAATTTGCATACGTGCAGTGCGGTCAGCCTAAGTTGAAGGTGAACCTGCGAAGAAGACCCAAGGCGTTTGAGTAAAGGCAAGCAACCAGCAGAGGGCAGCAGAGCAGAGCTACTGATCAGCTGTTCCGGGGAAATTTGCATACGTGCAGTGCGGTCAGCCTAAGTTGAAGGTGAACCTGCGAAGAAGACCCAAGGAGTTTGAGTAAAGGCAAGCAACCAGCAGAGGGCAGCAGAGCAGAGCTACTGATCAGCTGTTCCGGGGAAATTTGCATACGTGCAGTGCGGTCAGCCTAAGTTGAAGGTGAACCTGCGAAGAAGACCCAAGGAGTTTGAGTAAAGGCAAGCAACCAGCAGAGGGCAGCAGAGCAGAGCTACTGATCAGCTGTTCCGGGGAAATTTGCATACGTGCAGTGCGGTCAGCCTAAGTTGAAGGTGAACCTGCGAAGAAGACCCAAGGAGTTTGAGTAAAGGCAAGCAACCAGCAGAGGGCAGCAGAGCAGAGCTACTGATCAGCTGTTCCGGGGAAATTTGCATACGTGCAGTGCGGTCAGCCTAAGTTGAAGGTGAACCTGCGAAGAAGACCCAAGGAGTTTGAGTAAAGGCAAGCAACCAGCAGAGGGCAGCAGAGCAGAGCTACTGATCAGCTGTTCCGGGGAAATTTGCATACGTGCAGTGCGGTCAGCCTAAGTTGAAGGTGAACCTGCGAAGAAGACCCAAGGAGTTTGAGTAAAGGCAAGCAACCAGCAGAGGGCAGCAGAGCAGAGCTACTGATCAGCTGTTCCGGGGAAATTTGCATACGTGCAGTGCGGTCAGCCTAAGTTGAAGGTGAACCTGCGAAGAAGACCCAAGGAGTTTGAGTAAAGGCAAGCAACGAGCAGAGGGCAGCAGAGCAGAGCTACTGATCAGCTGTTCCGGGGAAATTTGCATACGTGCAGTGCGGTCAGCCTAAGTTGAAGGTGAACCTGCGAAGAAGACCCAAGGAGTTTGAGTAAAGGCAAGCAACCAGCAGAGGGCAGCAGAGCAGAGCTACTGATCAGCTGTTCCGGGGAAATTTGCATACGTGCAGTGCGGTCAGCCTAAGTTGAAGGTGAACCTGCGAAGAAGACCCAAGGAGTTTGAGTAAAGGCAAGCAACCAGCAGAGGGCAGCAGAGCAGAGCTACTGATCAGCTGTTCCGGGGAAATTTGCATACGTGCAGTGCGGTCAGCCTAAGTTGAAGGTGAACCTGCGAAGAAGACCCAAGGAGTTTGAGTAAAGGCAAGCAACCAGCAGAGGGCAGCAGAGCAGAGCTACTGATCAGCTGTTCCGGGGAAATTTGCATACGTGCAGTGCGGTCAGCCTAAGTTGAAGGTGAACCTGCGAAGAAGACCCAAGGAGTTTGAGTAAAGGCAAGCAACCAGCAGAGGGCAGCAGAGCAGAGCTACTGATCAGCTGTTCCGGGGAAATTTGCATACGTGCAGTGCGGTCAGCCTAAGTTGAAGGTGAACCTGCGAAGAAGACCCAAGGAGTTTGAGTAAAGGCAAGCAACCAGCAGAGGGCAGCAGAGCAGAGCTACTGATCAGCTGTTCCGGGGAAATTTGCATACGTGCAGTGCGGTCAGCCTAAGTTGAAGGTGAACCTGCGAAGAAGACCCAAGGAGTTTGAGTAAAGGCAAGCAACCAGCAGAGGGCAGCAGAGCAGAGCTACTGATCAGCTGTTCCGGGGAAATTTGCATACGTGCAGTGCGGTCAGCCTAAGTTGAAGGTGAACCTGCGAAGAAGACCCAAGGAGTTTGAGTAAAGGCAAGCAACCAGCAGAGGGCAGCAGAGCAGAGCTACTGATCAGCTGTTCCGGGGAAATTTGCATACGTGCAGTGCGGTCAGCCTAAGTTGAAGGTGAACCTGCGAAGAAGACCCAAGGAGTTTGAGTAAAGGCAAGCAACCAGCAGAGGGCAGCAGAGCAGAGCTACTGATCAGCTGTTCCGGGGAAATTTGCATACGTGCAGTGCGGTCAGCCTAAGTTGAAGGTGAACCTGCGAAGAAGACCCAAGGAGTTTGAGTAAAGGCAAGCAACCAGCAGAGGGCAGCAGAGCAGAGCTACTGATCAGCTGTTCCGGGGAAATTTGCATACGTGCAGTGCGGTCAGCCTAAGTTGAAGGTGAACCTGCGAAGAAGACCCAAGGAGTTTGAGTAAAGGCAAGCAACCAGCAGAGGGCAGCAGAGCAGAGCTACTGATCAGCTGTTCCGGGGAAATTTGCATACGTGCAGTGCGGTCAGCCTAAGTTGAAGGTGAACCTGCGAAGAAGACCCAAGGAGTTTGAGTAAAGGCAAGCAACCAGCAGAGGGCAGCAGAGCAGAGCTACTGATCAGCTGTTCCGGGGAAATTTGCATACGTGCAGTGCGGTCAGCCTAAGTTGAAGGTGAACCTGCGAAGAAGACCCAAGGAGTTTGAGTAAAGGCAAGCAACCAGCAGAGGGCAGCAGAGCAGAGCTACTGATCAGCTGTTCCGGGGAAATTTGCATACGTGCAGTGCGGTCAGCCTAAGTTGAAGGTGAACCTGCGAAGAAGACCCAAGGAGTTTGAGTAAAGGCAAGCAACCAGCAGAGGGCAGCAGAGCAGAGCTACTGATCAGCTGTTCCGGGGAAATTTGCATACGTGCAGTGCGGTCAGCCTAAGTTGAAGGTGAACCTGCGAAGAAGACCCAAGGAGTTTGAGTAAAGGCAAGCAACCAGCAGAGGGCAGCAGAGCAGAGCTACTGATCAGCTGTTCCGGGGAAATTTGCATACGTGCAGTGCGGTCAGCCTAAGTTGAAGGTGAACCTGCGAAGAAGACCCAAGGAGTTTGAGTAAAGGCAAGCAACCAGCAGAGGGCAGCAGAGCAGAGCTACTGATCAGCTGTTCCGGGGAAATTTGCATACGTGCAGTGCGGTCAGCCTAAGTTGAAGGTGAACCTGCGAAGAAGACCCAAGGAGTTTGAGTAAAGGCAAGCAACCAGCAGAGGGCAGCAGAGCAGAGCTACTGATCAGCTGTTCTGGGGAAATTTGCATACGTGCAGTGCGGTCAGCCTAAGTTGAAGGTGAACCTGCGAAGAAGACCCAAGGAGTTTGAGTAAAGGCAAGCAACCAGCAGAGGGCAGCAGAGCAGAGCTACTGATCAGCTGTTCCGGGGAAATTTGCATACGTGCAGTGCGGTCAGCCTAAGTTGAAGGTGAACCTGCGAAGAAGACCCAAGGAGTTTGAGTAAAGGCAAGCAACCAGCAGAGGGCAGCACAGCAGAGCTACTGATCAGCTGTTCCGGGGAAATTTGCATACGTGCAGTGCGGTCAGCCTAAGTTGAAGGTGAACCTGCGAAGAAGACCCAAGGAGTTTGAGTAAAGGCAAGCAACCAGCAGAGGGCAGCAGAGCAGAGCTACTGATCAGCTGTTCTGGGGAAATGTG
Organism: Scyliorhinus canicula; assembly: GCF_902713615.1. Lineage (NCBI taxonomy): Eukaryota > Metazoa > Chordata > Chondrichthyes > Carcharhiniformes > Scyliorhinidae > Scyliorhinus > Scyliorhinus canicula. Next base: position 27,105,824 of record NC_052169.1, read on the forward strand.
CATACGTGCAGTGCGGTCAGCCTAAGTTGAAGGTGAACCTGCGAAGAAGACCCAAGGAGTTTGAGTAAAGGCAAGCAACCAGCAGAGGGCAGCAGAGCAGAGCTACTGATCAGCTGTTCCGGGGAAATGTGCATACGTGCAGTGCGGTCAGCCTAAGTTGAAGGTGAACCTGCGAAGAAGACCCAAGGAGTTTGAGTAAAGGCAAGCAACCAGCAGAGGGCAGCAGAGCAGAGCTACTGATCAGCTGTTCCGGGGAAATGTGCATACGTGCAGTGCGGTCAGCCTAAGTTGAAGGTGAACCTGCGAAGAAGACCCAAGGAGTTTGAGTAAAGGCAAGCAACCAGCAGAGGGCAGCAGAGCAGAGCTACTGATCAGCTGTTCCGGGGAAATGTGCATACGTGCAGTGCGGTCAGCCTAAGTTGAAGGTGAACCTGCGAAGAAGACCCAAGGAGTTTGAGTAAAGGCAAGCAACCAGCAGAGGGCAGCAGAGCAGAGCTACTGATCAGCTGTTCCGGGGAAATGTGCATACGTGCAGTGCGGTCAGCCTAAGTTGAAGGTGAACCTGCGAAGAAGACCCAAGGAGTTTGAGTAAAGGCAAGCAACCAGCAGAGGGCAGCAGAGCAGAGCTACTGATCAGCTGTTCCGGGGAAATGTGCATACGTGCAGTGCGGTCAGCCTAAGTTGAAGGTGAACCTGCGAAGAAGACCCAAGGAGTTTGAGTAAAGGCAAGCAACCAGCAGAGGGCAGCAGAGCAGAGCTACTGATCAGCTGTTCCGGGGAAATGTGCATACGTGCAGTGCGGTCAGCCTAAGTTGAAGGTGAACCTGCGAAGAAGACCCAAGGAGTTTGAGTAAAGGCAAGCAACCAGCAGAGGGCAGCAGAGCAGAGCTACTGATCAGCTGTTCCGGGGAAATGTGCATACGTGCAGTGCGGTCAGCCTAAGTTGAAGGTGAACCTGCGAAGAAGACCCAAGGAGTTTGAGTAAAGGCAAGCAACCAGCAGAGGGCAGCAGAGCAGAGCTACTGATCAGCTGTTCCGGGGAAATGTGCATACGTGCAGTGCGGTCAGCCTAAGTTGAAGGTGAACCTGCGAAGAAGACCCAAGGAGTTTGAGTAAAGGCAAGCAACCAGCAGAGGGCAGCAGAGCAGAGCTACTGATCAGCTGTTCCGGGGAAATGTGCATACGTGCAGTGCGGTCAGCCTAAGTTGAAGGTGAACCTGCGAAGAAGACCCAAGGAGTTTGAGTAAAGGCAAGCAACCAGCAGAGGGCAGCAGAGCAGAGCTACTGATCAGCTGTGCCGGGGAAATGTGCATACGTGCAGTGCGGTCAGCCTAAGTTGAAGGTGAACCTGCGAAGAAGACCCAAGGAGTTTGAGTAAAGGCAAGCAACCAGCAGAGGGCAGCAGAGCAGAGCTACTGATCAGCTGCTCCGGGGAAATTTGCATACGTGCAGTGCGGTCAGCCTAAGTTGAAGGTGAACCTGCGAAGAAGACCCAAGGAGTTTGAGTAAAGGCAAGCAACCAGCAGAGGGCAGCAGAGCAGAGCTACTGATCAGCTGTTCCGGGGAAATTTGCATACGTGCAGTGCGGTCAGCCTAAGTTGAAGGTGAACCTGCGAAGAAGACCCAAGGAGTTTGAGTAAAGGCAAGCAACCAGCAGAGGGCAGCAGAGCAGAGCTACTGATCAGCTGTTCCGGGGAAATGTGCATACGTGAAGTGCGGTCAGCCTAAGTTGAAGGTGAACCTGCGAAGAAGACCCAAGGAGTTTGAGTAAAGGCAAGCAACCAGCAGAGGGCAGCAGAGCAGAGCTACTGATCAGCTGTTCCGGGGAAATGTGCATACGTGCAGTGCGGTCAGCCTAAGTTGAAGGTGAACCTGCGAAGAAGACCCAAGGAGTTTGAGTAAAGGCAAGCAACCAGCAGAGGGCAGCAGAGCAGAGCTACTGATCAGCTGTTCCGGGGAAATGTGCATACGTGCAGTGCGGTCAGCCTAAGTTGAAGGTGAACCTGCGAAGAAGACCCAAGGAGTTTGAGTAAAGGCAAGCAACCAGCAGAGGGCAGCAGAGCAGAGCTACTGATCAGCTGTTCCGGGGAAATGTGCATACGTGCAGTGCGGTCAGCCTAAGTTGAAGGTGAACCTGCGAAGAAGACCCAAGGAGTTTGAGTAAAGGCAAGCAACCAGCAGAGGGCAGCAGAGCAGAGCTACTGATCAGCTGTTCCGGGGAAATGTGCATACGTGCAGTGCGGTCAGCCTAAGTTGAAGGTGAACCTGCGAAGAAGACCCAAGGAGTTTGAGTAAAGGCAAGCAACCAGCAGAGGGCAGCAGAGCAGAGCTACTGATCAGCTGTTCCGGGGAAATGTGCATACGTGCAGTGCGGTCAGCCTAAGTTGAAGGTGAACCTGCGAAGAAGACCCAAGGAGTTTGAGTAAAGGCAAGCAACCAGCAGAGGGCAGCAGAGCAGAGCTACTGATCAGCTGTTCCGGGGAAATGTGCATACGTGCAGTGCGGTCAGCCTAAGTTGAAGGTGAACCTGCGAAGAAGACCCAAGGAGTTTGAGTAAAGGCAAGCAACCAGCAGAGGGCAGCAGAGCAGAGCTACTGATCAGCTGTTCCGGGGAAATGTGCATACGTGCAGTGCGGTCAGCCTAAGTTGAAGGTGAACCTGCGAAGAAGACCCAAGGAGTTTGAGTAAAGGCAAGCAACCAGCAGAGGGCAGCAGAGCAGAGCTACTGATCAGCTGTTCCGGGGAAATGTGCATACGTGCAGTGCGGTCAGCCTAAGTTGAAGGTGAACCTGCGAAGAAGACCCAAGGAGTTTGAGTAAAGGCAAGCAACCAGCAGAGGGCAGCAGAGCAGAGCTACTGATCAGCTGTTCCGGGGAAATGTGCATACGTGCAGTGCGGTCAGCCTAAGTTGAAGGTGAACCTGCGAAGAAGACCCAAGGAGTTTGAGTAAAGGCAAGCAACCAGCAGAGGGCAGCAGAGCAGAGCTACTGATCAGCTGTTCCGGGGAAATGTGCATACGTGCAGTGCGGTCAGCCTAAGTTGAAGGTGAACCTGCGAAGAAGACCCAAGGAGTTTGAGTAAAGGCAAGCAACCAGCAGAGGGCAGCAGAGCAGAGCTACTGATCAGCTGTTCCGGGGAAATGTGCATACGTGCAGTGCGGTCAGCCTAAGTTGAAGGTGAACCTGCGAAGAAGACCCAAGGAGTTTGAGTAAAGGCAAGCAACCAGCAGAGGGCAGCAGAGCAGAGCTACTGATCAGCTGTTCCGGGGAAATGTGCATACGTGCAGTGCGGTCAGCCTAAGTTGAAGGTGAACCTGCGAAGAAGATCCAAGGAGTTTGAGTAAAGGCAAGCAACCAGCAGAGGGCAGCAGAGCAGAGCTACTGATCAGCTGTTCTGGGGAAATGTGCATACGTGCAGTGCGGTCAGCCTAAGTTGAAGGTGAACCTGCGAAGAAGACCCAAGGAGTTTGAGTAAAGGCAAGCAACCAGCAGAGGGCAGCAGAGCAGAGCTACTGATCAGCTGTTCTGGGGAAATGTGCATACGTGCAGTGCGGTCAGCCTAAGTTGAAGGTGAACCTGCGAAGAAGACCCAAGGAGTTTGAGTAAAGGCAAGCAACCAGCAGAGGGCAGCAGAGCAGAGCTACTGATCAGCTGTTCTGGGGAAATTTGCATACGTGCAGTGCGGTCAGCCTAAGTTGAAGGTGAACCTGCGAAGAAGACCCAAGGAGTTTGAGTAAAGGCAAGCAACCAGCAGAGGGCAGCAGAGCAGAGCTACTGATCAGCTGTTCTGGGGAAATTTGCATACGTGCAGTGCGGTCAGCCTAAGTTGAAGGTGAACCTGCGAAGAAGACCCAAGGAGTTTGAGTAAAGGCAAGCAACCAGCAGAGGGCAGCAGAGCAGAGCTACTGATCAGCTGTTCTGGGGAAATTTGCATACGTGCAGTGCGGTCAGCCTAAGTTGAAGGTGAACCTGCGAAGAAGACCCAAGGAGTTTGAGTAAAGGCAAGCAACCAGCAGAGGGCAGCAGAGCAGAGCTACTGATCAGCTGTTCTGGGGAAATTTGCATACGTGCAGTGCGGTCAGCCTAAGTTGAAGGTGAACCTGCGAAGAAGACCCAAGGAGTTTGAGTAAAGGCAAGCAACCAGCAGAGGGCAGCAGAGCAGAGCTACTGATCAGCTGTTCTGGGGAAATTTGCATACGTGCAGTGCGGTCAGCCTAAGTTGAAGGTGAACCTGCGAAGAAGACCCAAGGAGTTTGAGTAAAGGCAAGCAACCAGCAGAGGGCAGCAGAGCAGAGCTACTGATCAGCTGTTCTGGGGAAATTTGCATACGTGCAGTGCGGTCAGCCTAAGTTGAAGGTGAACCTGCGAAGAAGACCCAAGGAGTTTGAGTAAAGGCAAGCAACCAGCAGAGGGCAGCAGAGCAGAGCTACTGATCAGCTGTTCTGGGGAAATTTGCATACGTGCAGTGCGGTCAGCCTAAGTTGAAGGTGAACCTGCGAAGAAGACCCAAGGAGTTTGAGTAAAGGCAAGCAACCAGCAGAGGGCAGCAGAGCAGAGCTACTGATCAGCTGTTCTGGGGAAATTTGCATACGTGCAGTGCGGTCAGCCTAAGTTGAAGGTGAACCTGCGAAGAAGACCCAAGGAGTTTGAGTAAAGGCAAGCAACCAGCAGAGGGCAGCAGAGCAGAGCTACTGATCAGCTGTTCTGGGGAAATTTGCATACGTGCAGTGCGGTCAGCCTAAGTTGAAGGTGAACCTGCGAAGAAGACCCAAGGAGTTTGAGTAAAGGCAAGCAACCAGCAGAGGGCAGCAGAGCAGAGCTACTGATCAGCTGTTCTGGGGAAATTTGCATACGTGCAGTGCGGTCAGCCTAAGTTGAAGGTGAACCTGCGAAGAAGACCCAAGGAGTTTGAGTAAAGGCAAGCAACCAGCAGAGGGCAGCAGAGCAGAGCTACTGATCAGCTGTTCTGGGGAAATTTGCATACGTGCAGTGCGGTCAGCCTAAGTTGAAGGTGAACCTGCGAAGAAGACCCAAGGAGTTTGAGTAAAGGCAAGCAACCAGCAGAGGGCAGCAGAGCAGAGCTACTGATCAGCTGTTCTGGGGAAATTTGCATACGTGCAGTGCGGTCAGCCTAAGTTGAAGGTGAACCTGCGAAGAAGACCCAAGGAGTTTGAGTAAAGGCAAGCAACCAGCAGAGGGCAGCAGAGCAGAGCTACTGATCAGCTGTTCTGGGGAAATTTGCATACGTGCAGTGCGGTCAGCCTAAGTTGAAGGTGAACCTGCGAAGAAGACCCAAGGAGTTTGAGTAAAGGCAAGCAACCAGCAGAGGGCAGCAGAGCAGAGCTACTGATCAGCTGTTCTGGGGAAATTTGCATACGTGCAGTGCGGTCAGCCTAAGTTGAAGGTGGTTTGTGGAGGGGCTGTTGGCAAGTTGACAGTTAAACCCGAAACACTTTGTGAGTGTTTTCCACCCTACCTCCTCCTCTAACCAACCCCCCCACCCCACGGTGGTTGGGAAGCGGGAGCAGCGGCCTGTCGTGAAGGTGAGTGAGTGCCTTTAAATTTGCTTACCTTTCAGCGGGATCAGGGTTTGAGGTAATATCAGGTAAGCTCTTCCTTTCTTTTTCTTTTTCTTGTTTTTTTTTTAATCTAGAGGGGATGTCAGGGAAGGCAGTACAATGCTCCTCCTGCAGAATGTTTGAGGTGAGGGACGCCGTCAGTGTCCCTGCTGATTTCATCTGTGGGAAGTGCACCCATCTCCAGCTCCTCAAAAACCGTGTTAGGGACCTGGAGCTTGAGCTGGATGAACTTCGGATCATTCGGGAGGCAGAGGGGGTCATAGATAGGAGCTTCAGGGAAGTAGTTACACCAAAGACTGGAGATAGATGGGTAACTGTAAGAGGGACTGGGAAGAAGCAGTCAGTGCAGGGACCCCCTGCGGTCGTTCCCCTGAGTAACAAGTATACCGTTTTGGATACTTGTGGGGGGGGACGACTTACCAGGGGTAAGCCATGGGGTACGGGCCTCTGGCACGGAGTCTGTCCCTGTTGCTCAGAAGGGAAGGGGGGAAAGGAGTAGAACATTAGTAATTGGGGACTCAATAGTCAGGGGCACAGATAGGAGATTTTGTGGGAGCGAGTGAGACTCACGTTTGGTATGTTGCCTCCCAGGTGCAAGGGTACGTGATGTCTCGGATCGTGTTTTCCGGGTCCTTAAGGGGGAGGGGGAGCAGCCCCAAGTCGTAGTCCACATTGGCACTAACGACATAGGTAGGAAAGGGGACAAGGATGTCAGGCAGGCCTTTAGGGAGCTAGGATGGAAGCTCAGAGCGAGAACAAACAGAGTTGTTATCTCTGGGTTGTTGCCCGTGCCACGTGATAGTGAGATGAGGAATAGGGAGAGAGAGCAATTAAACACGTGGCTACAGGGATGGTGCAGGCGGGAGGGATTCAGATTTCTGGATAACTGGGGCTCTTTCTGGGGAAGGTGGGACCTCTATAGACAGGATGGTCTACATCTGAACCTGAGGGGCACCAATATCCTGGGGGGGAGATTTGTTAGTACTCTTTGGGGGGGTTTAAACTAATTCAGCAGGGGCATGGGAACCTGGATTGTAGTTTTGGGGTGCGAGAGATTGAGAGTAGAGAGGTCAGGAGCACAGTTTTGACTTCGCAGGAGGGCGGCAGTGTTCAGGTCTGTGGTTTGAAGTGTGTCTATTTCAATGCCAGGAGTATACGAAATAAGGTAGGGGAACTGGCAGCATGGGTTGGTACCTGGGACTTCGATGTTGTGGCCATTTCAGAGACATGGATAGAGCAGGGACAGGAATGGTTGTTGCAGGTTCCGGGGTTTAGGTGCTTTAGTAAGGTCAGAGAAGGGGGCAAAAGAGGGGGAGGTGTGGCGCTGCTAGTCAAGGACAGTATTACGGTGGTAGAAAGGATGCAAGATGGGGACTCTTCTTCCGAGGTAGTATGGGCTGAGGTTAGAAACAGGAAAGGAGAGGTCACCCTGTTGGGAGTTTTCTATAGGCCACCTAATAGTTCTAGAGATGTAGAGGAAAGGATGGCGAAGATGATTCTGGAAAAGAGCGAAAGTAACAGGGTAGTTGTTATGGGAGACTTTAACTTTCCTAATATTGACTGGAAAAGATATAGTTCGAGTACATTGGATGGGTCGTTCTTTGTACAATGTGTGCAGGAGGGTTTTCTGACACAATATGTTGACAGGCCAACAAGAGGCGAGGCCACTTTGGATTTGGTTTTGGGTAATGAACCAGGCCAGGTGTTAGATCTGGAGGTAGGTGAACACTTTGGAGACAGTGACCACAATTCGGTGACCTTTACGTTAGTGATGGAAAGGGATAAGTATACCCCGCAGAGCAAGAGTTATAGCTGGGGGAAGGGCAATTATGATGCCATTAGACATGACTTAGGATGTGTTGGTTGGAGAAGTAGGCTGCAAGGGTTGGGCACACTGGATATGTGGAGCTTGTTCAAGGAACAGCTATTGCATGTTCTTGATAAGTACGTACCAGTCAGGCAGGGAATAAGGGGTCGAGCGAGGGAACCGTGGTTTACCAAAGAAGTGGAATCTCTTGTTAAGAGGAAGAAGGAGGCCTATGTGAAGATGAGGCGTGAAGTTTCAGTTGGGGCGCTTGATAGTTACAAGGAAGCGAGGAAGGATCTAAAGAGAGAGCTGAGACGAGCAAGGAGGGGACATGAGAAGTCTTTGGCAGGTAGGATCAAGGAAAACCCAAAAGCTTTCTATAGGTATGTCAGGAATAAAAGAATGACTAGGGTAAGAGTAGGGCCAGTCAAGGACAGTGGTGGGAAGTTGTGTGTGGAGGCTGAGGAGATAAGCGAGATACTAAATGAATACTTTTCGTCAGTATTCACTCAAGAAAAAGATAATATTGTGGAGGAGAATGCTGAGACCCAGGCTATTAGAATAGATGGCATTGAGGTGCGTAGGGAAGAAGTGTTGGCAATTCTGGACAAGGTGAAAATAGATAAGTCCCCGGGGCCGGATGGGATTTATCCTAGGATTCTCTGGGAAGCCAGGGAAGAGATTGCTGAGCCTTTGGCTTTGATTTTTAGGTCATCATTGGCTACAGGAATAGTGCCAGAGGACTGGAGGATAGCAAATGTGGTCCCTTTGTTCAAGAAGGGGAGTAGAGATAACCCCGGTAACTATAGGCCGGTGAGCCTAACGTCTGTGGTGGGTAAAGTCTTGGAGAGGATTATAAAAGATACGATTTATAATCATCTAGATAGGAATAATATGATTAGGGATAGTCAGCATGGTTTTGTGAAGGGTAGGTCATGCCTCACAAACCTTATCGAGTTCTTTGAGAAGGTGACTGAACAGGTAGACGAGGGTAGAGCAGTTGATGTGGTGTATATGGATTTCAGTAAAGCGTTTGATAAGGTTCCCCACGGTCGGCTATTGCAGAAAATACGGAGGCTGGGGATTGAGGGTGATTTAGAGTTGTGGATCAGAAATTGGCTAGTTGAAAGAAGACAGAGAGTGGTAGTTGATGGGAAATGTTCAGAATGGAGTTCAGTTACGAGTGGCGTACCACAAGGATCTGTTCTGGGGCCGTTGCTGTTTGTCATTTTTATAAATGACCTAGAGGAGGGCGCAGAAGGATGGGTGAGTAAATTTGCAGACGACACTAAAGTCGGTGGAGTTGTAGACAGTGCGGAAGGATGTTGCAGGTTACAGAGGGACATAGATAAGCTGCAGAGCTGGGCTGAGAGGTGGCAAATGGAGTTTAATGTGGAGAAGTGTGAGGTGATTCACTTTGGAAAGAATAACAGGAATGCGGAATATTTGGCTAATGGTAAAATTCTTGGTAGTGTGGATGAGCAGAGGGATCTCGGTGTCCATGTACATAGATCCCTGAAAGTTGCCACCCAGGTTGATAGGGTTGTGAAGAAGGCCTATGGTGTGTTGGCCTTTATTGGTAGAGGGATTGAGTTCCGGAGCCATGAGGTCATGATGCAGCTGTACCAAACTCTGGTACGGCCGCACTTGGAGTATTGCGTACAGTTCTGGTCGCCTCATTATAGGAAGGACGTGGAAGCTTTGGAACGGGTGCAGAGGAGATTTACCAAGATGTTGCCTGGTATGGAGGGAAAATCTTATGAGGAAAGGCTGATGGACTTGAGGTTGTTTTCGTTAGAGAGAAGAAGGTTAAGAGGTGACTTAATAGAGGCATACAAAATGATCAGAGGGTTAGATAGGGTGGACAGCGAGAGCCTTCTCCCGCGGATGGAGGTGGCTAGCACGAGGGGACATAGCCTTAAATTGAGGGGTAATAGATATAGGACAGAGGTCAGAGGTGGGTTTTTTACGCAAAGAGTGGTGAGGCCGTGGAATGCCCTACCTGCAACAGTAGTGAACTCGCCAACATTGAGGGCATTTAAAAATTTATTGGATAAGCATATGGATGATAAGGGCATAGTGTAGGTTAGATGGCCTTTAGTTTTTTTTCCATGTCGGTGCAACATCGAGGGCCGAAGGGCCTGTACTGCGCTGTATCGTTCTATGTTCTATGTTCTATGTTCTATGTTCTATGTTCTATGAAACTTCTAGCACCTGGCCGGGCTCATTCACCAATACCAGATCCAGTACAGCCCCTTCTGTAATTGGACTGTCTACATATTGTTTCAAGAAGCCCTCCTGGATGCTCCTTACAAACTCTGCCCCGTATAAGCCCCGAGCACTAAGTGAGTCGCAGTCAATATTGGAGAAGTTGAAGTCTCCCATCACAACAACCCTGTTGTTTTCAGTCTTTTCCGAAATCTGTCTCCATGTCTGCTCCTCTATCTCCCTCTGGCTGTTGGGAGGCCTGCAGTAAACCCCCAACATTGTGACTGCACCCTTCTTATTTCTGATCTCTAACCATATAGCCTCACTTCCCTCTGAGGTATCGTCCCGTTGTACAGCTGTGATATTCTCCCTAACCATAGCGCAACTCCGCCACCCCTTTTACAACCCCCTCTATCCCGCCTGAAACATCTAAATCCTGGAAAGTTTAGCTGCCAATCCTGTCCTTCCCTCAATCTGGTCTCTGTAATGGCAACAACATCTTAGTTCCAAATCCTAATCCAAGCTCTAAATTGATCTGCCTTACCCGTAATGCTTCTTGCATTAAAACATATGCACTTCAGACCACCACACCTGCTGTGTTCAGCAACATCTCCCTGTCTTCTCTGCCTCAGAGCCATACTGGCCCTATTCCTTAGTTCTCCATCAATGCTTTCAATTTCTGACCTATTGCTCCGGTGCCCACCACCGCCATAATACTTTAAATCCTCCCGTGAGACACGAGCAAACCCAGCGGCCAGGATATTTATGCCTCTCCAGTTTAGATGCACCCCGCCCCTGTTATTGAAAAAAAAATGAAAATCGCTTATTGTCACGAGTAGGTTTCAATGAAGTTACTGTGAAAAGCCCCTCGTCGCCACATTACGGCGCCTGTCCGGGAGGCTGGTACGGGAATCGAACCGTGCTTCTGGCCTGCTCGTTCTGCATTTAAAGCCAGCGATTTAGCTGAGTGAGCTAAACCAGCCCCTTGCTAAGCTAGCCCCTGGCTAAAGCAGCCACTATTCAGGTCACACCTGCCCCGGAAGAGCTCCCAGTGGTCCAGATAACGGACACCACCCCTCTTACACCAGCTGTTTAGCCACGTGTTCAGCTGCTCTATCTCCCTATTTCCAGCCTCACTGGCACGTGGCACAGGGAGTAATCATGAGATTACAACCCAAGAGGTCCTATCTTTTAACTTTCTGCCTAGCTCCCTAAAACCCTGCTGCAAGACCTCATATCCCTTCCTGCCTATGTCGTCAGTACCAATATGTACATCGACCTCTGCCTATTTGCCCTTCCCCTTCAGCATGCCCGCTACCCGTTCGGAGACATCCTGGACATTGGCACCAGTGAGGCAACATACCATCCTGTAGTCTCTTTCACGTCCACAGAAGCGCCTATCTGTGCCCCTGACTATAGAGTCCCCTATGACTATTGCTCTTCTGCGCTTTGACCCTCCCTTCTGAACATCAGAGCCAGCCATGGTGCCACTGCTCTGGCTGCTGCTGTTTTCCCCTTATAGGCTTTCACCCCCGACAGTATCCAAAGGAGTATACCTGTTCGAGAGGGGGATAACCACAGGAGATTCCAGCACTCATGGACTTCCCTTTCTAGCGGTCACCCATTTCTCTGCCTGCAGCTTGCGTGTGACCACATTTATATAACTGCTATCTATGACGCTTTCCGCCACCTGCATGCTCCTACGTGCTATCCATGCAGTCTGTGAGGAGCTCCAGTTGGGTGCACTTTCTGCAGATGAAGCCATCCGGAACGCTGGAAGCCTCCCGGACCTGCCACATATCAGAGTCAGAGAACTGCACCCCACTAATTGACGTTGCGTCAATTAATTATTAAATTACATTTAAAAGTTAAATAACGTTACTGTTAACTATCTGTTTCCTTGCACAAGATTTCTACTATAACTGTAAAAGCTGAATACAGTACTCTCCAATCTCTGGCTTAGTTACCCCTCTAAATTATAATTAGGTAATACTTAATTATTTTTAATTAGTTTAACAATGCTTAATTTTTAAATTTACTGTAGCTTCCCAACCAGCCAATCAGGCCACAGTTTTACTATGATGTCACTTCTGTCCCCTCCCCCTCACACAATTTGAAAAGGAAATAAAAATAATTTAAAATCACTTACCTTCCCAGGTTCTCAGATGCTCTCTGGTTATCTCCCTGCAGATTAAAAGTTACAGGCCAGAAGAAAGAGAGAGAACAAAACAGTAGGAGAAAAGCACCTTGTCCCACTCTGCACCAAATTACCTCACTGCACCAAATTAACAAATTTCAAATTCCCACTCTGGATGTGTCTCACTCCGGCCGTGTCTCCTCGACTTCCGCAAAGCTCACTGAGCGCGCTTTATGGCTGTCTTTTATACAGACCTCAGCTAACCAGTGTGACTCACACGATTTAAGCTTCAAAGGGAAGACTACAATGTGCACCTTTGTGCCTCGAAACAGGCCTCAGGTGACTGACAGATATATGCCTCTCAGCAATTAGGGTTGGGGCAGCTTCAACCAATCAGAGAGCGGATCTTATTGAAACTTGCAAGATACTGCGAGGCCTGGATAGAGTGGACGTGGAGAGGATGTTTCCACTTGTAGGAAAAACTAAAACCAGAGGACATAATCTCAGATTAAAGGGACGATCCTTTAAAGCAGAGGATTGTTTTCAGCCAGAGGGTGGTGAATACGTGGAACTCTTTGCCGCAGATGGCTGTGGAGGCCAATTCACTGAGTGTATTCAAGGCAGAGATAGATGGGTTCTTGATTAATAAGGGGATCAGGGGTTATGGGGAGAAGGCAGGAGAATGGGGATGAGAAAAATATCAGCCATGATTGAATGGCGGAACAGACTCGATGGGCCAATTGGCCTAATTCTGCTCCTATGTCTTATGGTCTGGGGAAAATGTTTTAATCCATTATCAAGGACTTTTTAGCGGAAATTTAGAAAGCCGTGGCAGGATCATTCGGAGTCAGCATGGATTTATGAAGGGAAAATCATGCTTGACAAATCTGTTCGAATACTTTGAAGATATAACCAGCATAGTTTCAAGTGGAAGCCAGTCAATGTCGCAGTGGAGGGCTGTTACTTGTGGTGTTCCAGATGTACCAGTACAGGGAACCTTGCTGTTTGTAGTATATATAAATCATTTGGAGGGAAATGTAACTGGTCTGATTAGTAAGTTTGCGGATGATACAAAGTTTGATGGACAGTGATGAGGATTGTCAGAGGATAAAGCAGGATATAGATCGTTTGGAGACTTGGCCGGAGAGATGACAGATGGTGTTGAATACGGACAAGTGTGAGGTATTGCATTTTGGAAATCTATTACCGGTGGGAAATATACAGTAAATGGCAGAACCCGTACGAGTATTGATAGGGAAAGGTATATGGGTGCGCAGATTCACTGGTCCCTGAAAGTGGCAACGGAGGTGGAGAAAGTAGTCAGGAAGGCATACGGCCTGCTTGCCTTCATTAGCTGGAGCTTTCAGTTCACAAACTGGCAAATCACACTGCAGCTGCAAAGAATCCGTGTTCGGCCACACGTGGAATATAGTGTTCAATTCTGGTTGCCACACGGCCAGAACAGATGGAGGCTTTGGAAAGGGTACACAAGAGACTTACCAGGATTGTGTCTGATAGGAAGGATATTACCGACGTGGAGAGGTTGGATAAACTCGGTTTCTTCTCACTGGAATGATGGATACCTGATTGAAGTCTATGGAATTATGAGGGGCATGGGCAGAGTGGGGAGTCAGAAACTGTTTCCCAGGGTGCAATAGTTAAATTACAAGGGGACATAGGTTAAAGGATCAAAGGGCAAAGTTTAGAGTCAAAGTCTTTTTTCAAGAGGATAGTGGGTGCTTGGAACCCGCTGCCTCAGGAAGCAGGTATGACAGTGACGTTTAACGTGCAACTTGACAATTACATGAATATGAAGTAAATAGAGCGGATGGGGCCGCTGATGTGTAGAAGGCTTTAGATTGGACACACAACATGGTGCTCACGTGCTTGGAGGCCTGTATATGTGCTGCAAATCTCTTTGTTCTTTTTCCTTTATTTAAGATTCCAACCCAAGGGGTCGCCTTTTTATATGTATAAAGTGCAGTGCGTAGCTGAGTGTCTGATTGGTTGAAGCTGCCCCCACCCTTATTGCGGAGAGGCAGTTATCTGTCAATCACCTGAGGCCTGTTTAGGGGTACATTGTATTCTTCTCTTTGAAGTTTAGGTATTTTTTGAGTCATCGATCAGCTGAGGTCTGCATAAAGGACAGAGAGAGAGCGCACTCAGTAAGCTAGCGCTTTTCAAGGAGACACATCCTGAATGAGACACATCGAGAGTGGGATTGCAACTTATAATTTGGTGCAGTGAGGTACTTCGGTGCAGAGTGAGAGAAGGTGCGTTTTAACCCTGGTAAGTGACTGGGAAGTTGTTTTTCTTTTCATTGTCTAATTTATTTATTTTTATTTTGAAATTGTTGTTGTATAAGTTTACCTTAGGGGCCTCACGGTAGCATAGTGGTTAGCATCAATGCTTCACGGCTCCAGGGTCCCAGGTTCGGTTCCCGGCTGGGTCACTGTCTGTGTGGAGTCTGCACGTCCTCCCCGTGTGTGCGTGGGTTTTCTCCGGGTGCTCCGGTTTCCTCCCACAGTACAAAGATGTGCGGGTTAGGTGGATTGGCCATGCTAAATTGCCCGTAGTGTAAGGTTAATGGGGGGATTGTTAGGTTACGGGTATGTGGGTTTAAGTAGGGTGATCATTGCTCGGCACAACATCGAGGGCCGAAGGGCCTGTTCTGTGCTGTACTGTTCTATGTTCTATGTTTACCTAAGGTTTAAGACATGGCAGGAGATCCCAGACCCGTGTCATTCTCCTCGTGTGCGACGTGGGAGCTCAGGGACATGTCCACTGTCCCTGGCTCTTTCACGTGCAAGAAGTGTGTTCAGTTGCAGGTCCTGTTAGACCGCTTGACGGCTCTAGAGCTGCGGATGGACTCGCTTTGGAGCATCCGCGATGTTGAGGAGGTCGTGGATAGCACGTTTAGCGAGTTGGTCACACCGCAGGTGAAAATTAATGAGGGAGATAGAAAATGGGTGACCAATAGAATGAGCACGAGTAGGAAGGCAGTGCAGGTGTCCCCTGCGGTCATCTCCCTGCAAAACAGACCGCTTTGAATACTGTTGAGGGAGATGGCTCAGCAGGGGAAGGCAGCAGAGGCAAGGTTCATGGCACCGTGGCTGCCTCTGCTGCACAGCAGAGCAGGAACAAAAATGGTAGGGCTATAGTGATAGGGGACTCGATCGTAAGGGGAATAGACAGGCGGTTCTGTGGAAGCAATCGAAACTCCAGGATGGTATGTTCCCTCGTAGGGGGAGCCCAGGAGGGGCTGATTTAGCTCACTGGGTTAAATCGCTGGCTTTTAAAGCAGACCAAGCAGGCCAGCAGCACGGTTCGATTCCCGTATCAGCCTCCCCGGACAGGCGCCGGAATGTGGCGACTAGGACCTTTTCACAGTAACTTCATTGAAGCCTACTCGTGACAATAAGCGATTTTCATTTCATGTTGCCTCCCTGATCAAGGATCAAGGATGTCTCGGAGCGGCTGCAGGACATTCTGGGGGGAGGGTGAACAGCCAGCTGTCGTGGTTCACATAGGCACCAACGATATAGGTAAAAAACGGGATGAGGTCCGACAAGCGGAATTCAGGGAGTTAGGAGTTAAACTAAAAAGTAGGACCTCAAAGGTAGTAATCTCAGGATTGCTACCAGTGCCACGAGCTAGTCAGAGTAGGAATGTCAGGATAGATAGGGTGAATGCGTGGCTCGAGAGATGGAGCAAGAGGGAGGGATTCCTAGAGCTGTTGGGGACGGTTTAAACTAGTGTGGCAGGGGGATGGGATCCGATGCAGGAAGTTGGAAGGTAGTAAAACCGGGACAGAAGCAAAAGGAAGTAAGGGGAAAAGTGCAAGGCAGAGAAGACATAGTCAAAAATCTAAAAGGGCGACAGTACAAGGTGCAGTGACTGAGGGGAGCTCAGTGAATAGGCCCAGTAATAACAAAAGGAATAAAACTGGATATGTTAAGATTCAAAACAGAGGTACAAAAACCAACATAAGTGTACTTTACCTGAATGCTCGTAGTATTCGGAATAAAGTTAATGAGTTGATGGCACAAATCATCGTTAATGACTATGATTTAGTGGCCATTACTGAAACATGGTTAAAGGATGGTCATGACTGGGAGTTAAATATCCGAGGGTATTAAACTATTCGGAAGGACAGAGTGGATGGTAAGGCAGGTGGTGTTGCTCTGTTATTTAAGGATGACATCCGGGCAATATTAAGGGATGACATCGGTGCTATGGAGGATAAGGTTGAATCCATTTGGGTGGAAATCAGGAATAGTAAGGCGAAAAAGTCACTGATAGGAGTAGTCTATCGGCCACCAAATAGTAACGTTATGGTTGGGCAGGCAATAAACAAAGAAATAACTGATGCATGTAGAAATGGTATAGCAGTTATCATGGGAGGGGGGGGGGGGGTGGGGGGGGGGGGGTTGGGTTACGGGTATAGGGTGGATACGTGGGTTTGAGTTGGGTGATCATTGCTCGGCACAACATCGAGGGCCGAAGGGCCTGTTCTGTGCTGTACTGTTCTATGTTCTATGATCTATCCTTTGGAGTGAAAGAGCGCGAGGGGACACATTGAGAACGGCGGGGTGCCAGTGGGAGCAAAGATAATATAAGGCGGGAACCGGAAGTACGACCCGCGGACTTCTGGGAAGGATTTTCTCCTAGCCAATAAATTCTGGTGGAGAGGATACCCGAAACACTACATGTATAGTGTCTCCCACCCGGCCTCCTCCTCTAACCACACCCATTGGTGTGAGCAGGTAAGTGCTATATTATATTATTATTTTTTATTTGTTTTATATTTGTTTACCAGAACTTGGTTGAAATTAAGTCGGATGGCAGGGAAGGTAGTGCAATGTTCCTCCTGCAGGATGTTTGAGGTGAGGGATGCCGTTAGTGTCCCTGCTGATTTTACCTGCAGGAAGTGCAGCCAGCTCCAGCTCCTACAAGACCGAGTTATAGTACTGGAGCTGGAGTTGGATGAACTTCGGATCATTCGGGAGGCAGAGGTGGTCATAGATTGGAGCTTCAGGGAAGTAGTTACACCAAAGACTGGAGATAGATGGGTAACTGTAAGAGGGACTGGGAAGAAGCAGTCAGTGCAGGGACCCCCTGCGGTCGTTCCCCTGAGTAACAAGTATACCGTTTTGGATACTTGTGGGGGGACGACTTACCAGGGGTAAGGCATGGGGTACGGGACTCTACCACGGAGTCTGTCCCTGTTTCTCAGAAGGGAAGGGGGGATAGGAGCAGAGCATTAGTAATTGGGGACTAAATAGTCAGGGGCACAGATAGGAGATTTTGTGGGAGCGAGAGAGACTCACGTTTGGTATGTTGCCTCCCAGGTGCAAGGGTAAGTGATGTCTCGGATCGTGTTTTTTCGGGTCCTTAAGGGGGAAGGGGAGCAGCCCCAAGTCGTATTCCACATTGGCACTAACTACATTGGTAGGAAAGGGGACAAGGATGTCAGGCAGGCCTTCAGGGAAGCTCAGAGTGAGAACAAACAGAGTTGTTATCTCTGGGTTGTTTCCCGTGCCACGTGATAGTGAGACGAGGAATAGGGAGAGAGAGCAACTAAACACGTGGCTACAGGGATGGTGCACGCGGGAGGGATTCAGATTTCTGGATAACTGCGGCTCTTTCTGGGTAGGTGGGAAGTCTATAGACAGGATGGTCTACATCTGAACCTCAGGGGCACCAATATCCTGGGGGGGGAGATTTGTTAGTACTCTTTGGGGGGTTTAAACTAATTCAGCAGGGGCATGGGAACCTGGATTGCAGTTTTGGGGTACGGGAGATTGAGAGTAGAGAGGTCAGGAGCACAGATTTGACTTCGCAGGAGGGCGCCAGTGTCCAGGTCGGTGGTTTGAAGTGTGTCTATTTCAATGCCAGGAGTATACGAAATAAGGTAGGGGAACTGGCAGCATGGGTTGGTACCTGGGACTTCGATGTTGTGGCCATTTCAGAGACATGGATAGAGCAGGGACAGGAATGGTTGTTGCAGGTTCCGGGGTTTAGGTGTTTTAGTAAGGTCAGAGAAGGGGGCAAAAGAGGGGGAGGTGTGGCGCTGCTAGTCAAGGACAGTATTACGGTGGCAGAAAGGATGCAAGATGGGATCTCTTCTTCCGAGGTAGTATGGGCTGAGGTTAGAAACAGGAAAGGAGAGGTCACACTAATGGGAGTTTTCTATAGGGCACTTAATAGTTCTAGAGATGTAGAGGAAAGGATGGTGAAGATGATTCTGGAAAAGAGCGAAAGTAACAGGGTAGTTGTTATGGGAGACTTTAACTTTTCTAATATTGACTGGAAAATATATAGTTCGAGTACATTGGATGGGTCGTTCTTTGTACAATGTGTGCAGGAGGGTTTTCTGACACAATGTGCTGACAGGCCAACAAGAGGTGAGGCCATTTGGATTTGGTTTTGGGTAATGAACCAGGCCAGGTGTTAGATCTGGAGGTAGGTGAACACTTTGGAGACAGTGACCACAATTCGGTGACCTTTACATTAGTGATGGAAAGGGATAAGTATACCCCGCAGGGCAAGAGTTATAGCTGGGAGAAGGGCAATTATGATGCCATTAGACATGACTTAGGATGTGTAGGTTGGCGAAGTAGGCTGCAAGGGTTGGGCACACTGGATATGTGGAGCTTGTTCAAGGAACAGCTATTGCGTGTTCTTGATCAGTACGTACCAGTCAGACAGGGAGGAAAGTGTAGAGCGAGGGAACCGTGGTTTACCAAAGAAGTGGAATCTCTTGTTAAGAGGAAAAAGGAGGCCTATGTGAAGACGAGGCGTGAAGTTTCAGTTGGGGCGCTTGATAGTTACAGGGAAGCGAGGAAGGATCTAAAGAGAGAGCTAAGACGAGCAAGGAGGGGACATGAGAAGTTTTTGGCAGGTAGGATCAAGGAAAACCGAAAAGCTTTCTATAGGTATGTCAGGAATAAAATAATGACTAGGGTAAGAGTAGGGCCAGTCAAGGACAGTGGTGGGAAGTTGTGTGTGGAGGCTGAGGAGATAAGCGAGATACTAAATGAGTACTTTTCGTCAGTATTCACTCAGGAAAAAGATAATATTGTGGAGGAGAAGGCTGAGACCCAGGCTATTAGAATAGATGGCATTGAGGTGCGTAGGGTAGAAGTGTTGGCAATTCTGGACAAGGTGAAAATAGATAAGTCCCCGGGGCCTGATGGGATTTATCCTAGGATTCTCTGGGAAGCCAGGGAAGAGATTGCTGAGCCTTTGGCTTTGATTTTTAGGTCATCATTGGCTACAGGAATAGTGCCAGAGGACTGGAGGATAGCAAATGTGGTCCCTTTGTTCAAGAAGGGGAGTAGAGATAACCCCGGTAACTATAGGCCGGTGAGCCTAACGTCTGTGGCGGGTAAAGTCTTGGAGAGGAGTATAAAAGATACGATTTATAATCATCTAGATAGGAATAATATGATTAGGGATAGTGAGCATGGGTTTGTGAAGGGTAGGTGATGCCTCACAAACCTTATCGAGTTCTATGAGAAGGTGACTGAACAGGTGGACGAGGGTAGAGCAGTTGATGTGGTGTATATGGATTTCAGTAAAGCGTTTGATAAGGTTCCCCACGGTCGGCTATTGCAGAAAATACGGAGGCTGGGGATTGAGGGTGATTTAGAGATGTGGATCAGAAATTGGCTAGTTGAAAGAAAACAGAAAGTGGTGGTTGATGGGAAATGTTCAGAATGGAGTCCCGTTACGAGTGGCGTACCAGAAGGATCTGTTCTGGGGCCGTTGCTGTTTGTCATTTTTATAAATGACCTAGAGGAGGGCTCAGAAGGATGGGTGAGTAAATTTGCAGACGACACTAAAGTTGGTGGAGTTGTAGACAGTGCGGAAGGATGTTTCAGGTTACAGAGGGACATAGATAAGCTGCAGAGCTGGGCTGAGAGGTGGCAAATGGAGTTTAATGTGGAGAAGTGTGAGGTGATTCACTTTGGAAAGAATAACAGGAATGAGGAATATTTGGCTAATGGTAACATTCTTGGTAGTGTGGATGAGCAGAGGGATCTCGGTGTCCATGTACATCGATCCCTGAAAGTTGCCACCCAGGTTGATAGGGTTGTGAATGCCTTATTCATGCCTTAAGGCACAGGTGAGTGCCTTATTACATTATTATTTTTCTTTTTCTTATTTGTTAACCAGAACTAGGTTGAAAAAGAGGTATCCAAGTTTGTTTTTTTTTAAAACTGAAATTTATACAAAGTAATAAATTAATTAACTAATCAGAGATGGCTGGGCAGGTGATGTGCTGTAAGCTGTATGATGTGGGAGCTGGCTGTTCCCCTTGTGAATGGCAATGACCACATCTGCAGCAAGTGTTGGTTGCTGGAAGAACTCCGGCTCAGAGTTGATGATCTGGAATCTGAGCTTCAAACACTGCGGCACATCCGGGAGGGGGAGAGTTACCTGGACACTTTGTTTCAGGAGGCAGTCACACCTGGGAAATTAAGTAATTCACATTGAGTAAGTGATCAGGGACTTCACAGTGTGACTGTTAGTGAGGCAGGCAGGGGGAACCTGAGTTCAAGAGTGCAGGAGCCTCAGCCCTTGACCTTGTCCAACAGGAATGAGACACTTGCTCCCTGTATGGATGAGGAAAAGGGCTCTAACAAAAGTTGTTATAGGGGATTCTATAATTAGGGGGACAGATAGTATCCTATGCAAGCCGGATCGGGAGTCTCGCATGGTGTGTTGCCTGCCCGGTGCCAGGGTGCGGGACATCTCTGACCGGCTTGAAAGGATATTGGAGCGGGAGGGGGAGGATCCAGTTGTTGTGGTCCACGTTGGGACTAACAACATAGGTAAAGCTAGGGTGGAGGACCTGTTCGTGGACTATCAAGCACCAGGAAGAAA
This sequence comes from Scyliorhinus canicula, assembly GCF_902713615.1. Lineage (NCBI taxonomy): Eukaryota > Metazoa > Chordata > Chondrichthyes > Carcharhiniformes > Scyliorhinidae > Scyliorhinus > Scyliorhinus canicula. The sequence continues at coordinate 27,126,446 of NC_052169.1, forward strand.
ACTGAAATACAGGTCCTGAAGGGTCATAATCTCCGGATTACTGCCCGAGCCACGTGCCAATTGGCATAGGGACAAGAAAATTAGGGAAGTAAACACGTGGCTAAGGGATTGGTGTGGGAAAGAGGTATTCCACTTCATGGGACATTGGCATCAGTTTTGGAACCGGGGGGATCTGTACCGTTGGGACGGTCTCCACCTGAACCGATCTGGATCCAGTGTTCTAGCGAAGAGGATAAATAGGGTGGTCAGTAGGACTTTAAACTTCTGAGTTGGGGGGAAGGGAAAGTTAAAGCGACAGGGAGCATGGAGTTAAATGGCAAGGTACGCAGGAGGATAACATGTAGGCAGGTGGATTTAAGCTTGAGGCAGACTAGGAATTCAACAAAAAGGAAGGATAACTTTGGACATCTTAGGACTTCCAATATCTGTAATGATAAGAAAGTTAGCATTAAGGCACTTTACCTGAATGCTCGTAGCATTTGTAACAATGTAGACGAACTAATGGCACAGATCATCGTGAATGATTATGATGTGGTAGGCAGCACAGAGACATGGCTGCAGGGGGTTCAGGATTGGCAGTTAAACATCCAAGGATATACAACCTATCGAAAAGACAGGGAGGTGGGCCGAGGGGGTGGGGTTGCCTTGTTAGTTAAGAACAAAATTAAATCTATGGCACTAAACGACATAGGGTCGGATGATGTGGAGTCTGTGTGTGAGGAACCACAAAGGCAAAAAAAACATAATGGGAGTTATGTACAGACCTCCTAACAGTGGTCAGGACCACTGTACCGGGAAATAGAAAAGGCATGTCAGAAAGGCAAGGTCACGGTGATCATGGGGGACTTCAATATGCAGGTGGATTGGGTAAATAACGTAGCCAGTGGATCCAAAGAAAAGGAATTCATGGAATGCTTACAAGATGGCTTTTTGGAACAGCTTGTCATGGAGCCCACAAGGGAGCAGGCTATTCTGGACCCAGTGCTATGTAATGAACCAGACTTTATAAAAGATCTTAAAGTAAGGGAACACTTAGGAAGCAGCGATCATAATATGGTTGAGTTCAGTCTGCAGTTTGAAAGAGAGAAGGCAAAATCGGATGTAATGATGTTACAGTTAAATAAAGGTAATTACGAGGGCATGAGAGAGGAACTGGCGAAAATCGACTGGAAGCAGACCCTAGTGGGGAAGACAGCAGAGCAAAAATGGCAGCAGTTTGTATGCATAATTGAGGACACTGTACAGAGGTTCATCCCTAAGAAAAGAAAGATTATCCGGGGAGGGATTAGACAGCCATGGCTGACAAAGGAGGTCAGGAAATGTATCAAAGAAAAAGAGAGATCCTATAAAGTGGCCAAAAGCACTGGGAAATCAGAAGATTTGGAAGGCTACAAAAACAAACAGAGGTTAACAAAGAGACAAATAAGGAAGGAGAGGATCAAATATGAAGGCAGGCTAGCCAGTAATATAAGAAATGGTAGTAAAAGTTTCTTTCAATACATAAGAAACAAACGACAGGCCAAAGTAGACATTGGGCCAATTCAAACTGATTCCGGAAGGCTAGTGATGGGAGACGAGGAAAGGGCTGGAGAACTTAATAAGTACTTTGCGTCTGTCTTCACAGTGGAAGACATGAGTAATATCCCAAATATTATAGAGGGTCAGGGGGCTGAGTTGAGTATGGTTGCCATTACAAAAGAGATGGTGCTAAAAAAGCTAAAAGGTCTTAAAATTGACAAATCTCCTGGCCCCGATGGGCTACATCCTAGAGTTCTGAGGGAGGTGGCTGAAGAAATAGCGGAAGCGTTGGTTGAGATCTTTCATAAATCACTGGAGTCAGGGAAAGTCCCGGACGATTGGAAGATCGCTGTTGTAACCCCCTTGTTCAAGAAAGGATCAAGACAAAAGATGGAAAATTATAGGCCAATTAGCCTAACCTCGGTCGTTGGTAAAATTCTAGAATCGATCGTTAAGGATGAGATTTCTAAATTCTTGGAAGAGCAGGGTCGGATTAGAACAAGTCAACATGGATTTAGTAAGGGGAGGTCGTGCCTGACGAACCTGTTAGAATTATTTGAGGAGGTGACAAGTAGGTTAGACCAGGGAAACCCAATGGATCTGGTCTATCTGGATTTCCAAAAGGCCTTTGATAAGGTGCCACACAGGAGGCTGCTGAGTAAGGTGAGGGCCCATGGTGTTCGAGGTGAGCTACTGGCATGGGTTGAGGATTGGCTGTCTGACAGAAGGCAGAGAGTTGGGATAAAAGGTTCTTTTTCGGAATGGCAGCCGGTGACCAGCGGTGTCCCACAGGGTTCAATATTGGGGCCGCAGCTGTTCACCATATATATTAATGATCTGGATGAAGGGACTGGGGGCATTCTAGCGAATTTTGCCGATGATACGAAGTTAGATGGTCAGGCAGGTAGTACTGAGGAAGTGGGGAGGCTGCAGAAGGATCTAGACAGTTTGGGAGAGTGGTGCAGGAAATGGCTGATGCAATTCAACGTGAGAAAATGTGAGGTCTTGCACTTTGGAAAAAAGAATCCAAGCATAGACTACTTTTTAAACGGTGAGAAAATTCATAAAGCCAAAGTACAAAGGGATCTGGGAGTGCTAGTCGAGGATTCCCTAAAGGTAAACATGCAGGTTGAATCTGTGATTAAGAAAGCGATGCAATGTTGTCATTTATCTCAAGAGGGTTGGAATATAAAAGCAGCGATGTGCTACTGAGCCTTTATAAGGCTCTGGTTAGGCCCCATTTGGAGTACTGTGTCCAGTTGTGGGCCCCACATCTCAAGAAGGACATACCGGCACTGGAGCGTGTCCAGCGGAGATTCACACGGATGATCCCTGGAATGGCGGGTCTAACATATGATGAACGGCTGAGGATCCTGGGATTGTATTCTTTGGAGTTTAGAAGGTTAAGGGGAGATCTAATAGAAACTTACAAGATAATACATGGCTTAGAAAGGGTGGACGCAAAGAAACTGTTTCCGTTAGGCGAGGAGACGAGGACCCGTGGGCACAGCCTTAGAATTAGAGGGGGTAAATTCAGAACAGAAATGCGGAGACATATCTTCAGCCAGAGAGTGGTGGGCCTGTGGAATCCATTGCCACGGAGTGCAGTGGAGGCCGGGACGCTAAATGGCTTCAAGGCAGAGATAGATAAATTCTTGATGTCGCGAGGAATTGAAATGAAAATGAAATGAAAATCGCTTATTGTCACGAGTAGGCTTCAATGAAGTTACTGTGAAAAGCCCCTAGTCGCCACATTCCGGCGCCTGTCCGGGGAGGCTGGTACGGGAATTAAGGGCTACGGGGAGAATGCTGGTAGGTGGAGTTGAAATGCCCATCAGCCATGATTGAATGGCGGAGTGGACTCGATGGGCCGAATGGCCTTACTTCCACTCCTATGTCTTATGGTCTTATGGACTTATGAAGAAGGCCTATGGTGTGATGACCTTTATTGGTAGAGGGATTGAGTTCCGGAGCCATGAGGTCATGTTGCAGTTGTACAAAACTCTAGTCCGGCCGCATTTGGAGTATTGCGTACAGTTCTGGTCGCCTCATTATAGGAAGGACGTGGAAGCTTTGGAACGGGTGCAGAGGAGATTTACCAGGATGTTGCCTGGTATGGAGGGAAAATCTTATGAGGAAAGGCTGATGGACTTGAGGTTGTTTTCGTTCGAGAGAAGAAGGTTAAGAGGTGACCTAATAGAGGCATACAAAATGATCAGAGGGTTAGAAAGGATGGACAGCGAGAGCCTTCTCCCGCGGATGGAGATGGCTAGCACGAGGGGACATAGCCTTAAATTGAGGGGTAATAGATATAGGACTGAGGTCAGAGGTGGGTTTTTTACGCAAAGAGTGGTGAGGCCGTGGAATGCCCTATTTGCAACAGTAGTGAACTCGCCAACATTGAGGGCATTTAAAAATTTATTGGATAAGCATATTTATTGGATAAGGGCATAGCGTAGGTTAGATGGCCTTTAGTTTTTTCCATGTCGGTGCAACATCGAGGGCCGAAGGACCTGTACTGCGCTGTATCGTTCTATGTTCTATGGCACGCACCATTGCAGTGATACCGTCTCTAACACTGTGAGGCTCATTTTACGTCCCCAGGTCATCCCAACAGCATAAGCTACGTACTTCCACACGAATCGATAGCACAAGTCTGTCACTTGTCCACAAGCTTGCACAGCCTTTTCGAGTCACATTGTTGTCGGCCAAATTATCCTTGCTGTAATTGCACGTTGTCATTAATCTACCATCCCACTTACCCTGACACTTCTTGGTTTCAAAATCCCCCCTCTGGTCACAAACCTCAATCATTAAAGGTGCCTGATATTTCACAAAACAATCATGACAAAACTGAATGCCCCAAATCTCCCTGCCGGCTGCAGCATCCCATCGCTGTCTTTGCAAATGCATTATTAATTCTCCTGAATACCCAGTATCTGACCGTCTCCTGGGTCTCATATGACTACTACCAGTCCAAACAATCGGGCTACAGAATGCCCCACAGTCCTGACTTGTGGCTTCCTGATGCTCATTGTGAACCATTTGAAACTGAGGGCCATTTATCACCGCCCTTGTTCTATCATTCCATACATTTAAATCTTTACTGATTGCATTCCTACGCTCATTGCCGATAGGCTGCCGATTGAGTATCATAATTCTTCTGTTATTGTTCAATTTGACCAGATTTTGTAAAAATTCTGACACAATTTCTTTTGCTCCAGACGCCATGGTTCTCTAATACAATTGTATGTTCACCCAAATTTTTTATGATTACTTCTGTGGTTTTATTCGGCAGTTTCACCCACACTTCCTCTCTGTCATCAATTGGTTGTAATATCCTAATTTTTCCTGCATCATCTTAATTTTATTAAATCTTTCCCTGTCATCAGATTCTTATTTCCTGATACTGCAAGTAATTCTCCTAATCTAACTTCAGGTCTAACGTTTCTATTGCCCTCTATAATGTAATCTCTAACTTCTGGTTTAATATCTTTATTTCTTAAAGCTCCTTCTTCAATGTATTTAACACTCTAAACTTCATTTCTTCTGCTCGTAACTTTCTAGCGATACTTCGGGCACTAGGACCCTGGTGGAACTGTGCCGTGTCAATTTTGACCGGTTAGTTTCAAAGTAATTTCCTGCACAGAGCTCTGACTACTTGGGAGTAAAACTTCTCTTTGTGTTTCTGCGAAGACCAATTTAGTGCTGAGCATATTAAATCTCTACCTCATAACATAGATCACGTTTCTCGCCTGCCATTTATAACTTCTAATTGATGTGAAACTGTTTTATTTTTTTTTATTTTTTTAGCAGCCAAGATTATGCCGAGTTGCAACTAATCATTTACAAATCCCAATTTATACATTTTGATTTCGCTTTTTGTTTTCTCCCTGAGAATTATGTTCTAATTAACTCCCACAATGTTAATCATTATTACTGATTTTCTAAAGAACTTTCAAATACTTACCCCATTTTAAATCTCACTTTAATACCTCCTAAAACACAACATTTTACAAAACTAGGAATGCACGAATTCTTATTAAACGGACTCATTCATTCATTGGAGATCTCCATTCAACCAAAATAATTCAAACCATAAAACTTTCATTCATCAACACACAAGTTTGTCTCTGGTTCCCCCTAGTGGCCATTCATCTCCCAATTCTGTTTCATTCAAACAACCCATATCTTCCCATAATAAATGTTAGCGTAACCAATTATATTTGTACGGAATTGAACTGTCCGCAAACATTCCATCAGCGGTCTTTTACTGAACTGTTCTGCGCCATTGCATCAACCCGATAAAGACCTTAACCAATTTTAGCCAATTCGAATTGTACAGAATTGAACTGTCCACAAACATTCCATCAGCGGTATTTTACTGAACTGTTCTGCGACATCACATCAATCCGTTAAAGACCTTAACCGAATGAAAGTGTAATTTAATAGAACCAATTTTTAATTTTCTACTCACATGCAACTGACTGACCAGGCAACATTCAATCAGTCACCAACTGAATTGTTACCTCATTCCAACCCTCAGCCGTACCTGCATTGACTGAAATCAATTCTTCTAATCCACCAGACTGACTTTTGATTTCGTCGACACATATTACCTGATCAAATGCGAGTGATTAGACTGTTAGCAGAATACGAGAGAGAGGAAAATCGATATGGCGAGTTGTATCTACACATACCGTGGGCCCATTTCCTTTTTCCCCTTCCGAGAGCAGTCCAATTCTGATTTCGCCGATGAAAGGCAAGCATCTAGAGAAATCCGGATTTCGGCACCAAATGTTAATTCCTGATTCTTTGTGGCCGGTCTGGACTCAATAAAATCTGAGATGGATTTGCAGGTATCATATCATTTAATAATAACTAACTTGCAAGGCTGACTCAATCCATAGGACCTCAGTACACACACACTGTCTTCTGAGATCCCAGGATAAAGAGAACCGCAGGACAAAGGAACACTGGAGATATACTTCAAATTACATCAAGATTCGCATACAAACTTCCCATTGGTCATTTTACACACCTCCTGACCTGGCCATTTATCCTGATTGGCTCACTTCGCATTTTCCCAATCCTGGCCTCTTGTTACCCAGCATTCTTTTCACTATTCTCTTCACGAGGCACAGCTCCCCTCCCCCTTCCTAGCCATGCTGTGCTCATCCCTTTGTTCTCTGTCTGTGAATACATTACCCTCAGGGTCCTACTGTCCATCATATTCGTTTGCTCACTTCCTCAATCCCACTCCCTATCATTCTCGTGTGCTCCATGTGCCCATCCAATAACCGGTTGAAAGTTTTTGAAGTGTCCGACTCCACTATCACAGCAGGCAGTCCATTCCACACCCTAACCACTCTCTGAGTAAAGAACCTACCTCGGTTATCCCGCCTATATCTCCCACCCTGATGTCTCCCTGTAACAGCTACATCCACCCGAGGAAATACTCTCTGAACGTCCACTCCATCTATCCCCTCATCATCTTATATACCTCTATTAAGTCGTCTCTCAACCTCCTCCGCTCCAAAGAGAACAGCCCTAGCTCCCTCAACCTTTCCTCATAAGACCTATCCTGCAAAACAGGCAGCATCCTGGTAAATCTCGTTTGCACCCTTTCCAATGCTTCCACATCCCTCCTATAATGAGGTGACCAGAACTGCTCACAGTACTCCAAATGTGGTCTCACCAGGTTCATGTATAGTTGCAGCATAACCCTGTGGCTGTTAAACTCAAGCCCCCTGTTAATAAACGCTTACACACTATAAGCCTTCTTCACGGCTCTATCCACTTGAGTGGCAACCTTCAGAGATCTGTGGACTTGAACACCAAGATCTCTCTGTTCCTGCACATTCCTCAGAACTCTGCCGTTTACCCTGTAATCCGCATGTAATTTTTTTCTACCAAAATGAATCACCTCGCACTTGTCACGGTAAAACTCCATCTGCCATTTTTCGGCCCAGCTCTGCATCCAAGCAATGTTTCTTTGCAGCCTGGAACAGCCCTCCACCTCATCCACTACTCCACCAATCTTGGTGTCATCAGCACATTTACTGACCCACCCTTCAGCCCCCTCCTCGAAGTCATTGATAAAAATCACAAACAGCAGAGGACCCAGCACAGATACTTGTGGTACACCGCTGGTAACAGGTCTCCAGTCTGAAAATGTTCCATCCACCACCAACCTCTGTCTTCTATGTGATAGGCAGTTACTTATCCAATTGGCCATATTTCCCTCTATCACACTTTCTTCATGAGCCGACCGTGTCAAGTGATATGTAAACCTCAAGCAATGATAAAACCAGCGCCCTTAATACACATTCGAGCATTTGAGGAACCTTTTACAAGGTTGTTAATTGATTACGTAGGGCCGCTGCCTAAAACGAAAAGTGGTGATCAATATATTTTGACTGTAATGAATGTCTACTAGGTTTCCAGAGTCCATTTCAGTATGTAATATTACAGCTAAAAAGATTGTGGAGGAGTCACTTAAATTCTTTACTGGATATGGACTACCCACAGAAATACAATCGGATCAAGGATCAAATAAGTTATGGATAGCTGAGGAATAAACAATTGAAATTAACTGCGTACCACCCAGAACCGCACGGAGCGTTCGAAAGGTCTTATCAGACATTAAAGACAATGTTGACTGCTTATTGTCAAGATTATCGAGAGGATTGGGATAAGGAAATCCATTCATACTGTTTTCAATTAGGGATGCACCTAATGAGTCAACGAAATTCTGTCCTTTTCAACTAAGTTTTGGTCATGAGGTAAGAGGACCACATAAATTGATGAAGGAATTGTGTGTGAGAAGTCGGAACTTATATTATTGGATTATGTGTCAAATTTTAGGAAACTATTAGATAGAGGAGGGCAATTGACTAGATAACATTTAAAAGTTGCACTAAATGTGATGACACGGGTAACGGAGAAGAAATCCAAATTGCGTAGTTTTGCCAGTGGAGATAACGTTTTAGTATTGTTTGCAGTGGTAAGGTTTTGTGGGCCTTGTCAGATTGAAAGGAAGTTAAGAGAGGTGAATTATGTGGTTTCAAACGCCAGATAGAAGGAAGACCCACCGAGTGTGTCATGTGGAAATGCTTAAAATGTACGTTGAAAGGGAAAGAGAGCACATGCAGGACGTCTTAATGATTCTAATTCAAAGTGACGAACCAAATCCAGATGACTTTGAATTTGTCATACCTCAAATTAATTTGGAAAACGAGGATGTTCTTAAAAATTGGGATAAATTGTTGAGTTACCTTCCAGAGAAAAAAACAGACTGACCTGAAAGAATTGTTGACATGGGCAAGTTTGTGGAGATAAGTTCGGAAGCACTAAAATGTCTATGCATCATGTAGATGTGGGAAATGCTGTTCCAATTAAACGACATCCGTATAGACTTAACCCTTTAAAATTGGAACAGGTTGACTAGGACGTTGAGAGTGTGCTTACAAATAGCATTATTGAAGTGGATTGGAGCTAATTGAGCTTACCCTTTGTGGTGGTGCAAAAACCGGACGGTACCCAACGGTTCTGTGTGGACTATAGAAAGATGAATACAGTTACAAGAACGGACTCTTATCCTATCCCAGGTTTGTAAGATTGCATTGAGAAGGTGGGTCAATCAGCTTTTACTTCCAATCTGGATTTACATAAAGGTTACTGGAAGGTACCTTTATCCGAATGGGCGAAGGAGATTTCAGCTTTTGTGATTCCAGATGGTATATACGAATTAAAAGTTATGCCATTTGGCATGGAAAACGCCTCAGCCATATTTAAACGGTTAACTAACAAAGCTGTTTCAGGATTACCCAATTGTGCAGTATACATCGACGATGTGGTAATTTTCAATGAAACATGGAAGGAAGATTTAAGGCATCTGATGGGGTTATTCGATCGACTTCAGGAGGTGGGTTTGGTGGTAAACATAGCGAAAATCGAATTTGGAAATGCTTAGTCACTTTCCTTGGCCAAACAAGCGGATAGGGTCGAATGGTCTCAATGGATGTGAAAGCAAACGTTATTGGGGAGTTTCCAATAACCTCGACACAAAGGGAAATAATGCGATTTCTTGGCATGAGTGGATTAGAACATAGAACATAGAACAGTACAGCACAGAACAGGCGCTTCGGCCCTCGATGTTATGCTGAGCAATGATCACCCTACTCAAGTCAACGTATCCACCCTATACCAGTACCCCCCCCCCCCCCCAATAATTAACCTTATTTTTTAGGACACTAAGGGCAATTTAGCATGGCCAATCCACCTAACCCGCACATCTTTGGACTGTGGGAGGAAACCGGAGTACCCGGAGGAAACCCACGCACACACGGGGTGGACGTGCAGACTCCACACAGACAGTGACCCAGCCGGGAACTGAAACTGGGACTCTGGAGCTGTGAAGCATTTATGCTAACCACCATGCTACCGTGCTGCCCATTTCTAGATTGAGCGAACAATTCCACTCTCGATTCTACATGAAATTTATGCCGACCTTTAGCAGTGTGGTTGCTCCACTGACGGACTTGCTAAAAGCGTAGCAAATGTAAGTGAATAACGGAGTGTCAACAGGCATTTGACTGCCTGACGGCTGTGTTAGCCAATGCGCATGCGTTGGAGAATTACAAACGGCTCTGTGATGAGATGGAATTAAGGTATCTGACTTTAAAGAGAAATAACGAGGCGTAGAGACTTTCTTGTCTCAAGAGACTGTCGATCAAGCGGGCTTCCAGTTGGAGGAAGAAGAACTAAAATGGACTACGTTATTATAAATGTTTGCATGTTTTGTTTTATTAAAAAAACAAAAGTATATTGACTGTCAATATTTCTTAAAGGAAATCGAAAAGGTGAAAAATGAAACCATCTTGAAGTTGATGGTTTATTTGGGGTTTTTTTGGGGCGGGGGTATCCTGTGAGAGTACCTTTAAGAAATGAGTGTTTCTCAAATAGCTATAGTGGGTGTACCTGTAAGAAATAAGTGTTTATCAAATAGCTGCAGTGACGTCAGAGTGTGGGTAGAGCTGGGCTGTCTGTCTGTTTTACATTCGTTTTGAGCTAGGAGCTGTACTGTGTGTTTAGTTTCGTTTTGCAGATTGGGAGCTGCATCCAGCAAAACCAGGTGTAATTCTGATTTATTTCTGCATAAAAGGAATGTCGCCAAATCGCTTGCTAATTTAAAAGTGTTAACTGCTCTCAGTAGAGAATTTAAACCTGATGTATGTTTTGAAGAGGGTTTTTGTCTTATGGATGTTGCAAGGAAAGATTAAGGGTTACTTTGGAGTACTGTATTATTTAGGGGGAGTTTTTAAAAATAAATTTAGAGCACCCAATTATTTTTTCAAATTAAGGGGCGATGTAGCGTTGCCAATGCACCTATCCTGCACATGTTTTGGGTTGTGGCGGTGAAACCCACGCCGACACGGGGAGAATGAACAAATTTCTCACGGACAGTGACCCAGAGCCGGGATACGAACCCGGGTCCTTAGAGCCGTAGACAGCAATGCTAACCACTGTGCCACCGTGCTGCCCTTAGGGGGAGTGTTTGAGTTGATAGTTGCTAAGATGTGTACTGAGTGTTTATAAAAACGTAAACTGCATTCATAGAAAAAACATTGCTTTAATTTAAACGTACTTTAGCTCTCTGTTGCACCACGCCTGCAAAGTGGTACATATTGCTCCCCAAAGCCAAAATGTATTAAAAGTTATGAGTGAGTTCAACTCCATGATACACTTTGGGGTTTTCGAAACCCTTGCCCGACATACCAATCCTCAGGTCTATTGCTCCTTTTTTTTGCCAATTTCTATGCGTCTTCTTTGAATGTAATGGTATCTCTAATTTCACTTGCAAACCATGGTTTGCCAAAGTTCCTTTTTTACTCTTGTCCCAAATAGGAATGAAAAACTTTTGGGAGTTCACCTATTCCTTGCTTAAATGCCTGCCTTTGCCTGTCCGCTGTCCTTCTTTTCAGTAATGTTTCACAGTCCATCATAGCCAGCTCATTCCTCAAACCATCATAGTTACCTTTATTGAGGTTAAGGACCCTGGTTTCAGGATCGACGACCTCGCTATTCGCCTTGATCGATAATTCTACCAATTCATGGTCATCCATCACCAAGTTTCCTCTCGCAACTAGATTGCCAACTCATCTTTCTCTTTGCACAAGACCCTGTCCGAGATGGCCTGTTCCCTTGTTCGTTCCTCAACCTTCTGCTCCAGAAAAGCATCCTGTATATATTACATAAATTCCTCCTCGATTTTACTGTGGCCGATTTCAGGCACCCAAGTTATATGCAGATTAAAGTCACCCACAATCACAGCTGTTCCTTTAGCACATGGATCCTGGACCAAATCGCAATTTTTCTTTGGATACCGGACAAGAAACCCAAAACAATCTTCAATCTGTAAAACACTGAGGAATTAATACTTCTTCTGCAGGTCTGAATTCTCTGACCAGGAGCTGTCCTTGGATTGGATTGTATTTGTCACTCACACACCCCCTTAGGTTAGAGGAGATGGAATGGTGGGTGACACTACAAGTGTCTCGTGTTTAGCAACCGCCCAACTTATAGAAAGGTCAACATAAAACACTAAAGCACTTTTCTGGTTCCCAAGCTGCTCTCAGCCTCCCTCTCGCTCTCTTCCGCTCCCGGAAATGAAGGCCGCTGGAACCTTGGGGGTACGTTTAAGAACCCACCTGATTCCCAAGTCGCACTCTGGATCCCTCTCTCTCTCACCCGGAAATGAAGGCCGCTGGAACGTGGGAGTATGTTGAAGAACTTACCTGATTCCCAGGGTGCATTCCGGCCCACTCTCTCTCTCTCTCTCTCACGCTCCTGGAAATGAAGGCCGCTGGAACCTGGGGGTAAGTTTAAGAACCAACCTGATTCCCAAGCTGCACTCCGGCTTGCTCTCTCTCTTCCGCCCCCCCGGATATGAAGGCCGCTGGAACCTGGGGGTAAGTTTAAGAACCTACCTGATTCCCAATCTGCTCTCCGGCTCGCCTTCTCTCTCTCCCGCACCCGGAAATGGAGGCCGCAGGAACTTGGGGGTAAGTTTAAGAACCTACCTGATTCCCAAGCTGCACTCCGACTCCTCCTGTCTCTCTCTCCCGCTCCCGAATATGAAGGCCGCTGGAACCTGGGGGTGGCGGGGGGGGGGGGGGGGGGGGGGTAATTTTAAGAACCTACCTGGGGGTATGTTTAAGAACCTACCTGGGGGTATGTTTAAGAACCTACCTGGGGGTAAGTTTAAGAATCTACCAGATTCCCAAGCTGCACTCCGGCTCCCTCTCGCTCCCTCCCGCTCCCGGAAATGAAGGCTGTTGGACTTGGGGATAGGTTTAAGAACCTACCTGATTCCAAAGCTGCACTCCGGCTCCCTCTCTCTCTCTGTCTCGCGCTTCCGGAAATGAAGGCCGCAGGAACCTGGGGGTAAGTTTAAGAACCTACCTGGGTGTAAGTTTAAGAACCTACCAGGCTCCCAAGCTGCACTCCGGCTCCCCCTCTCTCTCTCTACCGCGACTGGAATGGAAGGCTGCTGGAACCTGAGTGTAAGTTTGAGAGCCTGCCTGATTCCCAAGCTGCACTTCTGCTCCCTCTTTCTCTCTCCCACTCCCAGACATGAAGGCCGCTGGGACCTATGCTATGTTTAAGAACCTACCTGATTCCCAGGCTGCACTCCTGCCCACTCTCTCTCTCTCCCTGTCCCGGAAATGAAGGCCGCTGGAACCTGGGGGTAAGTTTAAGAACCTACCAGTTTCTCAAGATGCACTCCGGCTCCCTCTCTCTCTCCCGCTCCCGGAAAAAAATAAGTGTCTATTTTAACAATTAATAGTGACATTCAGCGAAGCCTCATTACATTCTCCCCCTTCAAGGAGGGTCCACCTAAATCCCTGCCCAGCTCTCAGGAACCTGAAATACTTAGCTGCAGTTTAAGAAAAGATAGCATTTAAATCACAGTCTACTCCGAATACTGAACGTAGCGAAAGTAAGATACATTGTGAATACTATCATTAGGGTTAGGTGGATTGGCCATGCTAAATTGTCCATAGTGTCCTGAAAAGTAAGGTTAAGGGGGGGGGGGGGGGGTTGTTGGGTTATGGGTATAGGGTGGATACGTGGGTTTGAGTAGGGTGATCATTGCTCGGCACAACATCGAGGGCCGAAGGGCCTGTTCTGTGCTGTACTGTTCTATTAGAGCTCCCAAATAGTGAGCCTTGCCTGAGTTATTCACATGACCTTGTCCAGTAACTTACAATCTCAACTAATCGGAAAGATCTGAGATCAATACTCTGAAACTTGGGGCCTGAGATATAATCTTGGGTCTTTAAAAATAGGCACAAGAACTCTGTCGCTAAGATATCGGTGATTTATAAGCTAAGCTGAAACAATGCAAACATAACCCTTAGGTAAGTTGAGAACAATAAAAGTGAAGCGCTGATACCAGCAAAATCAAACCGAATTCGGCTACTATTGATAAACATTCTTTACTAGTAGAAAAAACAAGTATGTATATTTAAAATACTTTGACTATGGCAGCTCAAGCCCATAACAGTTTTTTTCAAGGGAAAAACCAAAGGCAGGATTGTCAGTTGAGAACGTGCTACCAGTCTAATCAGACCAGGTTGCAGTGTACAGCCAAATGACGTGTTAACCATTGTGGTCTGTCATTCAGAAGATATAGACCCGCTTAATGCAAGCAGGGTTTTGGGGTTTAACAGGACATGCTCATTCCGTTCCGGTCACGCAAACCCCTGCCTTCGAACCAGGGAATCCCTGAGGAGACTTTATGATAGTTAAAATCGGAGTCTCTCAAAAGGGTTAACAGGCAGCCAAAAGTTTTCGGCTGCAAACCAGCGCTCATCAGACAGGCATTCTAATTAACACACAGACTACGCTGTAACTCGACACGCTCTCTCGAGTCAAAGACATTCCAGTGTTTTAAATTGCACAAAACAATGATTATAGAACATAGAACATTACAGCGCAATCCGGGCCCTTCGGCTCTCGATGTTGCGCCGACCCGTGAAACCTTCTGAAGCCTATCTGACCTACACTATTCCATTTTCATCCATATGTCAATCCAGTGACCACTTGAATGCCTTAAAAGTTGGCGAGTCTACTACTGATGCAGGCAGGGCGTTATACACCCCTACTACTCACTGAGTAAAGAAACTGCCTCTGACATCTGTCCTATATCTACCACCCCTCAATTTAAAGCTATGTCCCCTCGTGGTGGTCATCACCATCCGAGGAAAGAGACTCTCACTGTCCACCCTATCTAACCCTCTGACTATCTTACATGACTCTATTAAGTCACCTCTCAGCCTTCTCCTCTCTAACGAAAACAACCTCAAGTCCCTGAGTCTTTCCTCGTAAGACCTTCCCTCCATAACCAGGCAACATCCTAGTAAATATCCTCTGAACCCTTTCCAAAGCTTCCACATCCTTCCTATAATGTGGTGACCAGAACTGCACGCAGTACTCCAGGAGCGGCCGCACCAGAGTTTTGTAGAGCTGCAGCATGACCTCGTGGCTCCGAAACTTAATCCCCCTACTGATAAAGGCTAGCACACCATATGCCTTCTTATCAGCCCTATTAACCTGGGTGGCAACTTTCAGGGATTTATGTACCTGGATGCCGAGATCTCTCTGTTCATCTACACTACCAAGAATCTTGCCATTAGCCCAGTACTCTGCATTCCTGTTACTCCTTCCAAAGTGAACCACCTCACACTTTTCCGCATTAAACTCCATCTGCCACCTCACAGCCCAGATATGCAGCTTTTCTATGTCCCTCTATAGCCTATGGCATCCTTCAGCACTATCCACAACTCCACCGACCTTCGTGTCGTCTGCAAATTTACTAACCCATCCTTCTACACCCTCTTCCAGGTCATTTATAAAATTGACAAACAGCAGTGGCCGCAAAACAGATCCTTGGGGTACACCTCTAGAAACTGAACTCCAGGATGAACATTTGCCATCAACCACCACCCTCTGTCTTCTTTCAGCTAGCCAATTACTGATCCAAACGGCTAAATCACCTTCAATCCCATACTTCCTTATTTTCTGCAATAGCCTACCGTGGGGAACCTTATCAAACGCCTTACTGAAATCCATATACACCACATCAACCGCTTTACCCTCATCCACCTGTTTGGTCACCTTTAAAAAAACTCAATAAGGTTTGTGAGTCTATATTGTGTTGTTTGAGAGGAACAGCATTTCCCACATCTACATCATTCATAGCCATTTTCGTACTTCCCAATGTATCTCCACAACCTGCCCATGTGATATCTATAACTCTCAGGTCAGTGCGTTTTTCCTCCGGAAGGTGACTTAACAATTCATCCCAATTTTTAAGAACATACTCATTTTCCAATTTAATTTGAGTGATGTATAATTCACAGTCATCTGGATTTGGTTCGTCACTTTGAGTTCGAATCATTAAAACCTCAATTTTCTCTCCGTCCCTCTCGAAGTACCTATTAAGCGTATTCACATGACACACTCGGAGAGTCTTCCTTCTATCTGGTGATTTTACCACATAATTCACCTCACTTAATTTCCTTTCAATCTTATACGGTTTAGAAAACCTAGCTTTTAAAGGTTCACTTACCACTGGTAACAACATTAAAACTTCATCTCCACTGGCAAAACTACGAACTTTGGATTTCTTGTCCGCTACCCGTTTCATCACATTTTGTGCAACTTTCATATGTTGTCTAGCCAATTCACCTGCTCTATTTAATCGTTCCCTAAAATTTGACACGTAATCCAACAGTATAATTTCCGATTTCTCCCCCACCAGTTTTGCTTTAATCAATTTAAGTAGTCCTCTTACCTTCATGACCAAAAATTAATTCAAAAAGACTAAATTTGGTTGCTTAATTAGGAGCATCACTAATTGGAAACAGTACGAGTGGAATTCTTTTATCCCAATCCTCTGGATAATCTTGACAATGAGCCCTTAATGTATGATGCCACCTTTATAACTCTCCCTGCGATTCTGGATGGTACGCAGTTGATTTAAATTGTTTTATTCCGAAGCTACCCATAACGTCTTTGAATACCGTTGAGGTAAAATTTCATCCTTGATCCGATTGAATTTCTGTGGGTAGTCCACATCTAGTAAAGAATTGAAGTAAGTCCTCCACAATATTTTTAGCTGTAATATTACGGACTGGAATGGCCTGTGGAAACCTCGTAGACACATCCATTGTATTCAAAAGATATTGAATCCCACTTTTTGTATCAGGAGGCTAGTTTAGCTCAGAAGGCTAAATCGCTGGCTTTTAAAGCAGGCCAGCAGCCCGGTTCGATTCCTGTACCAGCCTCCCCGGACAGGCGCCGGAATGTGGCGACTAGGGGCTTTTCACAGTAACTTCATTGAAGCCTACTTGTGACAATAAGCGATTTTCATTTTTCAGGAAGCGGTCAGACACAACCAATTAGGACACTTGTAAAATGTTCCTCAAATGCTGGAATGGGTATTAAGGGTTTTATCACAGCTTGAGGTTTCCCTATCACTTGACAGGTGTGACATGATTGACAAAATGTAACTACATCTTTATGTAGTCCAGGCCAATAAAAATGTTTCTGGATTTTAGCTTGGGTTTTCATTTTTCCCACATGACCTCCCACTGGTATCTCATGTGCCACTCGCAGCACCTCCTTTCTATACTCGACCGGTGATTCTACTTGATTAATTTCTGCCCACTTTTCATTCGCCTGCGTATGTACACGTCTCCATTTTCTCATCAAGACAGCACTTTTACGGTAATAACACTCTTGTGTACCTTCAAATTCTTCTTCCATATATGCTTTATAGTATATCCGTTTTATTTCTACATATTTCTGTTGTAACTCCGCCAATTTTCATGAACTAAAAATACCGGCCTCATCCTCCACCTATTCCTGTTCTTTTTCAACTATCTGATCAAAAATCGTTTCTGATAATTGCACTTCCACTTCATCTTCACTATTTAATTTACCCTCTTGTCTTAACCTGTGGCTTTGCGATCTTGTTACCACACAATCCGGAAATTCCCAGGATATTCGTCCTTCAACATTTCAGTTGCCTGATGTTCCAGTGGCTTATCAACCACAGCAGGGATCACTCCCACCTGCGATCCAGCTATATAATTTCCCAAGAAAAACTGTATTCCTGGATAAGATAGTTTCTCAGTTATTCCTACTACCACTTCACCACTCTTCACTGGACTTTCCAACCTTACCTTATCTCATGGAACGCGACTCCTCTCACCCTGAATCCAACATATTCCCACCTTTTCTGCCAACATTCTTCCCAAACTACATAATTCCTCCTCTCTGGGCAGCACGGTGGCCAAGTGGTTAGCATAACCGCCTCACGGCGCTGAGGTCCCAGGTTCGATCCCGGCTCTGGGTCACTGTCCGTGTGGAGTTTGCACATTCTCCCCGTGTTTGCGTGGGTTTCGCCCCCACAACCAAAAAATGTGCAGAGTAGGTGGAATGGCCACGCTAAATTGCCCCTTAATTGGAAAAAATAATTGGATAATCTAAATTTATATTAAAAAAAAATTCCTCATCTCTTACCAATAAAGATTGACTAGCTCCTGTATCTCTTAAAATTGTCACTTCGTTACCTGCTCCTCCTGATACACATCAGTAAACTTTACCCACATAAGTAAATTATTTAAAGACATCTGGTACCTTCTTATCAATTACTTCTAGAACAGGCTGTACAATATTTTGCACCTCCTTCGCTTCCCTTGGGTATTCGTTTACCACTCTAACAAACTCCACTGCTATATCCTGTTTTCCAAGATCAGCATTCCCAGTGCTTTCTTCAACCACCAACTCTGTGACTTTACATGGCCTAGTTTATTACAGTGAAAACATTTGAAAATTTTCATTTATTTTCCACCCTCCTGCATTTCTTTTTAATCTGAGGTACTCTCTTTATTATCTCCCATCAGATAACCTTTGCTTTTACCACTTGAGTTTTTCCTCATGTCCTCAGTTTCTATTCCTCACCGGCTGAAACTGATGTCAGAAACCAAGCCTTGATTTATGAACGAATTCATAATCATCTACCATTTCTGCTGCTAATCTCGCAGTTTTAACCCTCTTCCACATGAGTTCTCACTAAATCAGGAATTGAATTTTTAAACTCCTCCAAAAGTATAATTTCTCTGAGAGCTTCATACGTTTGGTCTATTTTCAAAGCCCTTATTGATTTATCAAAATTACTCTGTTTGAGCCTTTCAAACTCCATGTAAGTTTGACCAAATTCTTTCCTTAACTTTCTCAACCTTTGTCTGTAAGCTTCAGGCACAGGCTCACATGCACCTAAGATGGATGCTTTCACCTCCTCACACGTTCCAGATACCTCCTCCGGTAGTGATGCAAACACTTCACTAGCTCTACTTTGTTTGAATCAGTAATACCCACATGTCCTGTGGCCATTTCATTTGTTTAGCTACCTTCTCAAATGAAATGAAAAACGCTTATCCCTCCTTCTCGTCAAATCTTGGCAATGCTTGGACATTTTAAAAAAGATCCCCACCACGTCTTCGACTATGACGTTCTGTCTCACTATCCTCATCAATCTCCTCCAATTGTACGTTTCCTTTGCGTCTGCAAATTTTAACCGATTTTCATGTTCCATAGCCATTTTGTGAAGTTCAAACTCTCTCTCTTTTTCCCTTCCGTTTTCTTCTGCTAGGTCTATTGTTTATTTTCTCCTTTCTTCTCTATTTATTTCTTTGTTGCTTTCTTCTCGCTCCTTTTCTTTTTCCTCTGCTTTAATTCTTTCTCATGTCCCATTTGTTTAATCTGTTTTTGCCGTTCCAATGAGTCAAACTGAATCTCAAGGCAACTTTAAATGATTAGCCACCGCCATAATTACCTCATCTTTTCGCATTTTGCCAGGCAATGTTTACTGCAATGTTTTTGCCAAATCTAACAGTCTGCTTTTAGTCCGTAAGGCATTACGTATTACCATGTCCACCCCCGAAATCTTATGAGCCTCTGAAAGAGCCATTGTCCACAACACTCTCCCAACTTAAACTAAAATGCCACATCCGAAAAGCAACAATCATTCACTGTCTTTACGTTCACAAAAGCCAATCCAATAGTGAGATTTTAATCCCCGTCGAGGCATCAATTGTTATGTGGGGGATTTACGGAACCCCAAAGTGTATCATGGAGTTCAACAGACTCCCAACTTTAAATGATTGTGGTGTGGGATGCACACGGCTTACCCTACAGGTGTGGTACCGCAGACAATTGACACATGGTTTTCAAAACAGAACAAGGTTTATTCTATGACCTCAAGTTATCTTTTAAAAAACAAACATTGAACATCATAACACCCCTTACTCCAAAGGTGACCCCAAGAGACTACAACACTAAATAATCCTTCAAACTGTTCCTTTACACATCCAAAAGACTTCAAACCTTCAAAAACAGGAGCACATTAGGTTACATTCAATATTTTATCATCTATAGGTTGCATAAATCACCAGAACAGCTTTCTCTTTTCCTGCAGCTCACAGCAAACCAGCCAGGCACACGGAGCTGCGTTCTCAAACTGAAACTCAAAAACCCTGAAGTGAGCTCAGCTCCCCCCATCCTCTGACATCACTTCAGTAATATGAGCAGCTAACTATTTCTTAAAGGTACATTTCTTAAACACCCATTTCTTAAAGGTACTAACACATAGAACATAGAACATAGAACGATACATGGCAGCCTGAAAACGGTACTTACTTGCAGTCTTTTGGGCAATGCAGTATTTTGCATAAATCACAGGCCGTGACCAGGTAACGATCACACCCCCACGCAGCTATAGTTAGATGGTAGATAAAAGGACGGTTCAGTCATCCAAATCAGAGCAGCTCGCTGGACACTGCTGTTACATTGCAGTCAAAAGTACCAATAACCACAGATTTCAAGCAGACAATCTTCAGGTTGCAGGGAGCCCACATGAGTGCCAGATTATAGCAGCCCAACACCACGCAGGGCCCTTTATCACAAAGTCCCTACACTCAAGAGCAGGCAGTGAAGCACCGAATTCCCCGACAACATGCAACGCTTTAAAGATGGAAATAGACGGTTTATCCACGATAGAAAATGGAAAGAGAATAACTGGTTGTGGATTTTATATAGAAGACGTGCAGGGACGCGCATTAGGATATATTTCTTTAAAATTGCCAGGCCACCTAGGTTCACAAGCAACATAATTCGCAGCCATAGCATATGTAGTACAGCAACCCGATTCTTTCCCATCCCCCACAGACATACATTCGGACAGTCTATATGTGTGAAATATCTTAACAGAATTCCTGCCCCTGTGGGAATCTCGAGGATTCGTATCAGCCGATGGTAAACCCCTACCCACTGCCCCGTTGTTAAAACATATTCTTAGGACTGTCATAATATGCACTCATGTATATAATGAGATACAGACAGGCAGTGATAGACACATAGAAGAACCAATCATCACACAGAACTCAGAACAACAGGTTGCATTACCACTTTAAAACACACCAAGGCATCAAGACTCTGTCTCTCCCACGGGTGATAGCTGAAGTGACACTCAGGCTGTGAAGAACAGTTCGCTCCTTCTACACTTGGTTCAGAGCTAGTCTGGTCAAGATAGACAGAGGATAGCCGCTCAGATTAGTAGAGTGTCAAACCCACAGCGAACTGTAAATAATTCTGAGTGAGTTCAATAAAACCGTGTTGAACCAACTTCAGAGTTAGAAGTCTGATTTCAAGTTTTACTGCATCCAGTTGCAGTACGTGTTACCCCAACATTTATAACATGACATGGTACCAGGTGAAAATTAACTCTAATGGATCTACCTCGGACGAATCTGCAACGACCAGCAAGCAAGGACCAAACATCCAGCGGCATGAACAAGATCCAGTCCTCTCCAAGAGTGGGGGTGTCAGTTACAAGGGGTCACGATTTCAAAGTGAGAAGGGGAAGGTTTAAGGGAGATGTGCGTGGAACGTTTTTTATGCAGAGGGTGGTGGGTGCCTGGAACGCTTTACCAGCGGAGGTGGTAGAGGCGGGCACGATAGCATCATTTAAGAGGCATCTAGACGGGTATATGAACGGGCGGGAACAAAGGGAAGTAGACCTTGGAAAATAGGAGACAGGTTTAGATAAAGGATCTGGATTGGCGCAGGCTGGGATGGCCGAAGGGCCTGTTCCTGCGCTGTAATTTTCTTTGTTCTTTGTTCTCCGCAGCTCCGGATCTCCGGCAACCTCGGGGCCAACTGGAGACTCTTCAAACAGAAGTTCCTTTTCTACATCGAGGTCTCCGACTTCGAGGAAGCATCAGATGCAAGAAAGATCGCGCAGCTCGTGTCGACTGTGGAGATCAGGCGATCCACATCTTTAACTCGCTCACGTTCGCCGAAGGCGAAGATAAATCAAAGTTCACGACCGTTCTGCAGAAACTTGACAGCCACTGCAAAGTGAAGTGAATGAGAGCTTTGAACGGTATATCTTCCAACAGAAGCTTCGGGGTAAGGATTAACCTTTTCAATTGACCCATCTCCGCATCCTGGCGCAGTCATGTAATTATGATTCGACTGCTGATTCCATGATCCGGGATCAGATAGTATACGGGGTGCATTCCGCCTCCCTCGGGAGCAGCTCCTCAAAATCCTTCCCGACTGCCATCGAAACGTGCGTTGTCCATGAACATGCCAGAAACCGCTATTCCCTCACCAAGGCGGCAGAAACAGCGAAACTGGCAGAAAGTGTACAGGCCATCGCTCGGTGCAGGTCCTAAACATCGAGGAGAGTGGCCATTTCGCGCGCTTTTCCGGGCCCCCACGCAGGCGCACCACGGCCGGGAGGACGATACGGTCGAAAACCGTACTGCGCATGTGCGAACATCGGCTGACCGCACTGCACAGGCGCGAAGGCGCACTGTACGCACTGACGACAGCGCCATGACATGCAAAATTGTGGCCCCGCCCATGCAAAGAGGCAATGCCCAGCCAACGGAAAGCATTAGAACATAGAACATTACAGCGCAGTACTGGCCCTTCGGCCCACGACGTTGCACCGTCCTGTGAAACCCCTCTAAATTCCCTCGCCACTATTCCCTTATCGTCCATATGCTAATGTGGACAATGTGGACAATGTCTACAATGTGGAAAGCCTGGGCATTATGCGGCCTTATGTAAGTCCGGTCCACCGATCAAGAGCCAGCAATCCATGATGCAACGCAGACATGTCCGCTGCATACAACAAGGCATTCAGGATTCATAATATTTACATTGCAGAAGGAGGCCATTCGGCCCATCGAGTCTGCACCGGCTCTTGGAAAGAGCGCCCGATCCAAGGTCAACACCTCCACCCTATCCCCACCCAACACTAAGGCCAATTTTGGACACTTAGGGCAATTTATCAGTGCCAATCCACCTAACCTGCACATCGTTGGACTGTGGAAGGAAACCGCAGCACCCGGAGCACCCGGAGGAAACCCACGCACACACGGGGAGAATGCGCAGACTCCGCACAGGCAGTGACCCAAGCCGGAATCGAATCTGGGACCCTGGAGCTGTGAAGCAATTGTGCTATCCACAATGCTACCGTGCTGCCCTTAGAGCAAATTAATCTACTCTCCATTATTCTACCATAATCCATGTACCTATCCAATAGCCGCTTGAAGGTCCCTAGAGTTTCTGACTCAACTACTTCCACAGGCAGTGCATTACATGCCCCCACTACTCTCTGTGTAAAGAACCTGCCTCTGACATCCCCCTATATCTTCCACCATTCACCTTAAATTTATGTCCCCTTGTAATGGTTTGATCCACCTGGGGAAAAAGCCTCTGACTGTCTGATCTATCTATTCCCCTGCTCATTTTATAAACCTCTATCAAGTCGCCCCTCATCCTTCTCCGTTCTAATGAGAAAAGGCCTAGCACCCTCAACCTTTCCTCGTAAGACATTCTCTCAATTCCAGGCAACATCCTGGTAAATCTTAATTGCTCCTTTTGCAAAACATCCACATCCTTCCTAAAATGAGGTGACCAGAAATGCACACAGTACTCCAAATGTGGCCTTACCAGGGTTTTGTACAGCTGCATCATCACCTCATGGCTCTTAAATTTTCCTCGGATGGTGATGACCAACACGAGGGGACATAGTTTAAAATTGAGGGGTGGTAGATATAGGACAGATGTCAGAGGCAGTTTCTTTACTCAGAGAGTAGTAGGGGTGTGGAACGCCCTGCCTACAACAGTAGTAGACTCGCCAACTTTAAGGGCATTAAATTGGTCACTGGATAGACATATGGATGAAAATGGAATAGTGTAGGTCAGATAGGCTTCAGATGGTTTCACAGGTCGGCGCAACATCGAGGGCCGAAGGGCCCGTACTGCGCTGTCATGTTCTATGTTCTATAAATTCAATCACAGCTATATCCAACTTTCAAGTGGCAACTTTCAAAGATCTATGAGCATAGACCCCAAGATCTCTTTGCTCCTCTACATTGCCAAGAACCCTACCGTTAACCCTGTACTCCGCATTCATATTTGTCCTTCCAAAATGGACAACATAAGAACATAAGAGAATAAGAACTAGGAGCAGGAGTAGGCCATCTGGCCCCTCGAGCCTGCTCCGCCATTCAATGAGATCATGGCTGATCTTTTGTGGACTCAGCTCCACTTTCCGGCCCGAACACCATAACCCTTAATCCCTTTATTCTTCAAAAAACTATCTATCTTTACCTTGAAAAGATGTAATGAAGGAGCCTCAACTGCTTCACTGGGCAATGAATTCCATAGATTCACAACCCTTTGGGTGAAGAAGTTTCTGCTAAACTCAGTCCTAAAGCTACGTCCTATTTTGAGCTATTATTAAGCTATTTTGAGGCTATGCCCCCTAGTTCTGCTGTCACCCGCCAGTGGAAACAACCTGCCCGCATCTATCCTATCTATTCCGTTCATAATTTTAAATGTTTCTATAAGATCCCCCCTCATCCTTCTAAATTCCAACGAGTACAGTCCCAGTCTACTCAACCTCTCCTCATAATCCAACCCCTTCAGCTCTGGGATTAACCTAGTGAATCTCCTCTGCACACCCTCCAGTGCCAGTACGTCCTTTCTCAAGAAAGGAGACCAAAACTGAACACAATACTCCAGGTGTGGCCTCACTAACACCTTATACAATTGCAACATAACCTCCCTAGTCTTAAACTCCATCCCTCGAGCAATGAAGGACAAAATTCCATTTGCCTTCTTAATCACCTGTTGCACCTGTAAACCAACCTTCTGTGACTCATGCACTAACACACCCAAGTCTCTGTGCACAGCGGAATGCTTTAATGTTTTACTGTTTAAATAATAGTCCCGTTTGCAGTTATTCCTACCAAAATGGATAACCTCACATTTGTCAACATTGTATTCCATCTGCCAGACCCTAGCCCATTCACTTAACCTATCCAAACTTCACACTTGTCAGGGTTAAACTCCATCTGCCACTTCTCAGCCCAGTTTTACATCATATCTATGTCTCTTTGCAGCCGACAACAGCCCTCCTCACTATCCACAGCTCCACCAATCTTCGTATCATCTGCAAATTTACTGACCCACCCTTCAACTCCCTCATCCAAGTCATTAATGAAAATCACAAACAGCAGAGGACCCAGAACTGATCTACTAGTAACTGGCCTCCGGGCTGAATATTTGCCATCCACCACCAATCTCTGACTTCTATTGGTTAGCCAGTTCTTTATCCAACTGGCAAAATTGCCCACTATCCCATGCCCCCTTACATTCTGCATAAGCCTATCATGAGGAACCTTATCAAATGCCTTACTAAAATCCATGTACACCACATCCAGTGCATTACCTTCATCCACATGCTTGCTCAACTCCTCAAAGAATTCAATAAGATTTGTAAGGAAAAATGTGGCAGATCTGTGACGCTTCCAGCGTTCCGGTGGGCTACATTTGCAGCAAGTGCAGCCAGTGGCAGGTCCTCACAGACCGCGTGGTTCGGTTGGAGCAGCAATTGGATGCACTTAGGAGCATGCAGGTGGCGAAAATCATCATAGATAAGAGGTATAGAGACGTGGTAACACCCAAGGTGCAGGCAGGGAGACGTGTGATCATCAGAAGGGGCAGGCAGTCAGTGCAGGAATCCCCTGTGGTTCTCCCCTTCTCGAACGGGTATACCGCTTTAGATACTGTTGTGGGGAATAGCCTGTCAGGTGAAAGCAGCAGCAGCCAGGGCAGTGGCACCACGGCTGGGTCTGATGTTCAGCAGTGAGGGTCAAAGCGCATAAGAACAATAGTCAAAGGCGACACGACATCCAGGGGCACAGACAGGCGCTTCTGTGGACGTGCAAGAGACTCTAGGATGGTATATTGCTTTCCTGGTGCCAGGGTCCAGTATGTCTCAGAACGGGAAGCGGGCATCCTGAAGGGAGACGGTAAACAGGCAGAGGTTGTTGTACATATTGGTACTAACGACATAGGCAGGAAGAGGCATGAGGAGTTCTGTGAGCTAGGTAGAAATGTAAGGGACAGGCCCTCTCGTGTTGGAATCTCGGGATTACTCCCTGTGCCACGTGCCAGTGAGGCAAGAAAGAGGAAGACAGAGCAGCTAAACACGTGGCTGAACAGCTGGTGTAGGAGGGAAGGTTTCCGTTATCTGTACCACTGGGAGCTCTTCCGGGGCAGGTGTGACCTGTATAAGAATGACGGGTTGTATCTAAACTGGAGAGGCATAAATATCCTGGCCGCGAGGTTTGCTAGTGTCACACGGTAGGGTTTAAACTAGAAAGGCAGGGGGTGGGTACCGGAGCAATAGATCAGAAAGTGAAAACATTGAGGGAGAACTCGGGAACAGGGCTAATATGGCTCTGAGGAAGAGCAGACATGGAGATGTTGCTGAAAACAGTGGGACTTGTGGCCTGAAGTGCATATGTTTTAATGCAAGAAGTATAACGGGTAAGGCAGATGAATTTAGAGCTTGGATTAGTACTTGGAACTATGATTTTGTTGCCATTACAGAGACCTGGTTGAGAGAAGGACAGAATTGGCAGCGAAACGTTCCAGGATTTAGATGTTTCAGGCGGGATAGAGGGGGATGTAAATGGGGTGGGAGAGTTGCGCTACTGGTTCGGGAGAATATCACAGCTGTACTACGGGAGGACACCTCAGAGGGCAGCGAGGCTATCTGGGTAGAGATCATGAATAAGAAGGGTGCTGTCACAATGTTAGGGGTTTACTACAGGCCTCCCAACAACAAAGGGGAGATAGAGGAGCAGATAGGTAGACAGATTTTGGAAATTAGTAAAAGTAACGGCCTCACGGTAGCATGGTGGTTAGCATCAATGCTTCACAGCTCCAGGGTCCCAGGTTCGATTCCCGGCTGGGTCACTGTCTGTGTGGAGTCTGCACGTCCTCCCCGTGTGTGCGTGGGTTTCCTCCGGGTGCTCCGGTTTCCACCCACAGTCCAAAGATATGCGGGTTAGGTGGATTGGCCATGCTAAATTGCCCGTAGTGTAAGGTTAAAGGGGGGATTGTTGGGTTACGGGTATACGGGTTACGTGGGTTTAAGTAGGGTGATCATTGCTCGGCACAACATCGAGGGCCGAAGGGCCTGTTCTGTGCTGTACTGTTCTATGTTCTATGTAAGAGGGTTGTTGTGATGGGATGTTCAACTTCCCCAATATTGACAGGGGCTTGGACGGGACAGAGTTTGTAAGGAGCATCCAGGAGGGCTTCGTAAAACAATATGTAGATAGTCCAACTAGGGAAGGGGCTGTACTCGACCTGGAATTGGGGAATGAGTACGGCCAGGTGGTAGATGTTTATTAGGGGAGAATTTCTGGAAGAGTGACCACAATTCAGTAAGTTTAAAAGAGCTGTTGGAGAAGGATGAGAGTGGTCCTAGGGTGAACGTGCTAAATTGAAGGAGTGCTATTCAAAACAATATTAGGCGGGATATGAAGAACCTAGATTAGGGGCGGATATTTGAAGTTAAATCAACATCAGACATGTGGGACGCTTTCAAATGTCAGTTCAAAGGAATTCAGGACCGGCATGTTCCTGTGCAGAAGGAAAAATGCGCCAAATTTCGGTAAGCTTGCAAAATGAGAGATATTGTAGGACTCGTCAAAAGAAAAAGGCGGCATTTGACAGGGCTAGAAGGCTGGGAACAGACGAAGCCTGGGTGCAATATAAGGAAAGTAGGAACGAACTTAAGCAAGGAGTTAGGAAGGCTAAAAGGGGTCACGAAAAGTCATTATCAAATAGGGTTAAGGAAAATCCCAAGGCTTTTTACACGTACATAAATAGCAAAAGGATACAGGGAAAGGGTTGGCCCGCTGAAGGACAGGCAAAGGAATCTATGTGTGGAGCCAGAGGAAATGAGCGAGGTACTAAATCAATACTTTGCATCAGTATTCACCAAACAGAAGGAATTGGTGTATTTAAGTCTGGAGGAGTCTGGAAATTGCTGAGGCCTTGGCAGAAAACTTTGAATCCTCACTGACTTCAGGTGATGTCCCGGAGGACTGGAGAATAGGCAATGTTGTTCCTTTGTTTGAGAAGGGTAGCAAGGATAATAGAGGCCAGTGAGCCTTACGTCGGTGGTAGGGAAATTACTGGAGAGAATTCTTGGAGACAGGATCCCACCTGGAAGCAAATGGACGTATTAGCGAGAGGCAGCACGGTTTTGTGAAGGGGAGGTCGTGTCTCAGTAACTTGATAGCGATTTCCGAGGAGGTAACAAAGATGATTGATGCAGGTAGGACAGTGGATGCTGTCCATATGGACTTAGGTAAGGCCTTTGATAAATTCCCTCATGGCAGACTGGTACAAATGTTGAGGTTACGTGGGATCAGTGGTGAGCTGGTAAGATGGATAAAAAAATGGCTTGGTCATAGAAGGCAGAGAGTAGCAATGGAAGGGTGCTTTTCTGATTGGAAGGCTGTGACTCGTGGTGCTCCGCAGGGATCAATGCAGAGACCTTTGCTCTTCGTAGCATATAAATCATTTGGAGGAAAATGTAACTGGTCTGATTAGTAAGTTTTCTCACGACACAAAGGCTGGTGGAATTGCGGATAGCATTGAGGACTGTCAGAAGATACAGCAGGATTTCGATCGTTTGGAGACTTGGGCTGAGAGATGGCAGATGGAGTTGAATCCGGACAAATGTGAGGTAATGCATTTTGGAAGGTCTAATGCAGATAGGGAATATGCAGTGAATGGTAGAAACCTCAAGAGTAATGACAGTCATAGAGATCTTTGCTGTACAGGTCCACAGGTCACTGAACGGGGCAACATAGGTGGAGAAGGTAGTCAAAAACGCATACGGCATGCTTGCTTTCATTGGCCGAGGCATTGAATGTATGAATTGACACGTCATGTTGCAGCTGTTCAGAACATAACTGAGGCCACACTTGGTATAGTGTTCAATTCTGGTCGCCACACTACCAGAAGGGTGTGGAGGCTTTAGAGAGGGTGCAGAAGAGATTTACCAGGATGTTGCCTGGAATGGACGCCATTAGCTATGAGGAGCGGTTGAATAAACTCGGTTTGTTCTCACTGGAATGACGGAGGTTGAGGGGCGACGTGATAGTGGTCTACAAATTTATGAGGGGCATAGACAGAATGGATAGTCAGAGGCTTTTTCCGAGGGTAGAGAGGTCAGTTACTACGGGGCATAGGTTTAAGGTGTAAGGCGCAAGGTTTAGAGGAGATGTACGAGGCACGTTTTTTACACCGAGCGTAGTGGATGCCTGGAACTCGCTGCCGGAGGAAGTGGTGTAAGCAGGGTCGATAGTGACATTTAAGAGGCATCTTGGCAAATTCACGAATAGGATGGGAATAGAGGGATCTGGACTTAGGAAGTGTTCAAGATTTTAGTTTAGACGGACAGCATGGTCGGCACAGCCTTGCAGGGCCGAAGGGCCTGTTCCTGTTCTGTACTTTTCTTTGTTCTTTGTTCTTTTGGGAAAATACATTCCTAACATGGCATCCCACACCACAGCCCTCCGGCATTTAGTTAAAACGCCCACAGTATTCTACTGGCTCCCCACACATCAAGCGGAGTGGCTTGAGTTCAAGGCAAAGCTCACCACGGCCTCAGTCCTGGCGTTCTTTGACCCGACCAAGGAAACAAAAATATCCACGGACGCAAGCCAGGACGGCATTGGTGCGGTGCTCGTCCAGAAAAATGACTCCTTGTCCTGGGCTCCAGTGGCATATGCATCCAGCGCCATGACTCTGACCGAGCAAAGGTATGCACAGATGGAAATGGAGTGCCTGGGTCTCCAAACAGGGATTGTTTAATTCCAGGACGCCGTATACGGTCTGCCAAAGTTCACGGTGGAAACAGACCACAGGCCTTTAGTCCACATTGAAATTGAAAAATTGAAAATCGCTTATTGTCACAAGTAGGTTTCAAATGAAGTTACTGTGAAAAGCCCCTAGTCGACACATTCCGGCGCCTGTTCGGGGAGGCTGGTTCAGGAAATGAACCGTGCTGCTGGCCTGCCTTAGTCTGCTTTCAAAGCCAACCATTTACCCCTGTGATAAACAGCCCCTATTATTATTATTCAGAAGTACTTAAATGATACGACGCCCCGCCTTCAGCGCATTCTTCTTCCACTCCGCAGATATGAATTCGACCTCGTCTACACACCGGGTAAGGAGCTGATAATCGCGGATGCCCTATCCCGATCCATCACCACGCCCTGCGAACACGTAGACTTCATTCGCCAAATTGAGGCACAGGTGCAGCTCTGCGCCGGCAACCTCCCGGCCTCTGATGAACGGGTCGCCCACAGACGTGCAGAAACTGCCAATGACCCTCTGCTGCAACGGGAAAGCACCACCTCGCAACTCGGTGGCAAACAGCCCCCTGTTCTTTAATGTCAAGGATGATTTGACGGCTGTTGAAGGGATCGTTCTGAAACTTGATCGAATTGTCATCCCTCACAGCATGCAGGCCATGGTGTTCAAACGGATCCATGATAGTCACTTTGGAGTCGAGAAATGTCGACGCAGAGCTCGGCAGGCAGTTTACTGGCCTGGGATCAGCTAAGACATTTCCAACATGGCCCTCAATTGAACCACGTGCCAGAGATTCGAACCATCTCAGCCCAAGGAGACGCTCCAACAACATGAGCTCGTGACCTCTCCGTGGTCTAAAGTGTGAATAGACCTCTTTGACGCAAATGGGCGTGACCATATACTTCTGATCGATTACTTCTCGAACTACCCAGAAGTTGTGAAGCTGTCGGACCTCAAATTCAGTCATCAAGGCCTGCAAGGGGACGTTTGCCCGGCACGGTATACCACTCACAGTGATGAGTGACAACGTTTCTACAGCCAAGAGTGGTCCAACTTTGCACAATCCTACCACTTCCACCATGTCAAATCCATTCCCCATTACCCGGAGTCAAATGGGAAGGTGGAAAAAGGGGTCTTCTTTGTCAAGCAGCTGTTCTGCAAGGCTGCAAACTCTGTATTTGATTTTAACCTTGCGCTGTTGGCGTGCAGGACAACCCCTCTATCGACTGGTCTGTCTCCGGCTCAATTACTTATGAATCGCAACCTACTCCAGTCATGGAGCAACCTGCTCCAGTCATCCACGCTTCACCTTGATCACCTCACGGTGCTGCAAGAAGTGCAGCGACTCAGGGACCAGCAGAAAATCACGTATAATGCTCATGCTGCTGATTTGCCTGTGCTGGCTCCGGAAGATGTTGTTCGCATCAAGCTGCCTGAGGGAGGTTGGTCAGCCCCAGCTGTTGTTGTACGACAGGCTGTCCCCAGATATTTTGTTTTTCGTATGGCTGATGCCTGCATTCTCAGGCGCAACAGAAGGGCACTGCGCAAAGTTGCCTGCCCACCACCTGACCACACCTTTCCGTATGTCATTATGCCTCCTCTGGACATTTCGCACCACGAGGCCATTAATCTGGCCGCAATCCCGCCTGGCAAGGCGCCGGCGCCCCCTCCCCCTCCACCTCTGAGGTCGTCGACAAGAATCCGTCGCCAATCACAAAGACTGAACTTATAGACTTTAATCTTGTAAATCTTGTTCAGCTTGGTCTGTATCTGCACGCTAGACACCTTCCTATGTATATATACTCATTCATTCATCATTTGTACACCGTCATCCATGTAAATACAGGATCATAGCCACAAGCATCCAAAATTTATTTAAAAAGGGAAGATGTCATAATGTGCACTCATGTGTATAATGAGATACGGACAGGCAGTGATAGACATATATAAGACACAGGACACTATAGGGTACATTACCACTATGAAACACACGAGGCATCAAGACTCTGTCACTTCCACTGTAGCGACAGTCCGGGTATAAAGAACAGTTAGCACCTTTTAAACGTGGCTCAGAGCTAGTCTGGTCAAGACAGACAGGGGACATGAGCTTAGATTAGTAGAGTGTCAAACCCACAGCGAACTGTAAATCATTCTCAGTGAGATCAATAAAACCGTGCTGAATCAACTTGATGGTTAGAAGTCTGATTTCAAGTTTGACTGTATCCAGTTGCAGTCCGTGTTAACCCAACCTTTATAGCACGACAAGGACAGCCTCAGGTCGCACGTATGGTATAATTAAAGTGAGAAGCCATCATCGTTCGTCCCCACCCGGTAGTGTAAAGGCGCCTGAGCCAAGGCAGGAACACGCCATGGTAACTTTTGGCAACCCCCCGAAAGCGAACCGAGACACTCAGTCCAGGTTTACCAGAACAATAGTGAGGATCTATCTCAGGTCCAAAAGCCAGACGACACTCTCAAACAAATTTTAGACGGCAACTTCCTAGCCCCGTAACGATAAATGGAAGGATCCACTAACGGCACAGGACGGCATAGAACATAGAACAGTACAGCACAGAACAGGCCCTTCGGCCCTCAATGTTGTGCCGAGCAATGATCACCCTACTCAAACCCACGTATCCACCCTATACCCGTAACCCAACAACCCCCCCCCCTTAACCTTACTTTTTAGGTCACTACGGGCAATTTAGCATGGCCAATCCACCTAACCCGCACATCTTTGGACTGTGGGAGGAAACCGGAGCACCCGGAGGAAACCCACGCACACACGGGGAGGACGTGCAGACTCCGCACAGACAGTGACCCAGCCGGGAATCGAACCTGGGACCCTGGAGCTGTGAAGCATTTATGCTAACCACCGTGCCACCGTGCTACCGTGCAACCGTGCTACTCTCTATTATGTAGAGAATTGTCTTATCTGTGCACAAAACAATCCCGAACGGTACACAAAGAAAGGGCAATTGACACACACCCGACCTGTTAATGGCCCTGGACAAATTTACAACTGGACTAAATTGGCCCCCTCCCTTGCAGAAATGGTTTCAAATACGTGTCAGTTGCAATAGACACCTTTACAAAATGGGTAGAAGCATTTCCCTCACGGACAAACACAGCAAAGGCCACAGCTAAGATTTTAACCCAACATATATTTACACGCTGGGGTCTCCCTCGCAGCATTGAGTCAGATCAAGGTTCCCACTTAACCGGCAGAGTCATGCAAAATGTTCTAACAATGTTTGGAATCAACCAAAAAAATCACATAGCGAATTACCCCAATCCAGCGGCATTGTTGAGAGAATGAATCACACCTTTAAAGCGACCATTAGAAAGATGGTACAACAAAATAATACCACATGGGGCACAGTTCTCCCATTTGCCCTTATGTTTATTCGGCACACAGTATCCAGTTCCACAGATTTCACCCCTACGCTCTCGTGACCGGATGGCCCATGAAGGGAATTGAATATTTATTAGGTCTGGATTTGGCAAGCCCCACAGTCACCACCCTGACCAATTAAAAAGCAGTCCAACAAGTCACAGAAAATATTAAAGCAGCACAGCTCGCTGCAGCTGCGCCTAGCTAGAATGAAGCAGAGTAAATACACCTTTGACATAACCGTTCACCACGTACAGTATACAGTCGGCCAGCAAGTAATGGTTTCCCTTTACAATTCCAGTTCTTTCCACTCCCACAAATTTGCAGGACCGTACTCCATTTTGGACAAAGTGAGCCCCTCCGTGTACAAGATAACGTACAGCAATGGTATAACTGGTTGGTTCCACATCAACCAACGCAAAGTCTATGGAACTCAATGTAGCCACTCCCAGCACATTTCACTGGCAATGGGAGACAATTCCGCCCCACCCATCGACAACCTTGTCCGACACTCCCACAGCCATGCCTGCACGTCCACGCCCCCAGGCGCGACCATGTCTCCGCCCACAGGCACAAACTTTCATCTTCAACGTGACTCAGACGACAGCGACAGCCGCCCCGAATTGACCTGTCTCTGACCACTGGCCCGCAGTCACTCCAGCCCCTGGAACCACGACAAGACATCTTTGGCCCCCTATATGCCCTTCCCCAGCCGCCACCACAGCCACCGCCCGACGACAGTAACTTGCCCTCCACTCCCACCGCCCCTACGACGCACGACAAGCAAGCCCCTCATTGGCACCGCCATAGCTCTTCTTGTTTAGTGTGGCACGACGATTCGGCCCACGCGGCCATGGCGCAGAAACGGCAGACACCAGCCTGGCAACCGGGAGATGGTGATCATTCAGATACTGACTCGTTTCGGTAATCCTTTGGCAATGTTGTTTGATACAGAACCCTTATGTGTCCATATGATGAGAAAGGGACACCGCCTAAGTATGACGGTGTCCTGATTTCTGATGGAGCCTGCCCGCCTTGCATCCTTCTTCTTTTCTTCGAAATACATGGTTTTAATTGAAGTCGGCCTGACACCAATTTCTTGATACACTAATAGTTATACTTCTCACAGAAACACAGACGCCCTTTACTGACCAATGGCCGTTCAAGGCACAATTGTTGGATTTCACATGACTACAAATTGTTTCCGCTCCTTCAGGCCACCCAGGTAATGGAGTACCAGCTCGGGCAGCACAGTAGCATTGTGGATAGCACAATCGCTTCACAGCTCCAGTGTCCCAAGTTCGATTCCGGCTTGGGTCACTGCCTGTGCGGAGTCTGCACATCCTCCCCGTGTGGGCGTGGTTTCCTCCGGGTGCTCCGTTTCCTCCCACAGTCCAAAGATGTGCGGGTTAGGTGTATTGGCCATGATAAATTGCCATTAGTGTCCAAAATTGCCCTTAGTGTTGGGCGGGGTTACTGAGTTATGGGGATAGAGTGGAGGTGTTGAGCTTGGGTAGGGGGTAGGGTGCTCTTTCCAAGAGCCGGTGCAGACTCGATGGGGCGAATGGCCTCCTTCTGCACATTAAATTCTGTAAATTCTGTAATCCCTGCCCTACCTGAGGATCCCAAATGCATCCGGCCAGCTACGCTCGGGTCATGGAGCAATGGCACTGATTACCGCCCTACCCGGGGATTCCACCCATTCTTGCCTACACAAACCTCATGTTCCCATCACTTTGGAATGGTTCCCTACACTCTACGCACTCTGTGCTGTCCTTGGCAGGTATTTCTTTCCCCTTATCTGCTCTTTTATTGTGGTTAAAAGAATTCCATTTGCCACGCTCTGTACACTCACCCTTCTTTCCTCCACATCCCGCGACCCCCTTTGATCGCTCCCCATCTGCTATTTGCACGTTTGACACACTTGGTTGCCACACATGCTGCTACATGCGACCTACCTCTGGACCCAGGGTCGAAAAAACCTTATAAAACTGGCCGCCCTAAAATTCGGCCAGTTAAGATGAGCCTCAAACGTCACTGGTTGCAGTAAAGATAAGACTGGTGGGAGAAATTGTGCGCCCACTGTCAGCATCGACCACCAGCTGTGAGAATCTCTGCAATTTGAAAATTTGTCCTGTCTTGTCTCTTAAAATGTTATTTCAAAAAACAAAAAATGAGGGAGTCACACATGGTGACGATTCTAATGGGTAATTGGAGTGAAGAGAGAAAGACAAGTGAATCGAAGATTAACCGAAGATAATAACAGACGTTATGCTTGCACCCCCCGGAATACACGGAAAACGGAATACAGAAAAGAAGATGAAGCAAGGACTGATGACGTACGTTTTGATCATCACCGGACTTCTACAACTGTGCGCGCTACGAGCCTCCGTAATATGCAACACACCAGGCCCGAACACTACCACCAACATGACACCCCTAGCCCAGACTCGACACCACACATCACACATAGAAATAGACACCGAAACCCCCACTGTGCGAAAACTTTGCCAATTGGAACCTCCTTCCATTCACAGTAGAGGCCGTTTTAGTAATTGCAATAATCTGCAGTGTCGTTCAGACACTTCGGCTCCGCAAATGGCGAGCAAGAGCCTCCCGGTCCCGGATATATACAGTCCGAGCCCTTCTTTCGGATTCAACAAACTTGAACACATTTATTATCTGAAATGCTGAGAAGAATTAAAAACCATGTACCTCTGTAACATTGCTAGGTTAAGTAGAAATGTAATGCTGCTATTTTAGCATTTTTGTACTGTACATCAGTTCTTTTTGATATTCGCCAGCAGCATTAGAGTAGCTTAGACAGTGTTAGATCGTGATCTCCCGTTTAACAGTGAAATGTTTTATAATGACTCAGTAGAGATTGATTAGTTTATGATGTGTTAATAAAATGTCTCAAAACTTAGGCTAGAGTAGTGTAGAACCTAGCCTTGATCAAGGGTGACCAGCACACCAAGGATAAGCAGGGATCAATAGTGTGATCCACCACGATTCGTGTTCAGGATCAAGTGGGCGGGATGTAGCCACCTGAGATGGCCACCTGCAAAGGACCATGGGAATATTGGCCAACCCTGCACTCAGACAGATACAGAGCTTGTGTGTATTTGCAACAGAGATAGCTAGACCTAATCGAAACACCCGCTCGTTTGCATTCAAATGGCCCATTTCCCCAGAACAACAGGACTGCACTCAAGGAACCGGTACAGATACAGACTGATTGGCGCCACTCCCTTTACTCAGGGAGCCCGACCGCCAAGGTCGATAACCGCTAAGGACACGCCCAGCCACCAAGGCACACGCCCCTTTATTGGCCTGAATCGAAGGCAGTGATCAGAGTATGGAGGTGATGCGCTTCATGATCAGCCTCTCGGAGCACTTCATTACAACTGACGTCAGGGCCACCGGGCGGTATGTTGCCTGGTTCTTCTTTGGTACCGGTATGATGGTGGTCTTCTTGAAGCAGGTGGATTGGATTGGATTGGATTGGATTTGTTTATTGTCACGTGTACCGAGGTACAGTGAAAAGTATTTTTCTGCAAGCAGCTCAACAGATCATTCAGTACATGGGAAGAAAAGGGAATTGAACAGAATTCAAGAAAATACATGAGAATACATAATAGGGATACACAAGATAGACAATGTAACTACATAAGCATTGGCATCGGATGAAGCAGACAGGGTGTAGTGTTAATGAGGACAGTCCATAAAAGGGTCATTTAGGAGTCTGGTGACAGTGGGGAAGAAGATGTTTTTGAGTCTGTTCGTCCGTGTTCTCAGACTTCTGAATCTCCTGCCCGATGGAAGAAGTTGGAAAAGTGAGTAAGCCGGGTGGGAGGGATCCTTGATTATGCTGCCTGCTTTCCCCCGGCAGCGGGAGGTGTAGATGGAATCAATGGATGGGAGGCAGGTTCGTGTGATGGACTGGGCGGTATTCACGACTCTCTGAAGTTCCTTGCGGTCCTGGGCCGAGCAGTTGCCATACCAGGCTGTGATGCAGCCCGAGAGGATGCTCTCTATAGTGCATCTGTAAAAGTTGATAAGGGTTAATGTGGACATGCCAAATTTCCTTAGTTTCCTGAGGAAGTAAAGGCGCTGTTGTGCTTTCTTGGTGATAGCGTCGACATGAGTGGACCAGGATAGATTTTTGGTGATGTGCACCCCTAGGAATTTGATACTGCTCACCATCTCTACCTCGGCTCCGTTGATGCTGACAGGGGTGTGTACAGTACTATGCTTCCTGAAGTCGATGACCAGCTCTTTAGTTTTGCTGGCATTAAGGGAGAAATTGTTGTCGTTGCACCACTCCACTAAGTTCTCTATCTCCCTCCTGTATTCAGACTCTTCGTTGTTCGAGATCCGGCCCACTATGGTCGTATCGTCAGCAAACTTGTAGATGGAGTTGGAACCAAGTTTTGCCATGCAGTCGTGTGTGTACAGGGAGTAGAGTAGGGGGCTAAGTACGCAGCCTTGCGGGGCACCGATGTTGAGGACTATTGTGGAGGAGGTGTTGGTGTTCATTCTTACTGACTGTGGTCTGTTGGTCAGAAAGTCAAGGATCCAGTTGCAGAGTGGAGAACCAAGTCCTAGGTTTTGGAGCTTTGATATGATCTTGGCTGGGATTATGGTGTTGAAGGCGGAGCTGTAGTCAATAAATAAGAGTCTGATGTAGGAGTCCTTGTTTTCGAGATGTTCTAGGGATGAGTGTAGGGCCAGGGAAATGGCGTCTGATGTGGACCGGTTGCGACGGTATGCGAATTGAAGTGGGTCAAGGCGTTCCGGGAGTATGGAGGTGATGCGCTTCATGATCAGCCTCTCAAAGCACTTCATTACAACTGACATCAGGGCCACCGGGCGGTAGTCATTGAGGCACGTTGCCTCGTTCTTCTTTGGTACCGGTATGATGGTGGTCTTCTTGAAGCAGGTGGGGACCTCGGAGTGGAATAGGGATAGGTTAAAGATGTCTGTGAAAACCTCTGCCAGCTGGTCCGCGCAGGTTCTGAGTGCACGACCAGGGATCCCGTCCGGGCCCATCGCCTTCCGTGGGTTCACTTTCAGGAAGGCCGATCTGACTTCGGAAACTGTGATGGTGGGTATGGGTGAATTATGGGCTGCTGGGGCACTCGATAGCGGATTGTTGGTTACCTGCTCAAACCGAGCATAGAATGCATTAAGTTCATCGGGAGGGGTGCGCTGCTGCCAGAGATACTGCTCGGCTTCGCTTTGCAGCCCGTTATGTTGTTTAGTCCTTGCCACAACCGTCGATAGTCTGTCAGTTACTCTAGCTTAGTTTGATATTCTCTCTTGGCATCTCGAATGGCTTTGCGGAGGTCGTACCTGGATTTCTTGTATAGGACAGGGTCGTCTGCCTTGAACGCCTCAGATCTGCACTTCAGTAGGGAGTCAATCTCGCGGTTGAGTCATGGTTCCGGTTGGGGAACGTACGTCCTGCTTTCTTTGGCACACAGTCGTCCACACATTTGCTGATGAAGTCTGTGACGGTGGTGGCATACTCATTTAAGTTAGTCGCTAATTTCTTAAATATCGACCAGTCCACTGTCTCTAAGCAGTCACGTAAGAGCTCTTCTGTCTCCTCGGACCAGCACTGCACAACCTTCTTAGTTGGATTCTTCCTCTTGAGTTTCTGCTTGTAAGCCGGGAGAAGGAGAACAGTCTTATGGTCTGATTTCACAAAATGCGGTCGGGGGTTGGAACGGTAGGCGCCCTTGATTTTTGAGTAGAAGTGGTCAATAGTGTTGTCGCCTCTGGTGGGACAGGAGATGTGCTGGTGGAATTTTGGCAGTACACTCTTGAGGTTGGCTTTGTTGAAGTCTCCGGCCACAATGAACAAGGCCTCCGGGTGTTCTGTTTCATAGTTGTTTGTGACTGTGTACAGTTCATCCAGCGCCTTCCTCACTTCTGCCTGGGCTGGGATGTAGACCGCTGTGATAATGGCTGAAGTGAACTCACGTGGAAGATAGTATGGGAGGCACTTTACGGTCAAGTATTCCAGGTCTGGGGAGCAGTAGGTCGCCAGGGTCACCACATCCAAGCACCAGGAGGAGTTGATGAGGAGGCGATGGTGAATAGAGAAGCCTTCAGGTTGTATGGCAGAGTCCGGTGAGTCGGGGGTGAGCCATGTCTCTGTGAAACAGAGCACACAGCAGTCTCTTCCTTCCCTCTGAGAGGTAAGTCTGGCGTTAAGCTCATCCAGCTTGTTTTCAATCGCTTGGCCGTTTGCCAGGAGTATGCTGCGGAGACGGGTCTTGAAGCCGCGTTGCTTCAGTCTAACCTGCAGGCCAGATGGCCTACTCCTGCTGCTACTTCTAATGTTCTTATGTTCTTATGTTCTTATATTCTTATGTTCTTATGTTCTTATGTTCTTATGTTCTTATGTTCTTATGCTCTTTTGTTCTTATGTTCTTTTGTTCTTATGTTCTTATGTTCTTCTCACGATGTCATAATTCAATATCTGCGCTAATTGTGAAGATTTGATGAAACATTTTTCAATGTACAATTGGGGCGGCATGGTAGCACAGTGGGTAGCACTGTTGCTTCACAGCTCCAGTGTACCAGGTTCAATTCCCTGCTTCGGTCACTGTCTGTGCAGTGTCTGCACGTTCTCTCCGTGTCTGCGTGGGTTTCCCCCGGGTACTCCGGTTTCCTCCCACAGTCCAAACATGTGTAGGTTAGGCAGATTTGCCATGCTAAATTGCCCTCAGGTCCAAAAAAGATTTGGTGGGGTTGCTGGGTTACGGGGATAGGGTGGAGGTGTTGGCTTAGGTAGGGTGCTCTTTCGAGGACCGATGCAGACTCGATGGGCCGAATGGCCTCCTTATGCACGTTAAATTATATGATGAATTTGCCTGATTAATTACAAGCAGAACAATTAGGTAGTCAGTTTTCGTTGTGTCAGTTTTAGTGTTGTCAGCAAACATAAATATTAGTGCACTTGTTTTCAGTCGTGCACCTTGAAGCTGAATAAATTGCATCAAATAAATTAAAAACATAATTATGAATCAATATTTTAATATCACTATCTTCAGGTTTATGGCTTTTTTATTTCGAGGAACCACAAATGGCTCTCTCAGTGATATTAGTTATTTGTGCTCCTCACCTCAGTCTTCTTCCTTCTCTTCTTTGTTTCCTAGAGGTAGGGTCCCATGATGAATGCAGGTTCACAATTGTCGGTATCCCTCCAATTTCTATCATGAGTAAGTATCGTTCATGTGTGACCCTGGAAAATGAATGTTTGTAGACTGGAGTACATAACTCGTATATATGATCCTGTTCTCACCCAATGTTGGGATAAATTCAATGCGCCAGGGGCTATTGGATAGTGAATAAGAACTGGAAAATATGCCTTGTTCTCACTCCCTTGCCTGGTGCCTGAAAATTTTGGTATCTCAAACAGTGCCTTGAATCATGTCACAATGGGTTAGCAAATGTGACGTGGTGTCGAAGCCCTTCCGGCATGGCTCCCGAAGGTCGGCTGACTTAGAACCCGAAGGTGGCCAGTTGCCAAAAGAGGGTCCCGGCAACAAAAAGATTGACAAACGTTGCCTTAGACTAATAAACTTGAATTCAGCTAGTGGTAAGGGGCAGGATGGTGGGGCTGAAAGTGAGACAAGTACAGGTATTCAGGAGATATTGTGCCAGCAGCGTCAGTTCTTGTCCAGCAGGTACGACACTCTTGCTCCCTCTATGGACGGGAACAGTGGCTGCAGGGAGGATGCACAAGCTGACGACAACACTGTGATGCAGGGAGATATTAAACTAGGTTTAGAGAAAGGAAATGCAGTTGCAATCACGAATAGTGTAGTTATCGTCTGTTCTCTGTGACCAGTGTCGAGAATCCCGAAAGTTATGTTGCCCGCTCGGTGCTCGGGTGCGCATTATCTCATCTAGGCGGCAATGGAACTTGGGATTGGCAGGCCAAGCATATAGTTGGTATGAAGCTGCTCATGACATGGTAGAACAAGGATAAAGGTCCTGTTGAATGAATATGAGCAGCTATAAAATGCAGAATCAAAAAAGTAATGCTCTCTGGATTATGACCTGAGCCATACGCTAATTGGCACAGGATCAATAAGATTTCTGAGGTAAAAGTGTGGCTTAATGTTTGGTGTGGGAGAAATGGGTTCGAATTCATGGAAATTCAGCATCAGCACTCGGAAGGAGGGTTCTGTTCCGATGGGACTGTCTTCACTGAGGCATTCTGGCACCAGTGTCCAGGCGACTCTTATCTCGGGCTGGAGATAGGGATTTAAACTAATTATTAGTGGCTGCGGGGGGCAGAAGAGGGTTCAGTTGTGTGTTTTATTATTAAACCAAAATTAAAGGAGGAGGGAGTGGTGCAGAGTGGCGACATGGCAAATAGTTACCGGAAAATAAAGGTGAGGGACAAAGAACAAAGAACAAAGAAAATTACAGCACAGGAACAGGACCTTCGGCCCTCCCAGCCTGCGCTGATCCAGATCCTTATCTAAAACCTATCTCCTATTGTTCAAGGTCTACTTCCCTCTGTTCCCGCCCGTTCATATACCTGTCTTGATGCCTCTTAAATGATGCTATCGTGCCCGCCTCTACCACCTCCGCTGGTAAAGCATAACAAGGCACCCACTACCCTCTGCGTAAAAAAACTTTCCACGCACATCTCCCTTAAACTTTCCCCCTCTCACCTTGAAATCGTGACCCCTTGTAACTGACACCCCCACTCCTGGAAAAAGCCTGTTGCTATCCACCCTGTCCATACCTCTCATAATTTTGTAGACCTCAATCAGGTCCCCCCGAAACCTCCGTCTTTCCAACGAAAACAATCCTAATCTACTCAACCTTTCTTCATAGCTAGCACCCTCCATACCAGGCAACATCCTGGTGAAACTCTTCTGCACTCTCTCCAAAGCATCCCGATCCTTCTGGTAAGGTGGTGACCAGAACTGCACGCAGTATTCCAAATGTGGCCTAACCTAAGTCCTATACAACTGCAACATGACCTGCCGACTCTTGTACTCTATACCCCGTCCGATGAAGGCAAGCATGCTGTATGCCTTCTTTACCACTCTATCAACCTACGTTGCCACCTTCAGGGTACAATGGACCTGAACTCCCAGATCTCTCTGTACATCAATTTTCCCCAGGACCCTTCCATAGACCATATCGTCCGCTCTTGAATTTGATCTTCCAAAATGCATAACCTCGAATTTGCCTGGATTGAACTCCATCTGCCATTTCTCTGCCCAACTCTCCAATCTATCTATATTTTGTTGTATTCTCTGACAGAGTTGCTATCTGCAACTCCACCAATCTTAGTATCATCTGAAAACTTGCTAATCAGACCACCTATACCTTCCTCCAGGTCATTTATGTAGTCCCTTCCACCACTACTCTCTGTCTCCTGTTACCCAGCCAGTACTTTATCCATCTAGCTAGTACACCCTGAACCCCATACGACTTCACTTTTTCCATCAACCTGCCATGGGAAACCTTATCGAACGCCTTACTAAATTCCATGTATCTGGCATCTACAGCCCTTCCCTCATCAATTAACTTTGTCACTTCCTCAAAGAATTCTATTAGGTTTGTAAGACATGACCTTCCCTGCACAAAACCATGGTGCCTATCATTGATAAGTCTATTTTCTTCTAGATGTGAATATATCCAT
This sequence comes from Scyliorhinus canicula, assembly GCF_902713615.1. NCBI lineage: Eukaryota > Metazoa > Chordata > Chondrichthyes > Carcharhiniformes > Scyliorhinidae > Scyliorhinus > Scyliorhinus canicula. Next base: position 27,169,384 of record NC_052169.1, read on the forward strand.
TTCCCTCAGTATCTTCTCCAACAGTTTTCCTACCACTGACGTCAAGCTCACAGGTCTATAATTCCCTGGATTATCCCTGATACCCTTCTTAAACAACGGAACAACATTACCAATTCTCCAGTCCTCCGGGACCTCACCCATGCTCAAGGATGCTGCAAAGATATCTGTTAAGGCCCCAGCTATTTCGACCCTCGCTTCCTTCAGTAACCTGGGATAGATCCCATCAGGTCCTGGTGACTTGTCCACCTTAATGTCTTTTAGAATACCCAAAATGTCCCCCTTCCGTATGATAACTTGACCCATAGTATTTCCCTAGACACTACATCTGTCTTGTCCCTGTCCTTTGTGAATACCGATGCAAAGTACTCATTAAGAATCTCACCCATTTCCTCTGTGTCCACGCATGAATTCCCTCTTTTGTCTTTGAATCGGCCAATCCTTTCTCTAGTTATCCTCTTGCTCCGTATGTACGAATAAAAGGCATTGGGATTTCCCTTAACCCTGTTAGCCAAAGATATTTCATGACCCTTTTAGCCCACCTGCAGAGATCTCTCTGCTCCTCCACATTGCCAAGAACCCTACCGTTAACCCTGCATTCCGCATTCATATTTGTCCTTCCAAAACGGACAACCTCACACTTGTCAGGGTTAAACTCCATCTGCCACTGCTCAGCCCAGCTCTGCATCCTATCTATGTCTCTTTGAAGCCGACAACAGCCCTCCTCACTATCCACAACTCCACCAATCTTAGTAGCATCTGAAAATTTACTGACCCACCCTTAAACTCCCTCATCCAAGTCGTTAATGAAAATCACAAACAGCAGATGACCCAGAACTGATCCCTGCGGTACGCCACTGATAACTGGGCTCCAGGCTGAATATTTGCCATCCACCACCACTCTCTGTCTTCTATCGGTTAGCCAGTTTGTTATCCAATTGGCCAAATTTCCCACTATCCCATGCCTCCTTACTTTCTGCACAAGCCTACAATGGGGAACCTTATCAAATGTCTTACGAAAATCCATGTACACTACATCAACTGCTTTACCTTCATCCACATGCTTCGTCACCTCCTCAAAGAAGTCAATAAGACTTGTAAGGCAAGACCTACCCCTCACAAATCCGTGCTGACTATCCCTAATCAAGCAGTCCCTTTCCAGATGCTCAGAAATCCTATCCCTCAGTACCCTTTCCATTACTTTGCCTACCACCGAAGTAAGACTAACTGGCCTGTAATTCCCAGGGTTATCCCGATTCCCTTTTTTGAACAGGGGCACGACATTCGCCACTCTCCAATCCTCTGGTACCACCCCTGTTGACAGTGAGGACGAAAAGATAATTGCCAACGGCTCTGCAATTTCATTTCTTGCTTCCCATAGAATCCTTGGATATATCCCGTCAGGCCCGGGGGACTTGTCTATCCTCAAGTTTTTCAAAACGCGCAACACATCTTCCTTCCTGACAAGTATCTTGGTGAGTAATGATGGGCCAAGCCTATCGGCATCATCCGAGCCATAGCCAGCTTACAACACATATTAAGGCATCCAATGATTATACAGTACACAATTATAATAACAAGTATCATCAATCAATGCATCAGGTAAAACCCCATGACCAAGCTATGTGAGCTAACTCTGAGCTGGATCCTGCTGTAGGTTTTATATCCCTCTTATAGTAGTACTGACTAGCAACTATCCCTCATTCTTGTCATTCGTATTTACATGTCATGATTTGTAAACTGTGCACGGAAATCAATGGTAAATGCATCCATCTCGCAGACCATTGTCGATAGACCCTTTGTGTTGTGCTTTCCTCAAGTCTAATCACCGTGAACCATAGCTCTCGCCGCTCAGGAAGGTAACACAATAGCTATACCCGTGTGTCCCACCACCTCCAAGGCATCTGACTACCTTAGGGTAGCAACACCGTAAAAGCTTCCTCATGTCCCTTAGAAACAGCACACAACTCAGTCCATCAGCGACCAATAGGTCTTTATCCCTCACAGGGTTTTTTTAATGAAGGAAGTGCTTTCCCTTTCTCATGGGAATGATAAATTATGATATCATGTATTATCCACTGGTTATCTTGCTTTATTAATTGCAGGAGATTCAACCGATCCTGTTTCTATTCCTGACTTCCTTACACTAACGTCGAACATTTTACTGAACCATGTAGCCTGCCAGCCCTGGCTTACTTGAGACAATAGTTCAGTTTTCTTCAAACCCCTTTTCCTTACAGCAAAAACTTCCTTACTTGCCATTCTTCGTTTTGTTTTAATAACACCACTCGCATATTTAATGCAGTTAACTTTTTGTGGTTACAACCCAGTTTAAACCATACATAACAGTCCCTAACAACTTACAGGACATTTCGTCTGTAATAACTGTTATACTATCCAATGCTATATTGGTTGCTGCATGGTTAAAAATTTCCCCTCGTGGCAGCAAGCTGCCACGATTCTTAAACTATTGTAATTTAAAATACGGGGGTTCCTCGTCAGTCGCTGCTGTCTGCCGAGACCCTTAATAACTCCACGTAATACGCCCCTCCTGGAAACCAAAGATCACCCATCAGCTGACGTCCAGTTAGAGATGTTTAATCATAGAATGTACAGTGCAGAAGGTGGCCATTCAGCCCATCGAGTCTGCACCGGCTCTTGGAAAGAGCACCCTACCCAAGGTCAACAACTTCACCCTATCCCCATAACCCAGTAACCCCACCCAAAGGGCAGCATGGTGGTTAGCATAAATGTCCTAAAAAGTTGTTGGGTTACGGGTATAGGGTGGATACGTGGGTTTGAGTAGGGTGATCATTGCTCGGCACAACATCGAGGGCCGAAGGGCCTGTTCTGTGCTGTAATGTTCTATGTTCTATGTAACACTAAGGGCAATTTTGGACACTAAGGGCAATTTATCATGGCCAATCCACCTACCCTGCACATCTTTGGACTGTGGGAGGAAACCGGAGCATCCGGAGGAAAGCCACGCACACACGGGGAGGATGTGCAGACTCCGCACAGACAGTGACCCAAGCCGGAATCGAACCTGGGACCCTGGAGCTGTGAAACGATTGTGCTATCCACAATCCACAATGTTTGACCGGGGGTTTCACTATTCAGTAATAATTTGATATTTTGATTTGTTGCTAACCCGTAAGGTTTTTCATCCGGGCTCTATCGTTTAATTCCCTCAAATATGTAGCCAATTGTATCATTATTTTTTTCCCATACTGTCTGAAACCTTCTTCTCCAGTGTATTGTTCAGGCTCGTCACATGTATTATCTGAAACCCAAATGAACAGGTCAAAGGCGGAGAGGGCCCTATTTCTTGATTTGTATCTTCCTATCCTTGCTTGGATATTCCAGAAGTTCCCTATCCAGGACTTTCGGATTTCAATTGCCACCATTCCTCTTTTTCTAACTCAGTGATTCAATTAGGTCGAAACTTTCCCTAATACATTTCGGACATTGCTACTGCATCTACTTCAATGTTTTTAATTCTGATTGTGAAAGGATTTTTTTCAAAGCTAAGTTCCGAACATGACATTTTCACTGCATCACCTGTCCTGTCGATGCTGCTAACAGGTTTCAATTGACTGGCATCCTGGCACCCACACCCAAACATTCCTTTTTCCCTCGTCCGACAGGTTGGCGGATATGATCTATCCTGTGGCACGGCATCATCGCAATGATGCAGTCTCGAAGCACTGTTAGGCTAATTTTTCGTCCCCAGGTGATCCCTTACTTCAATCACCAGTATTGCTTTGAGCCGAAGCATTTCGCCATTTCTATTGTTCTAAGTGCAATATCAAATCGTCTGACTACGCTGTATCTGTCATTCTCCTGGGTTTCACATGATTACTCCTTGACCAGACTACTGGGTTACACGACGTGCAACACCTTTGACAGGATGTTTCATTATGTTCACAATGAATCATTTTAAACTGGGGACCAATTCTCTAATGCAACTTCCCCTGTCCTTCTATCAGCTGAGATTAAAAGTACAATTTACTTTTGTTGCTCCGAGAAAAAAGAGGGCCTGCATACTCTCATCACCATTCTTCCATCCGTGTCTCAAATACCCCAAAGTTCTCATGATTTGCTTGAACCCCGTTTCGTGAAACAGGCGCTGTGATTCTAGTAACTTTCTCTGTCATCCAAACGCTGGCCGCCCTGCCTGCATTTGACACTGAATACCATAAATAGTCGACTTCGCTCCTTCCAATCTGGCATTTCTTTAACCCTATTTTAAATCCTACTTCACTAAGTGTTTTAATAATTTTGGTCACTCTTTCAACATGTGTCCTCCTGATCATCATCTCTAATTAACACATCATCCACATATATGAAAGCCAAATTATGTTTAATCATCTCCCTTACTATTGCCTGAAAGTGGTTCAGGGAATTAACCTATCCTTGTGGCAATTTACAGTTTTCGTAATCCCCGATCAGTAAATTTGATGTGTAGTGAGTTTCCAGAGAAAATACTGAAATCTCTACAAATGTGGAACACACCGAACAAAATTTTTAATTGTAGGTACATCGTGGCTACCTCTAACAAAGGAGCACATGGCGCACACCGAATGCCTGGTCTTCACGTTTCAATTGAGATTCCTTTTTTCTCTTATTTCTTAATTAATTTTTTTTAGCAGTCAAGACTATGCCGAGTTAAAACTAATCATTTACAAATCCCAATTTATACATTTTGATTTTGCTTTTTGTTTACTTCCTGAGAATTATGTTCTAATTAACTCCCACAATGTTAATCATTATTACTTATTTTCTAATGAACCTTCAAATACTTACCCCGTTTTAAATCTCACTTTAACGGCCGAGTATACCTCCTAATTGATGTGCAACTTCGTTTTGCAAAACACAACATTTTAAAAACTAGGAATACCAGAGGATGATCACAAATTGTTATTAAACAGACTCATTCGTTCGTTGGAGTTCTCCATTCAAACAAAAGGAATTCAAACCATTATGCTTTCATTCGTCTCAACCAACCGAACAATAAAAGTTTGATTTTTATCAAAGAAACCAGTAAGAATCTTACCAAATCCTGAGAGCTCTCCGATACGGTTCTAAACCAGACTTGAGGTCTCTGGTTCCGCCTAGTGGCCATTCATCTCCCAATTCTTTGTTTCACTCAAAAAAAATACCTCCCAACCATAAATTTTAACTTAGCCAATTCTAATTGTACGGAATTGAATTGTCCCCAGGACATTCTATCAGGGGTCTTTACTGAATTGTCTCTGTGACATTCCATCAACCCGTTAAAGACCTTAACCGAATTAAAGTGCAGTTTAATATAACCAATTTTAATTTTCAACTCACATGCAACTGACTTGACTAGGCAACATTCCAACAGTCACCAGCTGAATTGTTACTCCGTATTCACTCAATCATGTTCAACCCCTCAGCCGTACCTGCATGGACTGAAATTAATTATTCTAATTCGCCAGATTGACCTTTGATTTCGTCGAGACGATCTTACTTGTCAAATGCGAGTGATTAGACTGTAATCAGAATACGAGAAAGACGAAAATCGACATGGCAATTTTCCAGCTACTTATACCGTGGGCCTATTTCCTCTTTCCCCTTCCGAGATCAGTCCAATTCTGATTTCGCAGATGAGATGTGATCATCTGGAGAAATCCCGGATTTCGTCACCAGCTGACAATCCTGATTCTTTTGCTGCCAGTCTGGGCTCAATAAAATTTGAGACGGATTTTCAGGTATCAATTATTGTTTATTTTAACCAGCTAGCCGGGTGGCTCACTCTATTGGGAGAGCAGAACACCACCAGTCTCCTGCCTCTTCAACATCCAGAGTGCCGGACAAAGGAAAAACATCTCATTTCATATACATTCAAGTTGCATCAAGTTTCACATACATACGACCAAATAAGGCAACGGTACAAATGCAAAGCTCCCATAGGCTGTCCCCACATTCCTTAACCTGGCCTGAGGCTCCTTTTCCCAGTATAATTGGCAACAAAGTCTTAGTGACTGCCCATCCACCTCTTCCTGCCTTGAATCTCAGTTGACGCTTAAAAGTCTACTAACCTAACTCCTTATTCTACTGCAGTAACATTTTACTCCTAACTTGGCCTAACTACCCATGATGCCTTTCTATTCATTTCCTCAGTGTCCAATTGAAGGAGAATGTGAAGCCAGTCGCACAGGCGCCGAGCAATGTTCATGCTGTGCTGTGGGACAAACTGAAGGCCGAGTTAGACAGAATCGCGGGTCTCGGAGTCATCAGAAGCATAGAAGAACCAACTAACTGGGTTAACTCTATGGTGTGCGTTAAAAAGAGGAACAATTACCTGTGGATATGCATGGACCCCAAAGATCTGACCCTTAATATCAAGAGGGAGAGCACTACCCAATACCCCAGATTGATAATAATGGAGCAACATGTTTCAGCAAGCTGGACAAGTCACAAGGCTTCTGGCAGCTCAAGCTGGACAAAGCGAGCACAAAGCTGTTCACGTTTACTGGACCCTTTATGCGCCACTGCTTCGTGAGGATGCCATTCAGCATAATTTCGGTATCTGAAATTTTTCATCGTGCCATGGAACACATAGTGACTAGGCATTCGCGTTTATGTCGATGATATAATTATCTGGGGGTCCACGTGTGACGAGTGTGACAGAAGGCTTTCAGTGTACGACAACGGTCAAAACAAATGGCCTGAAGCTTAATGAAGCGAAATGTCAATCCAGGGTTGCTAGTATTACCTTTTTCGGGGATCGGTTTTTGGCACAATCCGCATCGCAGCTGGATAATTAAAAGATGAAGGCCATGTTAATGATGCCACGTCCCACAGATAAAAAGGGCATCTTACGGATACTAGGGATGATCAACATTGTTGGAAAGTTTATTTTCAACCCAGCTTTTAAAACTTTGCAGCTCCGGGATTCGATTAAATAAAGGCTTCAGTTTTTCAATGGTGTCCCAGACACGATGAGTCGTGGCAAACATTGTGTATTTCGATGACGATAGCGCCAGTCCTAGAATTTTGTGACCCGGCGGAAAACACCAAAATTTCGACTGATGCATCTCAGGATGGCCTAGGAGCGGTGTTGCTGCAGCTGGATGCAAACGACAGCTGGCTGCCTGTGGCATAGACATCCAGAGTGATGTCCGAGACGGAGCGCAGGCATGTGCAAATTGAAAAATAATGCCTTGGGTTAATCACGGGTTGAATCAATTTCCATCGTTCTGTGTGTGGTCTTCTGAGGTATTTTTTAGAGATTGACCACAGGCCACTCGTTCAATTGAACAAAAGAATTTGTGCGAAATATCGCTGCGGATCCAGCACATGCTGATGAAGCTTCAATGCTACGGTTTCGACCTAATATACACATCAGGCAAGCACCTTACTGTCGCTGACACGCTTTCTGGAACCACGGAGAGTGATGAGGATGTGCAAAGCCATGTCTATCTGGTCACTGTATCTCTTCCTGTCTTCAGTGAGAAGTTGCACCTCATAGAAAAAGAGACAGTCAAGGATATATCCCTACAAACGGTGATCTTTTGACCTCCGGTCACGGTGGGGACTTGGCCCCGACCCATCCCCGCTGGTAGGGGTCCCGTTGACTTGCACTACACATGCCAGCGTGGCATTCCACGTCCCCCGTCCAGTGCCCACCCCAGTAGGGGCCACTGTGGGCCTTGGTTGGGTCGTGTGCTGCCCCACCGGTCGGTGGCTGTCTGTTGGGAGGGGGGGGGGGCAGATTGGCTGGGTGGCGGTTGGGGTGATGTGTCGAACTCTGGCTGCTGGGGTGGCGGGCTGCGTGGGTGCAGAGTCTGTCACTGAGGGTGCAGCCCACCACCATCCAGCCCTACCAGAGCAGCCACACCACAGACAGCACCTCCAATGACCCCTAGCTGATCCTGCCGGTGCACACCACTGCCAGTCCTGCCAGTGACTACCATTCATTTGTCCCTGCCAGTGACACTGCAGCCATTCCTGACACTGAACCCTCCTGCCGGCCACCTCACTGACCAGCCCGAGTCAGCCCTGCAAGCGCCCCTCAGTCAGCCCTGTAAGTGCCCTCCACCTACCCCCATCCAGCACTGTCAGTGTACCCCGCTCCGACAGCCAGCGCTGTTGTGTCCTCCCTAGCCAGCCATGCCAGTGTCCCCCCCGCATCGCACAGCAAGCCTTGCCAGGGCACACTCACCCAGACATGCCTGCCATCTCCCGTCAGCAAGCCCAGGCAGTGCTCAACAGCCAGCCCTGTAAATAGTCCAGCTCGGGAAGGGCCATACTGGACCATGTATTGGGGAATGATCCCGGCCAGGTGGTTGACGTTTCAGTAGGCGATTACTTTGGGAATAGCGATCACAATTCCATACGTTTTAGAATACTCGTGGACAAAGACGAGAGTGGTCCTAAAGGAAGAGTGGTAAATTAGGTAAAGGCCAACTATCACAAAATTCGATAGGAGCTCGGAAATGTGGATTGGGAGCAGCTGTTTAAGGGTAAATCCACATTTGAAATGTGGGAGTCTTTTAAGGAAAGGTTGATTAGAGTGCAGGACAGACATGTCCCTGTGAAACTGCGAGATAGAAATGGCAAGATTAGGGAACCATGGATGACGGGTGAAATTGTGAGACTAGCTAAGATGAAAAAGGAAGCATTCATAAGATCGAGGCAAATCAAAACAGATGAAGCTTTGGAGGAATATCGGGAAAGTCGGGCAAATCACAAACGCGCAATAAAGTGGCCTCACGGTAGCATGGTGGTTAGCATCAATGCTGCACAGCTCCAGGGTCCCAGGTTCGATTCCCGGCTGGGTCACTGTCTGTGTGGAGTCTGCACGTCCTCCCCGTGTGTGCGTGGGTTTCCTCCGGGTGCTCCGGTTTCCTCCCACAGTCCAAAGATGTGCGGGTTAGGTGGATTGGCAATGCTAAATTGCCCGTAGTGTAAGGTTAATGGGGGGATTGTTGGGTTACGGGTATACGGGTTACGTGGGTTAAATAGGGTGATCATTGCTCGGCACAACATCGAGGGCCGAAGGGCCTGTTCTGTGCTGTACTGTTCTATGTTCTATGTTCTAAAGTGGGCTAAAAGGGGTCATGAAATATCTTTGGCTAACAGGGTTAAGGAAAATCCCAAAGCCTTGTATTCGTGTATCAGGAGCAAGAGGGTAACTAGAGAAAGGATTGGCCCACTCAAAGACAAAAGAGGGAATTTATGCGTGGACTCAGTGGAAATGCGTGAGATTCTTAATGAGTACTTTGCATCGGCATTCACCAAGGAGAGGGACATGACGGATGTTGAGGCTAGGGATGGATGTTTAAATACTCTAGGTCATGTCGGCATAAGGAAGGGTATTTTAAAAGGCATTAAGGTGGACAAGTCCCCAGGACCGGATGGGGTCTAACCCAGTTTAATGAGGGAAGCGAGGGACGAAATAGCTGGGGCCTTAATAGATATCTTTGCAGCATACTTGAGCACCGGTGAGGTGCCGGTGGAATGGAGAATTGCTAATGTTGTCCCTTTGTTTAAGAAGGATAGAAGGGATAATCCAGGGAGTTATAGAACTGTGAGCTTGACGTCCGTGATAGGCAAACTGTTGGAGAAGATACTGAGGGATAGGGTCTATTCACATTTGGAAGAAAATAGACTTACCAGTGATAAGCGGCATGGTTTTGTGCAGGGAAGGTCACGCTTTACAAACCTAATAGAATTCTTTGAGGAAGTGACAAAGTTAATTGATGAGCGAAGGGCTGTAGATGTCATGTACACGGACTTCAGAAAAGCATTTGATAAAGATTCCCATGGCAGATTGATGGAAAAAGTGAAGTCGTATGGAGTTCAGTGTGTTCTAGCTAGATGAATAAAGAACTGGCTGGGCTACAAGAGACAGAGAGTAGTGATGGAAGGGAGTGTCTCAAAATGGAGAAAGAGGACTAGTGGTGTTTCACAGGGATCTGTGCTCGGACCACTGTTGTTTGTGATATACATAAATGATCTGGACGGAGGTGAGGAAGTGAACAAACGAATATGATGGACAGTCGGACCCTGAGGGTAATGTGTTCACAGACAGAGAAAAAAGGGATGAGCACAGCATGGCTAGGAAGGGGGAGGGGAGCTTTGCCTCGTGCAGAGAATAGTGAAAAGGATGCTGGGTAACAAGGGGCCCAGGATTGAGAAATGCAAAGTGACCCAATCAGGGTATATGGCCAGGTCAGGAGGTGTATAGAATGACCAATGGGAAGCTTATATGTGAATCTTACTGTGATTTTGAATATATCTGTACCCTTTGTCCTCGGTCTCTCTCTTTATTCTGGGCTCTCAGAAGACAGTGTGTGTGTCCTGAGGTCCTATGGATTGAGTCAGCCTTACAAGTTAGTTATTATTAAATGATATGATGCCTGCAAATCCATCTCAGATTTTATTGAATCTAGACTGACAGCAAAATAATCAGGGATTAACAGAGGTATAAGTGGTCTGATGAGCAAGTTTGCAGATGATACAAAGATTGGTGGAGTTGCAGATAGCGAGGAGGAATGTCAGAGAAACTGCAAATTATAGATAGGTTGGATAGTTGGGCAGAGAAATCGCAGATGGAGGTCAATCCAGGCAAATGCGAGGTGATGCATTTTCGGAAGATCTAACTCAAGAGCAGACTATATGGTCAATCGAAGAGTCCTGGGGAAAATTGATGTACAGAGAGATCTGGGAGTGCAGGTCCATTGTACACTGAAGGTGGCAACGCAGGTCCATAGAGTGGTCAAGAAGGCATACAGCATGCTTGCCTTCATCGGACGGGGTATTGAGTACAAGAGTCGGCAGGTCATGTTACAGTTGTATAGGACTTTGATTAGACGACATTTGGAATACTGCGCGCAATTCTGCTCCCCACATTACCAGAAAAACGTGGATGCTTTAGAGAGGGTGCAGAGGAGAACCTGGTGAACCACCAGGTTGTTGCCAGTATGGAGGGTGCTAGCTATGAAGAATGGCTGCGTAGATTAGGATTGTTTGCATTGGAAAGACGGAGGTTGAGGGGTGACCTGATTGAGGTCTACAAAATTATGAGAAGTATGGACAGGGCAGATAGCAACAAGCTTTTTCCAAAAATGGGGGTGTCAATTACAAGGGGTCACGATTTCAATTTGAGAGGTGGAAAGTTTAAGGGAGATGTGCGTGTAAATAATTTTACGCAGAGGGTGGTGGGTGCCTGGAACGCTTTGCCAGCGGAGGTGGTAGAGGCGGGCACGATAGCATTATTTAAGATGCATCTAGACAGATATATGAACGGGAGGGGAACAGAGGGAAGTAGATCCTTGGAAAATAGACGACAGGTTTAGATAAAGAATCTGGATCGGCGCAGGCTGCCAGGGCCGAAGGGCCTGTTCTTGTGCTGTAATTTTCTTTGTTCTTTGTTCTGTCAGTGCCGCCGCCCAGGCATCCCTGCCAGTGTCCCCACCCGCACGTGCCACCTCAGCCAGTACTGGCTCTGAAACACCTGCCAGTTTGCCGCCATCCAGCCTAGCCATAACCCCCCACTTAGCTCTATCAGTGCCCTCCAACGATCCATCCCTACCAGTGACCCAGCATCCAGACCTACCAGTGATGCCCCCTAGTCAGTGCTTCCAGTGCACTCCCCCAAAGATCCTTGCAAATGTCCCCAGCCCAGCCAGTGGACCACCCAGACAGCCCTGCTAGTGCCCCGCTAATGCACCACTTCCAGTGCCCCCTTAGCCAACCGTCAGTGCCCCACAACCAAACCTACCATTGGCCCGCTAGCAAGTGCCGCAAACCAGCCCTGCCAGTACCCCTCTAGTCAGACTTGCCAGTGATCCCTCAACCAGCCCAGCCGAATGCCCATCAGCCAGCCCTGCCAGTGCAACCCAAACCATCCCTCACAGTGACCCCCCAACCCGTGCCCAACAGCCCGCCCTGCCTGTGCCCCGCCAGCCTTTGCAATTCTCCCGAAGCCAGCCTTGCCAGTGCTCCTAAGCCAGCCTTGCCAGAGCCCTCCCGCCAGAAAGTTCAGAAAATGCCTTCCCAGCCATCTCTGCCAGTGCCCCATTGTGGGCACAGCCATTGCCCCCATCCCAGCCCTGCCAGTGCCCCATCCCAGCCCTGCCAGATCACCCCAAGCCGATCCATTTCCCCTTGATAGCCTTGCCAGTGCCCCCAATCCAGCCCCTGCCAGTGAACCCGGCCAGGCAGCCCTGCCAATGACTCCCCGTGCAAATGCCCCCAGCTAGCCTTGTCAGTTCCTCATGCCAGCCTTTCCAGTGCACCCGCGGCCTGCCTTGCAAGGGCCCTCCCGTAAGCCCGCTCTGACAATATCTCCTCAGCCAGTTCTGCCCTCGCGGGCCATGCCAGTGCCCCGTCGCCCTGCCAGTGCCCCAAACAGCCAGTCCAACCAGTTCCCCCACAGCCCTCCCAGTTCCCCCAGGCAGCCCTGTCAGTGCCCTCCCAGCCAGCCTTGCCAGTCCTCCTCCCCCACACAGAGCCTTGCCAGTCCCCAAGCACTCTGAGTGGCCTCCACACATTCCAGCCGTTCAATTGTCCTCCCAAGTTAGCACTGCGAGTGCCCCTCAGCCAGCCCTGCCAGTGATGCCGTAGTCCAAGACTATGGAGCTCCTGATTGGCTGAAGTGCTATCAGTCTGAAAGCGGAGATCCCGATTGGCTCACCCTGCTGTGAGTCAGGGTGCTTCTAATTGGTTACACCTTGTCTTCAGGCAGTACCAGTGACCTCTGATTGGCTGAGGCGACTATCAGCCTGCTGATGGAGCTCTTGATAGGCTGAGGGGCTGCGAATCCGCATCAGGAGCTTTCAGTCAATGGTTGGAACCCTTAATTGGCTGAAGGGTTGTCAGTCAGTTGTATTTACTCATTTCTTTGATAACTAATTTAAGTGGATATTTCACCGCGATCTTCATCTGCTCCCTGAACCTGGACTGAGTCACCACATAAATAAATGTGTTTGTGCAGCAGTTTAAATCCCGCAGCAGAAATCCGACTTGTGGAATGTATATTCAGAAAGGGTGATGTAATATACTCCTCTAACATCTAAATAGAAAAATTTAACAACAGACACGGTCCAGAGGAGAATGAAAGCTCCGGAGATGCTGAAGAGTAAAATCATGGACTTCCTTCTGCTCTCCATCTCTGGGTCTCTGCGATTGTCTCCCTGACTCTGAGCCCTAAGAACTTTCCGGACTCGACTGGTGAGTAAAATGTATCTGACTGTTAGAGCGTTGATCAATAAGATTGAGAAAAACGGGATCAATGGGTTTAAAACCCGATCAAACCAGTTAAATACAACACATCCAGGGTCACTGTAAAAGCTGCTCTTTTTCCGACAGCCCAACTGGACATTGTCGATTATCTCCCAAGGTTCAAATGTAAAGTAAAAGGTGAAGCATTTTCCACAGAGCAGGAGGCCTGTTGTTGACAGAACCATAGCAGCAGTTTTCCCGGTGCAATATTTTGTATTCAGTTTCTGGCAGCGAATGGCCACAGATCGATCAAACGAGAAAGTGAGGGTGAACCAGACCCAACAGTCCATGGCTACAAACAGCAGGACACCACGAACAAGACACACAGGGGCGAGGTGCAGGAAATTAAGGGGGAAGTAATAATCATTGATCTTGCTCAGTATGGGACGAGTGATAATAAACAACAGATCCGCCGTTGCCATGGCTACCAGGTAGCGAGTGGTGCAAGTAGAGAGGCCACACTTCTCCCGACACAGAATCGAAATTCCCAGTAAATTAACTGTCAGAGAGAGAAGGGAGAAGAGACTGGAAATTACCGATTAAACATTCTCCGTGTCTGAACCAGCACAGGATTTCATCAACAATGAAATGGGTAGTGGGTGGGTGAGGGTTTTGGGAGAAAAGTAGGCATAAAGATTAACATTGCAGAGAGGAAAGTAGCAAATGTAACACAAAGGTTAAAGACGTGGGAAGGGGTAAAGTATGAATTGCAGCTCTCTCAGTTTGATGGCAGTGATAGCTAAATCGTCTCAATTCAGATACCATTTGTGCGGCACAGTGGCGCAGTGGTTAGCATAGTTGCCGCACGGCGCCGAGGACGCGGGTTCGAACTAGCCCCGCGTCACTGTCCTTGTGGAGTTTCACATTCTTCCCATGTCTGCGTGTGTCTCACTCCCACAATCCAAATATGTGCAGGCGAATTGGATTGGCCACAGAAATTGTTCGCTAATTCTAAAAAATAATTGCGACTCTAACTTTGGAATTAAGAATTTACCGTGCAAAATGAGGCAATTCAGCCCTTGGGCGGAGCACCCTAATGCAGCCTACCGATGCCGAGGCTTCCGTCCCATCGCCATCACCCAGTAACCGCACCTAACCTTTTGGATATTAAGGAGCAACTTAGCACGGCCAATCCACCTAACCCGCACTTATTTGGACTGTGGGAGGAAGCCGGAGCACCCAAAGGAAGCCAACACAGACATAGGGAGAAAGTGCAAACTCTACACAGACAGTCACTCGACGCAGGAATTGAACCAGGGACCCTGGAGCTGTGAGGGAGCAGTGCTAACCACTGTGCTACCGTGGCGCCCGGTAGAAAAATTCAAATACCTTTGGGAGAGGTTACATTTCTTATTTAGTCTCGATTGCAGGATTAACTCAGACCGGCCCGGTTTAACAAACCGGACAAAAACATACCAGAGATTGGCATCCCTCCTCACTCCCAATTATTGCACCACACTCCGGATTCGACCGTTCCCTGGACTGGATTCCTTATGGGGTTGCACACCACTCCTGGATCAGTTAATCCTCCGTCATCAATGCAAAACAAAACACGCACAGTGCCTTCCCAGTTCATAATAATGAGACAAATAGAGTTTTCCCAATCTCCAGAACATTCCCTGAGCATACCTTTCCCAGTTTCAGTCATTCGTCAGGCACCCTCTCCCCATCCAAAATTGCTGAATTTAAAGTTAAGTCCTGAGGGCTGTAACATGACTAATTGGAAGATGCAATGTTCCTCCTCCAGCTGGCGTTGGACTTCACTGGATTCTTGCAGCAAGCCCAGGACAGACATGTGGGCAAGGTGCTCAGTTAACATGGCCGCAACAGGAAGGCTGGGGTCGTGCTTGCTTGCTAAGTGAAAGTGTTCTCCAAAGCACCGCGCAGTCTGCGTTTCGTCTTCGCAATGTCGAGGAGATGGTATTCGGAGCACTTAATATTGTCGACCAAACTGAAGGAAGCATGAGTTAAATACTGCTTCACCAGAAAGGAGAGTTTGCTGCCGAGAAACATGAGCCGGGAGGAGGTAAAGGGGCAGTTGTTGCACCGTCTGTGGGAAGGGGAAGGGGTGTTACTTTTGATGGTGAAGTGAATATTGGAAGAAAAGCAATTGATCTGTGGGAGGGGATAGGAGTAGAACAGGAACAGGGAGTCTTCACATAACCCACACAATGACAGACATTGCATTGGATTTATTTATTGCCGGGTATACCGAGGTGCAATGAAAAGTATTTTCCGCGAGAAGCTCAAATTTAGTACATGAAATGAAAATACATAACAGACCACACATTGTAAATACATAGACACTCCCATCCGGTGAATCACACAGGAGTGTACTATTAATCAGGTCACTCCATAAGAGGATCGTTTAGGGTCTGGTAACAGCGGGGAAGAAGCTGTTTGTGATTCTGTTTGTGCGTGTTCTCAGACTTTTGTATCTCCTGCCCGCTGGAAGAAGTTGGAAGAGTGAGAAAGCAGGGTGGGAGGGGTCTTTGATTATGTTACCCACTTTCCCCAGGCAGCGGGCAACATAATCAAAGGATGGAAGGCGGGTTAATGTGATGGACTGGGCTGTATTCACGACTCTCTGGAGTTCCTTGCGGTCTTGAGCCGAGAAGTTGCCATGCCAGGCTGTGATGCAGCCAGATAGGATGCTTTCAATGGTGCATCTGTAAAAGTTGGTAAGAGTTAATATCGACATGCCGACTTTCCTTAGTTTCCTGAGGAAGTATCGGCGCTGTTTGCCTTCTTGGTGGTAGTGTCGACATGGGTGGACCAGGGCAGATTTATGTTGGTGTGCACCCCTGGGAATTTAAATCTCTCCACCATCTCCACCTCAGCTCCGTTGATGCTGACTGGGGAGTGTCCAGTACTTTGCTTCCTGAAATCAATGACTAGGTCTTTAGTTTTGCTGGCATTAAGGGATAGATTGTTGTTATGACAACGCTGCACTAGGTTATTTCTGCCTCCTGGGTTCTGACTCGTCGTTGTTCGAGATCCGACCCACGATGGTCGAGTCGTCAGCAAACTTGTAGATGGAGTTGAAGACAAATTTTCCACGGCAGTCGTGTGTCTTTAGGGAGTATAGTAAGGGATTAAGTACGCAGCTTTGCGGGACCCTGTATTGAGAACTACAGTGGGGAGGTGTTTTTCTTTATTCTTACTGAATGTGGTCGGTGCGTCAGAAAGTCGAGGATCTGACAGTATCTGTCGAGGATTTGCAGAGTGAGAAGCTAAGTCCTAGGGTTTGGAGGTTTGATATGAGCTTGGCTGTGATTATGGTGTTGAAGGCGGAGCTGTAGTAAATAAATAGGAGTCCTTGTTGCTGAGATGCTCCAGGGATATGTCACGTGAGTGTCCCTCTAAGAAATGTGTTTGGTGGGGCTGGAACATGCTTTAATAATGGATCCACCAGGAGATTCCTGGTTGGGCATTTTGTGAAGGAGGTAGAAGCAGGAGGATTCTGCAGTATGTGGAGGCTGCCGGCCTATTATATACGAGCCTGTGAACGGAAGATCTCCAGAACTGATAAGCTCACTGAACGACCTGGGCACAATATCATGATGTTTGGTGGTGGGGTCTTGGTCTACGGAGAGGTAGCAGGATGTACCTGAGAGTTGCATATTCGAGAACAAGTTCAGAGGGAGACAGGATAGAGCAGGTGAGAAGGGCAGTGCGATTGAGGCGATTTATGTCGCACTGACAGATCTCAATGAAAAGATCAAGAGCAGAGAGGAGGACAGGTAGAGAGAGATTGCTGGAGGCGGATGAGTTTCAACCACAAATATTCCTAAAATAGACAGTGTGAAATAGCAGAGACACGATTATCGATTCACTGACTATCATCAAGATATTACCAAAGAATTGAAAGGCAGCAGTCGGTTTCTGTTATTCTTCAATTTAAAACAGAAAAGAAAACAATCTCAGAAAACAATCTCCAGTCATAACGTTAATAGTAGGAAAAATTGAATTGAAAAATCTAATAACACGGAGTATAATAAATATTCAGCACATACTGCAAATTCAAATTCCTGACAGATTTGAATGTTTTTTTCAATAACTAGCAGAAATGATTGACTTGATTAGTATGACAGATGTTAATCAATTTGATTTTCTAAAGGCCTTCAATAAGTTCCGACATAACAGACTCATACGTAATGTCAGAGCCAGTGGAGTTAGAGGACAGAGCAGCAGAATGGACAGCAAGCTGAAAACAGACACAGAGAACAGGGAGGAGAGTTAAAGGGATTTAGTCTGATTGATCGAAGTTGGGAAGTGGTGTTCCACAAGGATCAGTCTGTGATCTCGCTCCTCCATAATTGAAATCAACAATATTGAATCGGGAAGCAGAATATAACTTACAGAATTAACAGACATAACCAAATTGAGAGTGACAGTGAATGCAGGGGAAGAGTATAATTAAATACAGTCACAGATTCATCATCAATTATAAACTTGCAATCTGGATCTCTGAATGTGAAACTAATTTCCCAACAGCTCAGTGTACGCTGCTACATTGTGATCAGAATAAGTCTCCCAATCATACCTGGGAAAACAGTAGCAGCACGGTAGCATAATGATGAGCACAATTGCTTCACAGCACCAGGGTCCCTGTGTCAAAGGTTCGATTCCCGGCTTGGGTCACTGTCTGTGCGGAGTCTGCACGTTCTCCCCATGTGTGCGTGGGTTTCCGCTGGGTGCTCCGGTTTCTTCCCAGAGTCCAAAGATGTGCAGGTTAGGTTGATTGGCCATGCTAAATTTCCCTTAGAACATAGAACATAGAACGATACAGCGCAGTACAGGCCCTTCGGCCCACGATGTTGCACCGACATGGGAAGTCAAAAACTAAAGGCAATCTAACCTACACTATGCCATTATCATCCATATGCTTATCCAATAAACTTTTAAATGCCCTCAATGTTGGCGAGTTCACTACTGTTGCAGGTAGTGTCCAAAATGTCCCTTAGTGTTGGGTGGGGTTACTGGGTTATGGGGATAGGGCGGGGGTGGGCTTGGGTAGGGTGCTCTTTCCAAGAGCCCGTGCAGACTCGATGGACCGAATGGCCTCCTTTTGCACTGTAAATTCTATAGTCTGAATGGACTGGAGGGGTTTCTGGGTTCAGCTCAACAGATTAAAAATCGTGTGAAGCAGCAACACAGTTTAAAACACACCCATAGAACATAGAACATAGAACACTACAGCGCCGACCTGTGAAACCATCTGAAGCCTATCTGACATACACTATTCCATTTTCCATTTTCATCCATATGTCTATCCAGTGACCACTTAAATGCCCTTAAAGTTGGCAAGTCTACTACTGTTGCAGGCAGGGCGTTCCACACCCCTACTACTCTCTGAGTAAAGAAACTGCCTCTGATATCTGTCCTATATCTATCACCCCTCAATTTAAAGCTAAAGCTAAAGCTTCATTTAAAACTAAAAAATGAATAAACGTTGGAGTTTATAAAGCTATGCCCCCTCGTGTTGGTCATCACCATCCGAGGAAAAAGACTCACTGTCCACCCTATCTCACCCTCTGACTACCTTATATGTCTCTATTAAGTCACCTCTCAGCCTTCTCCTCTCTAACGAAAACAACCTCAGGTCCCTGAGCCTTTCCTCGTAAGACCTTCCCTCCATACTAGGCAACATCCTAGTAAATCTCCTCTGAACCCTTTGCAAAGCTTCCACATCCTAACTATAATGTGGTGACCAGAACTGCACGCAGTACTGCCGATGCGGCCGAACCAGAGTTTTGTAGAGCTGCAGCATGACCTCGTGGCTCCGAAACTCAATCCCCCTACTGATAAAGGCAAGCATACCATATGCCTTAGTAAATTGCCTCATTATTATAATGAGTGTTTGTTCCAAGCACACCCAGCCCTATTAACCTGGGTGGCAACTTTCAGGGATGTATGTACCTGGATGCAGAGATCTCTCTGTTCATCTACACTACCAAGAATCTTGCCATTAGAACAGTACTCTGCATTCCTGTTACTCCTTCCAAAGTGACCCACCTCACACTTTTCCGCATTAAACTCCATCTGCCACCTCTCAGCCCAGCTCTGTAGCTTATCTATGTCCCTCTGTAACCTATAACATCCTTCAGCACTATCCACAACTCCACCGATCTTCGTGTCATCTGCAAATTTACTAACCCACCCTTCTACACGTTCTTCCAGGTCATTTATAAAAATGACAAACAGCAGTGGCCCCAAAACAGATCCTTGCGGTACAGTACTAGTAACTGAACTCCAGGATGAACATTTGCCATCAACCACCACCCTCTGTCTTCTTTCAGCTAGCCAATTACTGCTCCAAACGGCTAAATCACCTTCAATCCCATACTTCCGTATTTTCTGCAACAGCCTACCGTGGGGAACCTTATCAAACGCCTTACTGAAATCCGTATACACCATAATAACCGCTTTACCCTCATGCACCTGTTTTTTGTCACCTTCTCAAAAACCTCAATAAGGTTTGTGAGGCATGACATACACTTCACAAAACCGTGTTGAGTATCGCAAATCAACTTGTTCTTTTCAAGATGATTATAAACCCTATCTCTTATAACCTTTTCCAACATTTTACCAACAACCGAAGTAAGGCTGACAGGTCTATAATTACCAGGGTTGTCTCTACTCCCCTTCTTGAACAAGGAGGCAACATTTTCTATCCTCCAGTCTTCCGGCACTATTCCTGTCGACAAAGACGACATAAAGATCAAGGACAAAAGCTCTGCAATCTCCTCCCTGGCTTCCCAGTGAATCCTAGGATAAATCCCATCTGGCCCTGGGGACTTATCTACTTTTACACTTTCCAAAATTCCTTACAACTCCTCCTTGTGAACCTCAATCCCACCTAGCCATATTCTCCTCGCCAACATTGTCTTTCTCCAGTGTAAACACTGACGATAAATGTCCATTTAACGCTTCCCCTATCTCATCTGATTCCACACACAACTTTCCACTACTATCCTTGATTGGCCCTAATCTCACTCTAGTCATTCTTTTGTTCCTGATGTACCTATAGAAAGCCTTACGGTTTTCCTTGATCCTATAAGCCAACGACTTTTCGTGTCCTCTCCTCGCTCTTCTTAACTCTCCCTTTAGGTCCTTCCTGACTAACTTGTAACTCTCAAGAGCCCTAACTGAGCCTGCATGTCTCATCCTAACATAAGCCTTCTTCTTCCTCTTGACAAGTGCTTCAACTTCCTTAGTAAACCACGGTTCCCTTGCTCGACAACTTCCTCCCTGCCTGACAGGTACATACTGATCAAGGACACACAGTAGCTGTTCCGTGAAAAAGCTCCACATTTCGACTGTACCCATCCCCTGCAGTTTCCTTCCCCATCCTATACATCCTAAATCTTGCCGAATAGCATCATAAATGCCTTTCCCCCAGCTACAATTCTTGCCTTGCGGTATGTACCTATCCCTGCCCATCGCTAAAGTAAACATAACCGCATTGTGATCACTATCACCAAAGTGCTCACTTACATATAAATCTAACACCTGGCCGGGTTCATTACCCAGTACCAAATCCAATGTGGCATTGCCCCTTGTTGGCCTGTCTACATGCTGTGTCAGAAAACCCTCCTGCACACGCTGCACAAAAACTGACCCATCTATAGTACTCGAACTATAGTATTTCCAGTCAATATTTGGAAAGTTAAAGTCCCCCATAACAACTACGCTGTTACTTTCGCTCCTGTCGAGAATCATCTTTGCTATCCTTTCCTCTTCATCTCTGGAACTATTCGGAGGTCTATAGACAACTCTCAACGGGGTGACCTCTCCTCTACTGTTCCCAACCTCGGTCAATGCTCCCTCAGTAGACGAGTCCTCAAACGTCTTTTCTGCCGCCGTAATACTTTCCTTGATTAACAATGCCCCCCCTTCTTTTACCATCTTCTCTGTTACAGAAACATCTGAATCCTGGAACCTGCAACAACCATTCCTGTCCCTGCTCTACCCATGTCTCCGAAATCGCCACAACATCGAGATCCCAGGTACCAACCCATGCTGCAAGCTCACCCACCTTGTTCCGGATGCTCCTGGCGTTGAAGTAGACACACTAAAGTACACATAACCGCATTGTGATCACTATCACCAAAGTGCTCACTGACATCTAAATCTAACACCTGGCCGGGTAGTGGGTGCCTGGAACCCGCTGCCTAAGGAGATGGTGGAAGCAGGTTCGACAGTGACGTTTAACATGCAGCTTTACAATAATATGAAGGAAATAGAGGGTAAGGGGCCGCTGATGTGTAGAAGGCTTGAGGTTGGACACACAACATGGTGATCACAGGCTTGGAGAGCCGAACGGCCTATATATGTACTGCAAGTGTATTTGTTCTTTTTCCTTTATTTGAAATTCTAAACCCCGGAGTCCTCTTTTCAAACTTATAAAATCCCTGAACACCCTCTGCAGGGCCTTCTATAAATCTGTGCCCACTATTCCTTTATTCCCTTCCTGGTCATGTATTTGTTAAGCCGCATCTTAAAAGTCGCTGTCCCACCTGCATATGTCTATCAATGCCAACCTCAACCTTTGGCTATTTATCGTGCCCCTTCAGAATGCACCTTACACGTTGAGAGACTTGCCCGACCCTGGCACAAGGGAGGCTACGTTCTATGCAGGAGACTGCGACACGTCACTGAAGCACCTCCCTGTGCCCCTATCACTAACTCGCTTTTACCCTTTCACCTTCCGTGCTCAACCACATGCAACCCACCCTAAGCGGCATTTTAGCATGGCCAATCCACCTCGGCTGCACAATGTGTGCACTGTGGGAGGAAGCTAACGCACCTGGAAGAATCTCACGCAGACAGGAACTGAATGTGTAACCTCCACGCAGATAGTCGACCGAGTTTGGCTTGGAACACAGCGCTGGAACTGTGAGGTAGCAGGTCAATCACTGTGCCACAGTGCCACCCCTTATAGGCCACCCACCTGCCCTCCCACAATCTCCCCCCCCCAACAATCTCCAAAATGGTATACATTTGGAATGGGGCACCTCCATCGATGATTCTTGCGCTGTCTTCCTGCCCCTTCTTGTGGTTACCCATCTGTACCGATGGTGTAACCGGGTCTCTTGAACTCCTTTCTATAACGCCTTTCGCCACCTTCATGCTCCTCCATTCATTCAATTGCTGCTCCAATTGATTTATCTGATCTGTGAGAAGCTGCGATCGGGTACACTTCCTGAAGAAGTATCTGCCTGGAACACGTCTAGTGTCACGGATTCCCTACATCTCAAAGTGAAGACCTTTATTTAATTGATTGACATTTCGATTAATTCATTAAAAATAAATACTTATTACATTCTTATAAAATAATTTATAATTAACCATATGGTCCCTGGTGCTTCATTTCTAATCTAAATATTAAATGCTGAACACACTAATCTTCATCCTCCAGTCTATCGAGTTCATTGCTAACCTCTCCTCTCAGGTAGGTCCTGGAATGAATTATTTGGCCGGCGAATGGATGCACTAAATTTTATACTCTATCTGGAATTATCCTCCGCCCTCCGGTTAGTTGTTCCTCTGATTAGAAGCAGGAAGCATTGATTGCTAACATTATTTTGAAGCGGCAATTGGAGTGCATTAGGTTGTTCAATTTGAATATATATCGGCAGATTTTGATAGTGCGTTCAATTAATTTGTTTTCTGTAATTTAGAAACTGTGCTAACTGTTAATTGTAAAGGTGTTTCCTTGATGTGAGTGTAGTTAACTGTGTCTAGATGAACGTTTCCTTACCATAAAAAATACCAATCGAGCAATATTATCACACCTGTGGATAACTGATCTGCGTGCACAGTTTCTGTAGTTCCCCATGCGCTCCTTGAATTTTGGCCATTGCCTATCCACTGTCATCCCTTTAACTTCCCTTTCCCAATCGATCAAGGCCAACTCACGCCTCAAATCTGCTTCGTTCCTTTTATTAAGATTCAGCACTCTAGTCTCCGAATCAAATGCTTCACCCTCCATCTTGTTTTTAAAAATCCAGCATGTTATGGTCGCTCATCCCCAAGCGGTCTCGCACAGCAGATTGGCAATGATTCCCTTCTAGGGGAATCTAGGGAATCGACATGGTACCCACTCGAAGATGGCCTTTTCTCTAGTTGGTTCCTCTTTCTATTGGTCAAGACAACCGTCCTGTATACACTCCAGGAATTCATTTTCTATGGCATTGTGGCTAATTTAATTTGCCGAACCTATGTGAAAATTAAAATCACACATGATCATCGAGATTCCTTTATTACACGCATCCCTAATTTCGTTTTAATGCCATTCCCAAACTCACCACTGCAGTTGGGGTCTATATATGACACCCACTAATGTTTTTGCCTCTCGGTATTTCTCAACTCTACCCATACAGACTCCACGTTGTCAGAGCGACTGTCCTTTCTCACTGTTGCGTTAGAATTCTCTCTAACTAGCAGTGCCACGCCACCACCTTTTCTTTTATGGCTGTCCGACCTAAATACTGAAAACTCCGGGACATTGAGTTCCCATCCATGTTCATCCGGCAGCCATGTTTCCGTAATCCCAATTATATCCTACCCATTTGTATCTATCTGCACAATTAGTTCATCCACTTTATTGCCAATGAGCCGTGCATTAAGGCACACAGCTTTTAAGTTTGTCTTTTTCACATTGTTTGTCCAGGTCCCAATATTTTTTCTGTTTGAATTTTGCCCTTATTTCCTCCACCTCTCAGTTTTCTTCTTCGCTTTTCTACCTTTTGTTTTTGCCCTTGCACCCTCTTACTCTGACTCCTTCACATGGGTTCCCAACCCCCTGGCATATTAGTTTAAATTCTCCCCAACTGCTTTAGCAAAAAGCCCCACTTAGACATATATGATAATTGAGAAGGAAATGTGGAGTACAATGTGCATTGCCTGTAATTTGTCTCCTTTTACTCTGCAAGCCTGTATTTCAGAAATGTTACTGCAAGCTGAATGAGGAAGTGGAGTTTGCGCAGGTTTCCAGATGTAAAGCGCTGCCTGCTTTCCTCAACAGCAGCGTTTAATTGTATAACTGAAAAAGGCACCAGCTCCTAAACACAAAAAAACCGTCTTCCAGGAAATGAAACAAGGAATGGTGACTGAAAAATAAGCCAACGTTCTTAATGTGGTCAGTATTAAGGATAAGTATTGAATAGGTTGCTGAGTGAGTGCTTGCTGAGAAGGGGAGTAAACTTTTAATTTTTTCAAAAACTTATAGAACATAGAACAGTACAGCACAGAACAGGCCCTTCGGCCCTCAATGTTGTGCCGAGCCATGATCACCCTACTCAAACCCACGTATCCACCCTATACCCGTAACCCAACAACCCCCCCTTTAACATTACTTTTTATTAGGACACTACGGGCAATTTAGCATGGCCAATCCACCTAACCCGCACATCTTTGGCCTGTGGGAGGAAACCGGAGCACCCGGAGGAAACCCACGCACACAGGG
This sequence comes from Scyliorhinus canicula, assembly GCF_902713615.1. Taxonomy (NCBI): domain Eukaryota; kingdom Metazoa; phylum Chordata; class Chondrichthyes; order Carcharhiniformes; family Scyliorhinidae; genus Scyliorhinus; species Scyliorhinus canicula. Next base: position 27,194,114 of record NC_052169.1, read on the forward strand.
GGAGGACGTGCAGACAGTGACCCAGCCGGGAATCGAACCTGGGACCCTGGAGCTGTGAAGCATTTATGCTAACCACCATGCTACCCTGCTGCCCTTCTGCCCTGCTGCCCTTATTGGTGGGAGTTTCCAGCTGAATCCGGTCTGAGTAAGGACGGAGTGACTGCTGGGTAAGTAGTAAAGATTTAACTTGATTGCGCAGGCCCATAACAGCTGATTGCTCGTCTTGTGCGGGGCACAGTTGTTGCTGGTTAAGTGTTTTATTTTTACCAGTATTTAAATTGGGCAGTTGCTAAACCCTAGACACAACACTTGTAGTGTCCCCCACCCTTCCACCTCGTTTAACCGAAGCAGTAGAGTGAATAACAGGTAAGCTCTTTCTTGCTTTTACTTTTTTTATCTAGAGGGGATGGCAGGGAAGGCAGTGCAATGTTCCTCCAGCAGAACATATGAGGTGAGGGACGCCGTCAGTGTCCCTGCTGATTTCACCTGTGGGAAGTGCACCAATATCCAGCTCCTCAGAAACCGCGTTGAGGAACTGGAGCTGGAGCTGGAGGAACATAGAACATAGAACACTACAGCGCACTTCGGCCCTCGATGTTGCGCCGACCTGTGAAACCATCTGAAGCCTATCTGACCTACACTATTCCATTTTCATCCATATGTCTATCCAGTGACCACTTAAATGCCCTTAAAGTTGGCGAGACTACTACTGTTGCAGGCAGGGCGTTCCACACCCCTACTACTCTCTGAGTAAAGAAATTGCCTCTGACATGGTGGCATGGTGGTTAGCATAAATGCTTCACAGCTCCAGGGTCCCAGGTTCTATTCCCGGCTGGGTCACTGTCTGTGTGGAGTCTGCACGTCCTCCCCGTGTGTGTGTGGGTTTCCTCCGGGTGCTCCGATTTCCTCCCACAGTCCAAAGATGTGCGGGTTAGGTGGATTGGCCATGATAAATTGCCCGTATAGTGTCCTAAAAAGTAAGGTTAGGGGGGTTGTTGGGTTACGGGTATAGGGTGGATACGTGGGTTTGAGTAGGGTGATCATTGCTCGGCACAACATCGAGGGCCGAAGGGCCTGTTCTGTGCTGTACTGTTCTATGTTCTCTGTTCTATCTGTCTTACATCTATCACCCCTCAATTTAAAGCTATGTCCCCGCGTGTTGGCCATCACCATCCGAGGAAAAAGACTCTCACTGTCCACCCTATCTAACCCTCTGACTTTCTTATATGTCTCTATTAAGTCACCTCTCAGCCTTCTCCTCTCCAACGAAAACAACCTCAATTCCCTGAGCCTTTCCTCGTAAGACCTTCCCTCCATACCAGGCAACATCCTAGTAAATCTCCTCTGAACCCTTTCCAAAGCTTCCACATCCTTCCTATAATGTGGTGACCAGAACTGCACGCAGTACTCCAGGTGCGGCCGCACCAGAGTTATGTACAGCTGCAGCATGACCTTGTGGTTCCGAAACTCAATCCCCCTGCTTATAAAGGCTAGCACACCATATGCCTTCTTAACAGCCCTATTAACCTGGGTGGCAACTTTCAGGGATTTATGTACCTGGATGCCGAGATCTCTCTGTTCATCTACACTGCCAAGAATCTTGCCATTAGCCCAGTACTCTGCATTCCTGTTACTCCTTCCAAAGTGAACCACCTCACACTTTTCCGCATTAAACTCCATCTGCCACCTCTCAGCCCAGCTCTGGAGCTTATCTATGTCCCTCTGTATCCTATAACATCCTTCAGCACAAACCGCAACTCCACCGACCTTCGTGTCATCTGCAAATTTACTAACCCATCCTTCCACACCCTCTTCCAGGTCATTTATAAAAATGACAAACAGCAGTGGCCCCAAAACAGATCCTTGCGGTACACCACTAGTAACTGAACTACTGGATGAACATTTGCTATCAACCACCACCCTCTGTCTTCTTTCAGCTAGCCAATTACTGATCCAAACCGCTAAATCACCTTCAATTCCATACTTCCTTAATTTCTGCAATAGCCTACCGTGGGGAACCTTATCAAACGCCTTACTGAAATCCATATACACCACATCACAGCTTTACCCTTATCCACCTGTTTGGTCACCTTCTCAAAAAACTCAATAAGGTTTGTGAGGCATGACCTACCCTTCACAAAACCGTGTTGACTATCGCTAATCAACTTGTTCTTTTCAAGATGATTATAAACCCTATCTCTTATAACCTTTACCACAATTTTACCCACAACCGAAGTAAGGCTCACAGGTCTATAATTACCAGGGTTGTCTCTACTCCCCTTCTTGAACAAGGGGACAACATTTGCTATCCTCCAGTCTTCCGGCACTATTCCTGTCGACAAAGACGACATAAAGATCAACGACAAAGGCTCTGCAATCTCCTCCCTGGCTTCCCAGAGAATCCTAGGATAAATCCCATCTGGCCCAGGGGACTTATCTATTTGGACATTTTCCAAAATTGCCTCCTCCTTTTGAACCTCAATTCCATCTAGCCTAGTCGACTGAACCTGAGTGTTCTCGACAACATTGTCTTTCTCCAGTGTGAACACTGACGAAAAATATCCATTTGACGCTTCCCCTATCTCCTCTGATTCCACACACAACTTTCCACTACTATCCTTGACTGGCCCTAATCTTACTCTAGTCATTCTTTTGTTCCTGATATACCTATAGAAAGCCTTAGGGTTTTCCTTGATCCTATCCGCCAACGACTTTTCGTGTCCTCTCCTCGTTCTTCTTAACTCTCCCTTTAGGTCCTTCCTGGCTAAGTTGTAACTCTCAAGTGCCCTAACTGAGCCTTCATGTCTCCTCCTAACATAAGCCTTCTTCTTCCTCTTGACAAGTGCTTCAACTTCCTTAGTAAACCACGGTTCCCTTGCTCGACAACTTCTTCCCACCCTGACAGGTACATACTTATCAAGGACACGCAGTAGCTGTTCCTTGAAAAAGCTCCACATTTCGAGTGTACCCATCCCCTGCAGTTTCCTTCCCCATCCTATACATCCTAAATCTTGCCGAATAGCATCATAATTGCCTTTCCCCCCCAGCTATAATTCTTGCCTTGCGGTATATACCTATCCCTGCCAATTGCTAAAGTAAACATAACCGAGTTGTGATCACTATCACCAAAGTGCTCACCGACATCTAAATCTAACACCTGGCCGGGTTCATTACCCAGTACCAAATCCAATGTGGCCTCGTCCCTTGTTGGCCTGTCTACATACTGTGTCAGAAAACCCTCCTGCACACACTGCACAAAAACTGACCCATCTATAGTACTCGAACTGTAGTATTTCCAGTCAATATTTGGAAAGTTAAAGTCCCCCATAACAACTACCCTGTTACACTCGCTCCTGTCGAGAATCATCTTTGCAATCCTTTCCTCTACATCTCTGGAACAATTCGGAGGTCTATAGACAACTCCCAACAGGGTGACCTCCCCTCTACTGTTCCTAACCTCGGCCCGTACTATCTCAGTAGACGAGTCCTCAAGCGTCCTTTCTACCGCCGTAATACTTTCCTTGATTAACAATCCCACACCCCCCTCTTTTACCATCTTCTCTGTTCTTACAGAAACATCTAAATCCTGGAACCTGCAAAAACCATTCCTGTCCCTGCTCTACCCACGTCTCCGAAATCGCCACAACATCGAGATCCCAGGTACCTACCCATGCTGCAAGCTCACCCACCTTATTCCGGATGCTCCTGGCGTTGAAGTAGACACACTTCAAACCAGCGTCCCGCTTGCCGGTGCCCTCTTTCGAACTTTTAACCCTATCCCTGACCTCACTACTCTCAACATCCGGTACACTGGGACTACAATTTAGGTTCCAATACCCCTGCTGAATTAGTTTAAACCCCCCCCCCCAAAGAGCACGAGAAAATCTCCCCCCCAGGATATTGGTACCCCTCTGGTTCAGGTGAAGACCATCCTGTTTGTAGAGGTCCCACATACCCCAGAATGAGCCCCAATTATCCAGGAAACCAAAACACTCCCTCCTGCACCATCCCTGTAGCCACGTGTTCAACTCCTCTCTCTCCTTATATCTCACTTCGCTAGCACGTGGCACGGGTAACAACCCAGAGATAACAACTCTGTTTGTTCTAGCTCTCAGCTTCCACCCTAGCTCCCTGAATTTCTGTCTCAAATCCCCATCTCTCTTCCTACCTATGTCGTTGGTACCTATGTGGACCACGACTTGGGGCTGCTCCCCCTCCCCCTTAAGGATCCCAAAAACACGATCAGAGACATCACGAACCCTGGCACCTGGGAGGGAACACACCAACCGTGAGTCTCTTTCGTTCCCACAGAACCTCCTGTCTGTTCCTCTAACTATGGAGTCCCCAATGACAAGTGCTCTGTTCCTCTTCTCCCTTCCCTTCTGAGCAACAGGGACAGACTCTGTGCCAGAGACCTGTGCCCTGTTGCTTACCCCTGGTAAGTCGTCCGCCGCAACAGTAACCAAAACGGTATACTTGTTAGAGAGGGGAACGACCACAGGGGATCCCTGCACTGCCTGCCGGTTCCCTCTCCCTCCCCTGACGGCAACCCATCTACCTTCTTCATTTACCTGAGGTGTGACTACCTCCCTATAACTCCCTTCAATAACCTCCTCCACCTCCCGAATGATCCGAAGTTCATCCAGCTCCAGGTCTCGAGGAGCTGGAGTTGGGCACACATCCCGCAGATGTAGTCAGAAGGGACACAAGAGGTGAACCTTTCCTCCCACATTCTGCAGGAGGAACATTCAACTTCCCGAGCCTCCATTCCCAATGAACTAACTTCCCAACGACTGAAAAATAAAAATAAAAAACTTGTTAGTTTAGCACTCGAGAACAGCCCCTTCACAAACCGCCTTCAACTTACGCTGACCGCACTGCACGTATGCAAATCTGCCCGGAACAGCCAATCAGAAGCTCTGCTCTGCTGCCCTCTGCTGGATGCTTGCCTTCCGTCCAACTCCTTGGGTCACTGATGCAGGTGCACCTTCAACTTACGCTGACCGCACTGCACGTATGCAAATCTCCCCGGAACAGCCAATCAGAAGCTCTGCTCTGCTGCCCTCTGCCGGATGTTTGCGTTCCGTCCAACTCCTCGGGTCACTGATGCAGGTGCACCTTCAACTTACGCTGACCGCACTGCACGTATGCAAATCTCCCCGGAACAGCCAATCAGAAGCACTGCTCTGCTTTTCTCTGTTTGCCTTCCATCCAACTCCTCGGGTCACTGATGCAGGTGCACCGTCAACTTACGCTGACCGCACTGCACGTATACAAATCTCCCCGGAACAGCTAATCAGAAGCCCTACTGCCCTCTGCTGGATGCTGTCCTTCCGTCCAACTCCTCGGGTCACTGATGCAGGTGCACCTTCAACTTACGCTGACCGCACTGCACGTATGCAAATCTCCCCGGAACAGCCAATCGGAAGCTCTGCTCTGCTCTCCTCTGCTGGATACTGTCCTTCCGTCCAACGCCTCGGGTCACTGATGCAGGTGCACCTTCAACTTACGCTGACCGCACTGCACGTATGCAAATCTCCACGGAACAGCCAATCAGAAGCTCTGCTGCCCTCTGCTGGATGCTTGCCTTCCGTCCGACACCTCGGGTCACTGATGCAGGTGCACCTTCAACTTACGCTGACCGCACTGCACGTATGCAAATCTCCCCGGAACAGCCAATCAGAAGCTCTGTTCTGCTGTCCTCAGCTGGATGCTTGCTTTCCGTCCAACTCTTCGGGTCACTGATGCAGGTGCACATTCAACTTACGCTGACCGCACTGCACGTATGCAAATCTCCCCGGAACTTCCAATCAGAAGCTCTGCTCTGCTGCCCTCTGCTGGATGCTTTCCTCCCGTCCAACTCCTCGGGTCACTGATGCATGTGCAACTTCAACTTATGCTGACCGCACTGCACGTGTGCAAATCTCCCCGGAACAGCCAATCAGAAGCTCTGCTCTGCTGCCCTCTGCTGGATGCTTTCCTTCCGTCCAACTCCTTGGGTCACTGATGCAGGTACACCTTCAACTTACGCTGACTGCACTGCACGTATGCAAATCTCCCCGCAACAGCCAATCAGAAGCCCTACTGCCTTCTGCTGGATACTGTCCTTCCGTCCAACTCCTCGGGTCACTGATGCAGGTGCACCTTCAACTTATGCTGACCGCACTGCACGTATACAAATCTCCCCGGAACAACCTATCAGAAGCTTTGTTCTACTGTCCTCTGCTGGATGCTTGCTTTCCGTCCAACTCTTCGGGTCACTGATGCAGGTGCACATTCAACTTACGCTGACCGCACTGCACGTATGCAAATCTCCCCGGAACAGCCAATCGGAAGCTCTGCTCTGCTGCCCTCTGCTGGATGCTTGCCTTCCGTCCAACTCCTCGGGTCACTGATGCATGTGCAACTTCAACTTATGCTGACCGCACTGCACGTGTGTAAATCTCCCAGGAACAGCCAATCAGAAGCTCTGCTCTGCTGCCCTCTGCTGGACGCTAGCCTTCCGTCGAACTCCTCGGGTCACTGATGCAGGTGCACCTTCAACTTACGCTGACCGCACTGCACGTATGCAAATCTCCCCGGAACAGCCAATCAGAAGCTCTGCTCTGCTGTTCTCTGCTTGCCTTCCATCCAACTCCTCGGGTCACTGATGCAGGTGCACCGTCAACTTACGCTGACCGCACTGCACGTATGCAAATCTCCCCGGAACAGCCAATCAGAAGCCCTACTGCCCTCTGCTGGATGCTGTCCTTCCGTCCAACTCCTCGGGTCACTGATGCAGGTGCACCTTCAACTTACGCTGACCGCACTGCACGTATGCAAATCTCCCCGGAACAGCCAATCAGAAGCTCTGCTGCCCTCTGCTGGATGTTTGCCTTCCGTCCAACTCCTCGGGTCACTGATGCAGGTGCACCTTCAATTTACGCTGACCGCACTGCTCGTATCATTCTTCGGATCATTCGGGAGGCAGAGGTGGTCATAGATAGAAGCTTCAGGTGTGTAGTTATTCCGAAGAATCAAGGTAGATGGGTGACGGTGAGCGGCGCTGGGAGGAATAAGTTAGTGCAGGGATCCTCTGTGTCGTTCAACTCAATAACAAGTGTACCGTTTTGGATACTATTGAGGGGGACGACCTACCAGAGGTAAGCCACGGTGAACGGATCTCCAGCATTGAGTCCGTCCCTTTGGCTCAGAAGGAAAAGAGGAAGAGCAGGAGAGCAATAGTTATTGGGGACTCGATCGTTAGAGGGACAGATGGACAGTTCTGTGAAAGCGTAAGAGACTCACGGATGGTATGTTGCCTCCCGGGTGCCAGGGTCCGTGACGTTTCGGACCTTGTTTTCAGAATCCTTAAGATGGAGGGGGAACAGTCACAAGTCGTGGTACACATCGGCACCAATGACATAGGTAAGAGAAGGGACGGGGATTTAAAACAGAAATTTAGGGAGCTAGGGTGGAAGCTGAGAGCCAGGACAAACCATGTTGTCATCTCTGGGTTGTTGCCGGTGCCACGTGCTAGTGAGGTGGGGAACAGGGAGAGAGTGCAGATAAACACGTGGCTGCAGGGATGGTGGGGGAGGGAGGGTTTCAGGTACGTGGATAATTGGAGCACATTCTGGGGAAGATGGGACCTGTACAAACAAGACAGTTTGCACCTGAACCAGAAGGGCACCAATATCGTGTTAGGGAAATTTGCGACAACTCTTCGGGGGAGGGGGGGCTTTAACCTAATTTGTCAGGGGAATGGGAAAACTAGCTGTAGTCCAGAAGCCAGTGTTGAGAGTAGTGAGGTACTGAGGATGGTATCAAGGTCGCAGAAGCGTACCGGCAGACAGAAAGGTGGGTTGAAGTGTTTCTCCTTCAATGCAAGGAGCATCCAGAATAAGGTAGGTGAACTTGGAGCGTGGATTGGTACTTGGGACTACGATGTTGAGGCCATTACGGTGACATGTTGAGAACAGGGACAGGGATGGTTGTTGGAAGTTCCGGGATATAGATGTTTCAGAAAGAGTAGGGAAGGTGGTAAAAGAGGTGGAGGAGTAGCATTGCTAATCGAGGATCGTTTAAAGGCTCCAGAAAGGCAGTTCAAAGGGGATCTGCCCACTGAGGAAATGTGGGCCGTAGTTAGATATAGGGCACATTGTTAGGAGTTTTCTATAGGTCCCCAAATAGTAATAGAGATGTGGAGGAAGAAATTGCAAAACAGATTATCGATCGGTGTGGAGGTCTCAGGGTAGTTGGCATGGGTGACCTTTACTTTCCAAATATTGATTGGAACCTCTATAGGTTGAACATCTCGGATGGGGAGGTCTTTGTACAGTGTGAGCAGTAGGGTTTCCTGACACAATCTGTGGATAGGCCGACAAGTATGATTTGGTACTGGGTAATGAACCGGGCCACGTGTTACATTTGTTTGTGGGAGACCACTTTGGAGATAGTGACCACAATTCGATGTCTTTCACTATTGCAATGGAGAGGGATAGGGTCATGTGGCAGTGCAAGGTTTATAATTGGAGAGGGGTAATTATGATGCGATTAGGCAAGAGTAAGGGAGCATAAGATGGGAACGGAAACTGTCAGTGAAAGGCACAAATGAAAAGTGGAGCTTGCTCAAGGAACAAATACTGCGTGTCCTTGAGACGTATGTCCCTGTCAGGCAGGTAGGTAATGGCCGTGTGAGGGAACCATGGATCACAAAAGAGGTTGAATGTCTTGTCAAGAGGAAAAAGGAAGAGTGTGTAAGGATGAGAAAAGAAGGTTCAGTTGGGTCGCTTGAGGGTTACAAGGTAGCAAGGAATGGGATTTTTAAAAAAGGTCTTAGTAGAGGTAGGAGGGGGCATGAGAAGTCCTTGGCGGGTCGGGTCAAGGAAAATACCACGGCCTTTTACTCTGATGTGAGAAATAAAAGAATTATCAAGGTGAGGGTAGGGTCGCTCAAGGACAGTAGTGAGAACTTGTGCATGGAGTCAGAAGAAATAGGAGAGGAATTGAATGAATACTTTTCTTCAGTGTTCACCAAGGAGAGGGGCCATGTTTTTGAGGATGAGAGTGTGATACAGGAGCGTAGGCTGGAGGAGGTAGATGTTCTGAGGAAGGATGTATTCGCAATTTTGAAAAACCTGAGGGTCGACAAGTCACCTGGGCCAGATGGGATCTATCCAAGGATTATTTGGGAGGCAAGGGATGCGATTGCAAAGCCTTTGGCTTTGATCTCTGTGTCCTCACTGTCCACGGGGATAGTGCCAGAGGACTGGAGAGTGGCGAATGTTGTTCCTCTGTTAAAGAAAGGGAATAGGAATGACGCTGATAATTATAGGCCAGTGAGTCATACTTCGGTGGTCGTTAAATTAATGGAAAAGGTCCTGAAGGATAGGATTTATTAGAATTTGGAAAGATGCAGCTTAATCCGGGATAGTCAACACAGGTTCGTGAAGTGTAAGACTTGCCTCAGAAATTTGATTGAATTCTTTGAGGAGGTAACTAAGTGTGTAGATAAGGTAGAGTAGTTGATGTCGTATGCATGGATTTTAGTAAGGCGTTTGATGAGGATCCCCTTGATAAGATTCCCCCAATGAATTGGAGGAGGGGGCTGAAGGGTGGGTCAGTAAATTTGCTGACGACACCAAGATTGGTAAAGTAGTGGATGAGGTGGAGGGCTGTTGTAGGCTGCAAAGCGACATTGATAGGATGCAGAGTTGGGCCGAAAAATGGCAGATGGAGTTTAACCCTGATACGTGCGAGGTGATTCATTTTGGTAGAGAAAATGTGAATGCGGATTACAGGGTCAACGGCAGGGTTCCGAGGAATGTGGAGGAACAGAGGGATCTAGTGGTTCATGTCCACAGATCTTTGAAGGTTGCCACGTAAGTGGATAGAGCAGTGAAGAAGGCGTATAGTGTGTTAGCGTTTATTAACAGTTGACTTGAGATAAAGAGACGCGGGGTTATGCTGCGACTATACATACCTTAGTGAGACCACATGTGGAATATTTTGTGCAGTTCTGGTCACCTAATTATAGAAAGGATGTGGAAGCACTGGAAAGGGTGCAAAGGAGATTTACAAGAAGGCTCCCTGGTTTGCAGGATAGGTCTTATGAGGAAAGGTTGAGGTAGCTAGGTCTTTTCTCTTTGGAGCGAAGGAGGATGAGAGGCGACTTAATAGACTTTTATAGGATGATGAGGGGGATAGATAGAGTGGACGTTCAGAGACTATTTCCCCGGGTGCATGTAGCTGTTACAAGGGGGCATAACTATAAGTTTCTGGAGGGAAGTCTGAGGTAGGTTCCTTACTCAGAGAGTGGTTAGCGTGTGGACTGGACTGCCTGCTGTGATAGTGGAGTCGGACACTTTCATTAAGAACATGGAACATTACAGCGCAGTACAGGCCCTTCGAAACTTTCAAGCGGTTATTGGACAGGCACATGGAGCACACCAGAATGACAGGGAGTGGGATAGCTTGATCTTGGTTTCGGACAATTCTCGGCACAACATCGAGGGCCGAAGCGCCTGGTCTGTGCTGTACTGTTCTATTTTCTATGTTCTATAACGGTAATAACACTCAAGCGTCATGGTGGAAAGAAGTGGTTTCAACTCGAAGAGACTGCTTCAGTTGAACAAAGAGGAACTTAGCTATTTTCAGGATGGACCATGACCCAGATCTAACAGAATAATCAAAATATACATTCCAGAACATTGTCTCACTGGGTTCACGCGATTCCCTTTAACGGAACTTCCTAAATCTCCTGAAGACCCTCCTTCCTGAATGAACGAAGTTAATGCTGAATACCCCACCGCATAACCTTATACATCATCAAATCTGGTGTGAACTTGATTGTCTGTCCTGAGGGCCATAGGTGCGCTCCTGAACTAAAGGCCTTTCTAGCTCTGTTTCTACCTTCGCTAATTCCACACCCGTTCCGCCCATCTTCACTTCGCAGCACGAAGCAATTATCCAGCAGTGTAATCGCCACATTGGCAATTGCTTCATTTCTGTGGCGTTGCAATACTGAGACGATTGGCCGTTACAGAGGACATCCAGGGCTAACCAGACTCTCTGTTATGTCCAGGCCACGGGATGAACAACAAGCTTATTTACAACTGATTGTTGCTCTCCTGTCAAAAAATGTTCCAGAATCAGAAGAGCATGTTCAATGATGGCATCTTTGACATCTGAAATGTTCTCTGGTTCTCACCTAAGATGCAGGAGGACGTGCTTAACTTACACAACAGTTTCTTTACTTATTCGACATCGGTTTCATCGTGCAGCTACAAATCCGAGAGGGCAGAGTTTACATCAGTGTGTGAAATGCGGCATTGAGGATATGTTTTTTTTCCGGGTAAGGGCAGGATTTAGAACTTGATACGTTCGAGAGTAGCTGATGCTGGTGAAGTTCGTGCCGTTAAGGTGAAATTTGTTTGGAAACGTACGGTTGATATAATAAAAACTCTGAAAGGAGGTACTGACAACGTTGTCTGAATCAGAGGAGAAGGATGGTGCGGTTTGTCAATGACAGCACATGAGCTGTTGGGCCGAGTGACCTTTTTATCTGCTCTAATTGCAAGTAATTTCAATTGATCTGAGGCGTGAATTGAAAGGTAATGCTGGAAGTGGCAATGTGTGTCTGCAATTTACGAACCGTTCACCTCTGATCAAATGTAATTTAACCCTTACTACAAGAGAAGAATACCGAGAAAAAGTATGTTTAAAATCAACCGAATTAAAACATACTGGTGGCTATATTGTTCAAATGACGCCAGTTTTAAATTGTGTTAAACCTACCAAAGCCTACCACGCCAATGAGAGCAGTAGCAGACTGATTCCAGGGGTTAAATTTTCAACAAATCTGAATTCCGGTCACTTTAATAAATACATATATTTAATATTGCACAGCGCCTTTTCAACTCATCATGAATGTTGAGCGACATTTAGGGACGTCACAAATACTAAATGGACGAGGATGGATGTTGTTATCAGACACGATGCGATGCTTGTCTGTACCTGAACGGAGTAAGACTTTAGAAGTTCAGCTGCGTCAAGCTCTGAGAGAGAACAACGATTTCAGATATTTACTGAGATTGAGATTAATAAACTGGAAATCTCATCCCTGTGCGAGCAGTGGATGTTATGCATTTGAATTTAAGACGGTCTCAGTCCCAGAAGAAAAATGAATGGGCAAGAGCAGAATACATCTGAACAGCAGTGATATGCAGGCATGGATTGAAACGTGCATAAAATACAGAAAGGCATGTCGCAAGAAGGGAGACAACTCTCATGTTCCCGAGCAAGGTTTAAAAAGATGCACCAATAGTCTTTGTGACATGGCTCCAGCTGTTCACAATTTCTATGAAGATATTTGGTGTCGGGGTAAAATAAACAGCTGAAAATGTGTTGTCGAGACACAGGTTGGTGGAAACGTCAGTTGTGTGGGCGATGGAAGGAGGCATCATGGAATTCAGAGTGGCCAAGTGAGTAGACATGAATCTGGGGGATGAACCGCAATGTGCAAAAATGTAACGTTATCCATTTTGATTGGAAAAACAGGAAGTATTTCCCAAATAGTAAGACTTTGGGAAGACTTGATATCCTAAGGGATGTCATTTTTCAAATGTCACGAAAAGCTAACATGGAGCTTCAGCAAAAAACTAGGAAGGCAAATTGTATATTAACCTACATGGCAAGAGGATGTTAGTACAGGAGTAAAAATGTCTTGTGGCCTTCCCAGAAACAACGAAAATACATCTGTAGCGTTGCCTACAATTGTGGCTTTCGGGCCTAAGGACAAATATACGAGCTGTAGAACGAGTGAAGAGACGATTTATTTATGCTGCTCCCAGGGATTTCGTAGGTGTCCTCTCAGGAGACATTGAGGAAAATGTGCCTGTGTTCTCCACGATAGAGTTGCGAAGAATGACGGGTAATCTGACTGAAACAGGCATTATTCTCTCAGAGCTGTGTTTGGATGCAGAATGTAGGTTTCCCCCAAATGGCTGGTTTAAAGCCTGAGCATACTGTCTCAAAATTCCAAGTCGTCAATTTTAGACAGAGAACAGGAGGAAATTCTTAACGCTGGTGACTCTTTGGAATTCGCTCCGAAAGAGCGCTCAGTCCTTGGGCATATTCAAGAGATACGTCGATACATTCCGAGGTATTAAATATATAAATGGATAACTGGATAGTGTACGAACATGGTGTTGTTGTGGAGGATCAGCTATGATCCCGTTGAGAGACGGAGCAGAAGCAAGGAGTTGAATAGCGTATTACTGCTCCTATGTTCCTGTATCGAAATCAAGTGCAGACGGTTGGGCGGCACGGTGGCACAGTGGTTAGCACTGCTGATTACAGCTCATGGAACCCGGGTTCAATTCCAGCCTCAGGTCTCAGTGTGTGTGGCGTTTGCACTTTCTCCCCCTGTCTGCCTGGATTTCCTCCGGCTGCTCCTAGTTCCTCCCACAGTTCAAAGATGTTCAGATTTTGTGGATTGGCCGTGCTAAATTGCAGTTTCGTGTCCAGATGGTTACGTGGGGTTACTGGGTTACAGGGATGGGGTGGGGACGTGGGCTTAAGCAGGGGCAAATGCCGTGCAGACTCAATGGGCCAAATGGCCTTCTTCTTCAATGTACGAATTCTGTGATTCGAAACCAGCTCCAAAAAGGGATTTTGGCAGATTAAACCATAATATTCAATCTTAGTTTATGTGATACAGTTTATGGAAATATAATAATTATGTGACTGATTGACTTCGTGACGGAAAGACAGATGAGAGCAGCACTATAGACTGTGTTGCAGAGATACGGGAGTTCTTTACAGATCACCAAACAGACAGTCCAGTACAACTGTCGGATTTCCATTACAGAATGGATTAAATTGTGAAAAGTGAGAATGTACATTGTTAAAGATGGGGATGCGCAGAAACATTCTGAGGAGAGTCGGAAGCTGTCCCTGTTGAAGAACATTTGACTCCGCCCACTCTGCAGACGGAAATCTCAATTGTTTCCTTATTTGCAGGATGGAGAATGAGGAAATGCATTTAAGACAGCGTTCCAGATCTGAACACTGACATGAAGTATCAGTCAGGAAAGTTCAGATGTGCAGACAGCAACACATGGGCTGCAAGTCCTCACACAGCGTCCGAAATCCGAAGAATATGAGAAAGAAACCGAAAGCAAAATAACCATGCTGATAAAGATTAGTGTTACAAATGGCAGTACGAACACTGATCAGCAGAGAGGAAGACTGCAGTATCAACTCGAAAGAAATTAATGCAAAGAAAGAGGAACTTAGCAACAGCCAGAAAGAAAAAAGTCTCAAAAGGTAAGGACCAGCTTCAAATATTAGAAAATGCCATAATACTGGGAATAAAACATTTCCCACAAGTGTTGTACAATGTTTTCACAGGATGTAGATTCACAAATGCGGCCACTTCACTCCTCAATCTGTTCCTGTGTGTCTGCAGGCACTGAGTGGGCTGATTGACCTGAGGCCGGCGGTGATGATTGCAACTTTACCTGCCAAACGCGTACGCTTCGCCCACGGCATTGCGCAGACATTAGGGGCTCGAGCACCGTATTTGGCCCATGATTATTTCAAAACGGCAGAAGCTCTTACCTGACGGGTAGCGCCAGAACCTCCATTGACGGAAAAAGGGGAATTGAGAGGTGCAGTTCCTCAGGCGCAAGATTGAATTAATAGATTATCATCGAATTTACAGTGCAGAAGGAGGCCATTCGGCCCATCAAGTCTGCACCGGCTCTTGGAAAGACCACCCTGCCCAAGGTCAACACCTCCACCCTATCCCAATAACCCAGTAACCCCACCCAACACACATTAAAATATACAATAAAATATACAATAAGAATCTGCCATATTTGCTTCCTTTCCAAGCTCAAAGTAATTAATGTCTTGAACAGGACAACGGCTGTATTTACTTCTCATTTGCTGTCATTCAGCAGCATGAAGTGGTTAATATTCAAAGAATGTTCCCTAACATACAAAGAGGGGAAAACAATTCTCCCAATAGTACAAGGACATTGGGGGATTCAATCAAACCAGGATCTACTTTTGAAAAAAATAAGTGCAGAGCGTGAGGTGGTTGATAGATGAACACTGAGCACAAGAATCATACGAAACACCGATTGAAGGGCATTAGAGTATGTTCACATTTGCCACTGATATCTCAGTTATATGCTCAGCTCCAGCAATCGAAGGAAAGTAGAATAAATGCAAATTCTGAGAACTGAACGCAGTCTGAATCAAGCATTTGTTTCTGCTTAAATTGTGATGAAATCGGACGAATATCCCGATTCTACGTTCATTTATAAGTTAATCTTTCGAAAAGCCAGACATGGCCTGCTGAGAAATTAATCCTAATAATAAAGACGTTTCGATCGAAGTAATTTTATGATGGGTCTTGCAGGTTTCAACAGTTGGGACAGGGAGTATTTCCTTTATTATTCTTTACATGGTCCAGACACATTTGCCAAATTAAATTGATTATCAATGTCTTCACTATGAAATATCAGTAGAATTGTGGATACATGGATTAGGTTCCTCCTTTAGAGACTTTGTCGTTGAACAAGGCAAAACAAACAAAATTACTATATTCTCCCAATACCACTGAAGTGTTTAATCACTGATGAAAATTGAAGTTTGTCCAAATACTTATGGGACAGTATTCAATTTAACTCAAAACCTCTGAAAACCTTCCAAAGCACACCAGCTTAATTCGAGCACCAGATAGAATTAGACACAATCAGAAGCTTTACTGTTCGATCAATCAAACCTTGGAGATTGACTTTCATCAGAGTTAGACATTCTGAATCTCTGAGGGATATGTCTTCACTTCAATCTCTGTTGCGATATAAAAAACATAGAAACGTAGAAAACAAAAGCAAGAGGAGGCCAGTCGGCCCGTCGAACCCAGTCCGCCATTCATTATGATCATGGCTGATTATCAAGTTTACTACCCAGATCCCGCCTTCCCCATATCCCATGATCCCTTTCGCCCTACGAGTTCTCTCTAATTCCTGCTTGAAATTACACAACGATTTGTCCTCAACTACTTTCTGTGGTAGTGAATTACACAGTTTGACCACTCTCTGGGTGAAGACATTGCTCCTCACCTCAGTCCGAAAAGGTTTACCACTGATCCGCAAACTATGAACTATAGCAATAGATTCCCCCATCATTGGGGACATTTTTTCTGAATCTACCCTGTGTAATCCTGTTAGCTTATGATTGAAAATAAACCTGTTGGACTTTAACATAGAACATAGAACATAGAACAGTACAGTACAGAACAGGCCCTTCGGCCCTCAATGTTGTGCCGAGCCATGATCACCCTACTCAAACCCACGTATCCACCCTATACCCGTAGCCCAACAACCCCCCCCCCTTAACCTTACTTTTTTTTATTAGGACACTACGGGCAATTTAGCATGGCCAATCCACCTAACCCGCACATCTTTGGACTGTGGGAGGAAACCGGAGCACCCGGAGGAAACCCACGCACACAGGGGGAGGACGTGCAGACTCCACACAGACAGTGGCCCAGCCGGGAATCGAACCTGGGACCCTGGAGCTGTGAAGCATTTATGCTAACCACCATGCTACCCTGCTCCTTGATTCTCTTAGACTTCTTATTGTTCCCACTCCAGTCCAGCGCTGGCATCTGCACATTAATCCTGTTAGAATTGTTCTACGTTTCTATGAGATCCCCTCTCACTCTTTGAAACTTCAATGAATATAATCCTAACTGATTTAGTCTCTCCACATATGAAAGTCCCGCCATCCCAGGAATCAGCGTGGTAAACCTTGGCTGCACTCCCTCCATAGCAAGAAAAGCCTTCATCAGTTAATGCACCAATACTGCATAATAGTGCAGGTGTGGGCTCATTAATGCCCGATACAATGGCCTTAAAACATCTCCATTCCTATACTCACATCCTCACACTATGAAGGCAAATCTACCATTGCCTTGTTTACCATGATTCTATGAAACGGCCTGCTGTACCTGCGCGCTTACGTGCTGTGACTTATCCATGAGGATACTAATGTATCCACCTCTCAATTTGCTCCCATTCAAATAATCTGTGTTCATATTTTTGTTACCAAAGCGGATAACGTCACATTTACCCACATTATACTGCATCTACCATGAATGTGCCCACTGACTCAGCCTGTCCAAATCTCTCTGAAGCATCGTTGCTTCCTGTTCACAGCTCGCCTTCCCATCCAACATGGTATCATCTGCAAATTTGGAGATAATACATTTAGTTCCCTCGAAGAAATCATTAGTATATAATGTGAACAGTTGAGATCTTAGAACAGATCCATGTGGTTTGAGACTAGTCACTGCTTGCCAATATGAACAATTCCCATTTTTTCCAACTTTTTGCTTCCTGTCTGCTAACCAGCTTTCCATCCATCTCAAGGCATCTCATGCACGTTAACTTAACATATTAACCTGCCAAGTAAGAACTCGTCGAAAGCCTTCTGAATGTCTAAATAAGCCTCATCCACCGTTTCCAATTGGTCAACACAACTAGTTACACCTTCAACGAATTATATTAGATTTGTCAAGCATGATGTTCCTTTCGTAAATCCATGCTGAATTAGGTTGATTACATCACTGATTTCCAAATGCTGTGCTATGAAATCCTTGTAAATTACTCCAGCAAATTCCCTCCCACCAATATTATGCTCACTGGTCTATAGTTCCATGTTTTCTCGCTCCCTCCCTTTTTTAACAGCGGGCTCACAGTCGCTACCTTCTAATCTGCAGGAACCATTCCTGAGTCCAAAGAATTTCGGAAAATTACCACCAATGGATCTACTATTTCTCGAGCCACTTCCTTAAATGCTCTGGGATGAAAATTATCAGGCCCTGGATTATCGGGTACGTCTTCGATCCCATTGATTTCCCCCAAACCATTTCTTTACTAATACTAATTTCCTTCAGCTCCTCACTAAACCTCGAGTTTCTCAGAAGTTCTGGTACATTATTTATCTTTTCCTTTGCGAAGACAGAATCAAAGTATGAATTTAGTTCCTCAGCCATTTCTTTCTTTCCTGATATGAACTCCCCCATTTCTGACAATAAGGGAATTGATATTAGATGTTATCACTCTTTTCCTCTTTATATACCGATATAAATTTTGCACTCAGTTTTTATGGCCCCCACTAGTTTGGCTTCAAATTGTAATTTCCCCTTGTTAACCAATCCCTTGGTCTATCGTTCCTGAATTTTAAACTGTTCCCAATGTCATGTGACAGTACATGTAAAAATGGGTATTTATCAAATAGCTGCAGTGGATGTACCTTTACGAAATGGGTGTTTATCAGACAAATGAAGTGTTGAAGGACGAATATCCTGGGATTTTTTCGGATTGTGTTGTCAAGGTCGCAAAGTGACAGGTTAAGGCAAGAGGAAAAATTAAGGAGTGAAGTTAAAGTTGAAGTCCAATTATGAAACGATATTTGATCAGATGGTTGGAAAAAAACAAGTACAGGCGGAGGATGAGGCAGATATTTTTAGTTCAGGAAAATTGGCCGAGCTACAACAGAAAGATGTAGGGTAGCATGGTGGTTAGCATCAATGCTTCACAGCTCCAGTGTCCCAGGTTCGATTCCCGGCTGGGTCACTGTCTGTGTGGAGTCTGCACGTCCTCCCCCTGTGTGCGTGGGTTTCCTCCGGGTGCTCCGGTTTCCTCCCACAGTCCAAAGATGTGCGGGTTAGGTGGATTGGCCATGCTAAATTGCCCGTAGTGTCCTAAAAAGTAAGGTTAATGGGGGGTTGTTGGGTTACGGGTATAGGGTGGATACGTGGGTTTGAGTAGGGTGATCATGGCTCGGCACAACATTGAGGGCCGAAGGGCCTGTTCTGTGCTGTACTGTTCTATGTTCTAAACTGGATGTATCAGAAAGCATACACGGAAGAGGAATCTGAGTGTATACCAGAGTGTTATTACCGTAAAAGTGATGTCTTGACGAGAAAAGTGAGACCTTTACATATGCAGGCGGATGGAAAGTGGGCAGAAGTTCATCAAGTGGTATTGCCGGTAGGGAATAGAAAGGAGGTGTTGCGAGTAGCACATGACGTACAAATGGGAGATCTTTTGGGAGCAAGGAAAACTCAAGCTAAAACACAAAAACATTTTTATTGGCCTGGATGACATACAGATGTAGTTAAATTTTGTCGATCATGTCACACATGTCAAGTGATTGGGAAACCTCAACCAATGATAACAACAGCGCCCTTAATACACATTCCAGCATTTGAGGAACCTTTTACAATGGTCTTAATTGATTGCGTAGGAACGCTTCCGATAACGACAAGCGGGAATCAATATCTTTTGACTGTAATGGATGTCTACTAGGTTTCCAGAGGCCATTCCAGTACGTAATATCACAGCTAAAAAGATTGTGGAGGAAACACTTACATTCTTTACACGATATGGACTACCCACAGAAATACAATCGGATTAAGGATCAAATATTCCCTCAAGGTTATTCAAAGAAGTTATGGATAGCTTTGGAATAATAGCGATTTAAATTAACTGCGTACCATCCAGAATCGCAGGGAGCGTTAGAAAGGTTGCATCAGACATTAAAGACAACATTGAGGGATTGTTGTCGAGATTATCCAGTGGATTGGGATAGAGGAATTCCACTCGTTCTGTTTGCAATTAGTGATGCACATAATGAGTCAACCAAACTCAGTCCTTTTTAACTAATGTTTGGTCATGAGGTAAGAGGACCAAATAAATTGATGAAGGAAAAATTGGTCAGTGAGAAATCGGAACTTACATGTGTCAAATTTTAGGAAACGATTAGATAGAGGAGGGGAATTGGCTAGACAACATTTAAAAGTTGCACAAAAAGTGATTGCATGGGTAGCGGACATGAAATCCAAAGTTTTGCCAGTGGAGATAAAATTTGAGTATTGTTCGCAGAGGTATGGTTTTGTGGACCTTGTCAGATTGAAAGGAAGTTTAGTGAGGTGAATCTTGTAGTTAAAACCGCCAGGTAGAAGGAAAACTCATAAAGGTACCTTTCTCCGAAAGGGCGAAGGAGATTTCAGCTTTTGTGACCCCAGATGGTATATACCAAATCAAATTTATGCCATTTGGCATGCAAAACGCCCCAGCCATATTTCAACGGTTGACAAAAGTTGTTTCAGTATTACCCAATTGTGCGGTATACATCGACGATATGGTAATTTTCAGTCAAACATGGAAGGACGATTTAATGCATCTGATGGAGTTATTCGATCGACTTCAGGAGGCGGGTTTGGTGGTAAACCTGGCGAAAAGTGAATTTGGAAAAGCCCAGTCACTTTTCTTGGCCACACAATCGGATAGGGTAGAATTGTCCCAAGGGATGTGAAAACAAAAGTTATTGGGGAGTTTCCAATCCCCTCGACACAAAGGGAAATAATGCCATTTCTTGGCAGGAGTGTGTTCTCCCGAAAATTTGTGCCGAACTTTAGCAGTGTGGTTGCTGCACTGACGGACTGTCTGAGAAAGCGGAGCAAATTTAAGTGGACAGCGGAGTGTCAACAGGCATGTGACTGCCTAACGGCTGTGTTAGCCAATGCTCCTGCGTTGGAGAATTACAAGGGGCTCTGTGACGAGATGGAACTAAAGTATCTGACTTTAAAGAGAAATGACGAGGCGCAGAGAAATGAATGGGCCGTGCAGAGACCTTCTTGTCTCAAGAGACTGTCGATCAAGCGGGCTTCCTGTTGGAGGAAGCAGAACTAAAATGGACAACGTTATTATAAATGTTTGCATGTTTTGTTTTATTAAAGAAAGAAACGTATATTCACTGTCAATGTTTCTTAAAGGAAATTGAAAAGGTGAAAAATGAAAACATCTGGATCCCCTTATGCCTTAAAGTTGATCAAATTAAAGCAACATCTCTTGTCTATTCAACCATGAATAGGGAAATATGTACTTATTCGGCTGTGCGAATCTTGACCACGTGCAATTATACAATAATGCGCTCTACAGAGAAACATTTTATTGATTGTAGATATTTGCTGATGTAATCTCCAATGCGAATTGAATATAAGTTTCTCCGAGAAGCAGAAGAATGACGATGTTCTCGGGGATAAAATGTTATATCTTACTCTCAGAGCGCCCTCTTAAGGCTAGGACCGAGAAATTTGCCATCACATTGACGTTAATAGAGCCATAGAGACATGGATGTTTACAGCATGGAAACAGACCCTAAGGGCTAGCTTTTCCATGCTGCCCAGTTTCTATCACTAAGCCAGTTCCACGTGCCTGCATTTGGCCCATATCCCTCTGTACCCAACCTGTCTAACTTTCTTTTTAAAGTCCAGCAGGTTTGTTTCGGATCATTAGCTTTTGGAGCACTGCTTCTTCCTCGGTTGAACTTGACCTGGTGTTGTAACACGTCTTACTGTGCTGATCCCAGTCCAACGCCCGCATCTCCACATCTTGCTTTTTAAAGGACAACATCGTACTGGCCTCTGCCGCTGCCTCTGGCAGCTCGTCCCAGATGCTCACCACCCTCTGTGTGAAGAAATTTCCCCTCTGGTCTCTTTTGTCTCTCTGTCCTCTCAGCTTAAACCTATGACCTCTGGTTCTAGACTCTTCTAGCTTTGGGAAAAGATGTTGACTATCTACATTATCGATGCTCCTCATTATTTTATAGAACATAGAACATGGAACGATACAGCGCAGTACAGGCCCTTCGGCCCACGAACGTGAACTTTACGTTAGTGATGGAAAGGGATAAGTATACCCCGCAGGGCAAGAGTTATACCTGGGGGAAGGGCAATTATGATGCCATTGGACATGACTTTGGATGTGTAGGTTGGAGAAGTAGGCTGCAAGGGTTGGGCACACTGGATATGTGGAGCTTGTTCAAGGAGCAGCTATTGCGTGTTCTTGATAAGTACGTACCAGTCAGGCAGGGAGGAAGGGGTAGAACGAGGGAACCGTGGTTTACCAAAGAAGTGGAATCTCTTGTTAAGAGGAAGAAGGAGGCCTATGTGAAGATGAGGCGTGAAGTTTCAGTTGGGGCGCTTGATAGTTACAAGGAAGCGAGGAAGGATCTAAAGAGAGAGCTAAGACGAGCAAGGAGGGGGCATGAGAAGTCTTTGGCAGGTAGGATCAAGGAAAACCCAAAAGCTTTCTATATGTATGTCAGGAATAAAAGAATGACTAGGGTAAGAGTAGGGCCAGTCAAGGACAGTGGTGAGAAGTTGTGTGTGGAGGCTGAGGAGATAAACGAGATACTAAATGAATACTTTTCGTCAGTATTCACTCAGGAAAAAGATAATGTTGTGGAGGAGAATGCTGAGACCCAGGCTATTAGAATAGATGGCATTGAGGTGCGTAGGGAAGAAGTGTTGGCAATTCTGGACAAGGTGAAAATAGATAGGTCCCCGGGGCCTGATGGTATTTATCCTAGGATTCTCTGGGAAGCCAGGGAAGAGATTTCTGAGCATTTGGCTTTGATTTTTATGTCATCATTGGCTACAGGAATAGTTCCAGAGGACTGGAGGATAGCAAATGTGGTCCCTTTGTTCAAGAAGGGGAGTAGAGATAACCCCGGTAACTATAGGCCGGTGAGCCTCACGTCTGTTGTGGGTAAAGTCTTGGAGAGGATTATAAGAGATACGATTTATAATCATCTAGATAGGAATAATATAATTAGGGATAGTCAGCATGGTTTTGTGAAGGGTAGGTCATGCCTCACAAACCTTTTTCGAGTTCTTTGAGAAGGTGACTGAACAGGTAGACGAGGGTAGAGCAGTTGATGTGGTGTATATGGATTTCAGTAAAGCGTTTGATAAGGTTCCCCACGGTCGGCTATTGCAGAAAATACAGAGGCTGGGGATTGAGGGTGATTTAGAGATGTGGATCAGAAATTGGCTAGTTGAAAGAAGAGAGAGGGTGGTGGTTGATGGCAAATATTTAGAATGGAGTTCAGTTACGAGTGGCATACCACAAGGATCTGTTCTGGGGCCGTTGCTGTTTGTCATTTTTATAAATGACCTAGAGGATGCACAGAAGGTTGGGTGAGTAAATTTGCAGACGACACTAAAGTCGGTGGGGTTGTAGACAGTGTGGAAGGATGTTGCAGGTTACAGAGGGACATAGATAAGCTGCAGAGCTGGGCTGAGAGATGGCAAATGGAGTTTAATGTAGAGAAGTGTGAGGTGATTCACTTTGGAAAGAATAACAGGAATGCGGAATATTTGGCTAATGGTAAAATTCTTGGCAGTGTGGATGAGCAGAGGGATCTCGGTGTCCATGTACATCGATCCCTGAAAGTTACCACCCAGGTTGATAGGGTTGTGAAGAAAGCCTATGGTGTGTTGGCCTTTATTGGTAGAGGGATTAATTTCCGGAGCCATGAGGTCATGTTGCAGCTGTACAAAACTCTGGTAAGGCCGCATTTGGAGTATTGCATACAATACTGGTCGCCTCATTATAGGAAGGACGTGGAAGCTTTGGAACGGGTGCAGAGGAGATTTACCAGGATGGTGCCTGGTATGGAGGGAAAATCATATGAGGAAAGGCTGATGGACTTGAGGTTGTTTTCGTTAGAGAGAAGAAGGTTAAGAGGTGACTTAATAGAGGCATACAAAATGATCAGAGGGTTAGATAGGGTGGACAGTGAGAGCCTTCTCCCGCGGATGGAGGTGGCTAGCACGAGGGAACATAGCCTTAAATTGAGGGGTAATAGATATAGGACAGACGTCAGAGGTAGGTTTTTTACGCAAAGAGTGGTGAGGCCGTGGAATGCCCTACCTGCAACTGTAGTGAACTCGACAACATTGAGGGCATTTAAAAGTTTATTGGATAAGCATATGGATGATAATGGCATAGTGCAGGTTAGATGGCCTTTAGTTTTTGACTTCCCATGTCGGTGCAACATCGTGGGCCGAAGGGCCTGTACTGCGCTGTATCGTTCTATGTTGCACCGACATGGGAAGTCAAAATTAGGTAAGATCACCTAAGATCATCGATGCATACCGCACCATTTGGTAATCCTGAAATCACTGTTTTAGTTAACTGTTGAAATGTGGCTGGACCGATTTTCATGCCAAATGGCATAACTTTAAATTGGAAAAACCATCAGGATTCACAAAAGCTGAAATTTCATTGGCCCTTTCAGATAAAGGTATCTGTAAGTAAATCCAGTTTTGAAATAACATCTGATTGTCCAGCCTTCTCAATGCAATCCTCCA
This sequence comes from Scyliorhinus canicula, assembly GCF_902713615.1. Lineage (NCBI taxonomy): Eukaryota > Metazoa > Chordata > Chondrichthyes > Carcharhiniformes > Scyliorhinidae > Scyliorhinus > Scyliorhinus canicula. The sequence continues at coordinate 27,218,340 of NC_052169.1, forward strand.
AACGTGGGATAGGATAAGTTTCCGTTCTTGTAACTGCATTAACCTTTCTACAGACAACACACATTGGGTACCGGCCGGTTTCGGTACCATCACTATGGGTGAGCTCCATTGACTCCAACCCACTTTAATTATGCCAATGTTAAGCGTACTTCCAATTTCGTTGTCAACGTGTGCCAATTTTAAAGTGTTAAGTCTCTGGATGTTGTTTAATTGGAACAGCATTTCCCACATCTACATCATGTCTAGCCATTTTACTACTTCCAAACTTATATCTACAAAAGTTCCCATGTGATAGCTACATCATGTCTAGCCATTTTACTACTTCCAAACTTATATCCACAAAAGTGCCCATCTGAACTCTTTCAGTTCAGTTCGTTTTTACGTTAGAAGGAAAGTCAACAATTTATCCCAAAGTTTTAAAACATCCTTGTTTTCCAATTTAATTTGAACAATGTCAAATTCATAGTCATCTGTATTCGGTTAGTCACTGCGTTAGAATCACTAAAAGAAAAACAACAAAGAAAAGCACAGCAAAGGAACAGACTCTTCGGCCCTCCAAGCCTGTGCCGAACATGCTGCCCGTCTAAACTAAATTATTCTGCACTTCCGGGGTCCGTATCCCTCTATTCCCATCCTGTTCATCTATTTGTCAAGATGCCCCTTAAGCATCACTATGGTCTCTGCTTCCGCCACCTCCTCGGGCAGCGAGTTCCAGGCACCCACTGCCCTCTGTGTAAAAAACCTGCCTCGTACATCTCCTCTAAAATTTGCCCCTCGCACCTTAAACCGATGCCCCCAAGTAATTGAACGTCCTCCTTTTGCTTTCGTTCCCTTTGAAAGGGCCTTTTAGGCATATTCACATGACACACTCGGTGAGTTTACCGTCTATCAGGCGTTCTTACCACAAAATTCACCTTATTAATTTATTTTCAATCTGATAAGGTCCACAAAAACTTGCCTACCGATCACCTACCGTTGCTAACAATAGTAAAACTTTACTTCCACTGGCAAAACTACGATGTTTTGCTTTCTTGTCCACCACCAGTTTCATCACATGCTGTGCAACTTTTAAATGTTTTCTAGCCAGTTCACACCTGCTCTATTTAATCGTAATCCAATCATATAATTTCTGACTGCTCACTCACCAATTTCTCCTGAATCAATTTAAGTGGTCCTCTTACCTCATGACCAAAAATTAGTTCAATAAGGACGGAATTTGGATGACCCATTAGGTGCATCCCTAATTGCAAACAGTACAAATGGAATTTCTTCATCCCAATTCTCTGGATAATATTGACAATCAGCCCTGAACATTTTCTTTCAAATCTGATGCCACCTTTCTAACGCTTCGTGCGATTCTGGACGGTACGCAGTTGATTTAAATTGTTTTACAACTAAGCTATCCATAATTTGGGCAGCACGGTAGCATTGCGGTTAGCATAATTGCTTCACAGCTCCAGGGTCCCAGGTTCGATCCCCGGCTCAGGTTACTTTCTGTGCAGAGTCTGCACATTCTCCCCGTGTGTGTGTGGATTTCCTCCGGGTGCTCCGTTTTCCTCCCAAAGTCCAAAGATGTGCAGTTTAGAACAAAGTACAAAGAAAATTACAGTACAGGAACAGGCCCTTCGGCTCTCCCAGCCTGCGCCGATCTAGATCTTTTATCTAAACCTGTCTCCTATTTTCCAAGCTCTACTTCCCTCTCTTGCCGCCCGTTCATATACCTGTCCAGATGCCTCTTAAATGATGCTATCGTGCCCGCCTCTACCGCCTCTGCTGGTAAAGCGTTCCAGGCACCCACCACCCTCTGCGTAAAAACCTTTCCACGCACATCTCCCTTAAACTTTTCCCCTCTCACCTTGAAATCGTGACCCCTTGTAACTGACACCCCCACTCTTGGAAAAAGCTTGTTGCTATCCACCCTGTCCATACCCCTCATAATTTTGTATACCTCAATCAGGTCCCCCCTCAACCTCCGTCTTTCCAACGAAAACAATCCTAATCTACTCAACGTTTCTTCATAGCTAGCACCCTCCATACCAGGCAGCATCCTGGTGAAATTCCTCTGCACCCTCTCCAAAGTATCCGCATCCTTCTGGTAATGTGGCGACCAGAACTGCACGCAGTATTCCAAATGTGGCCTAACAAAACTCCTATACAACTGTAACGTCATGTTACCTGCCTACTCTTGTAATCAATACCCCGTCCGATGAAGGGAAGCATGCTGTCTGCCTTCTTGACCACTCTATCAACCTGCGTTGCCACCTTCAGGGTACAATGGACGTGAACTCACAGATCTCTCTGTCCATCAATTTTCCCCAGGACCCCTCCATTGACCATATAGTCCGCTCTTGAATTTGATCTTCCAAAATGCATCACCTCGTATTTGCCTGGATTGAACTCCATCTGCCATTTCTCTGCCCAACTCTCCAATCTATCTATATTTTGTTGTATTCTCTGACAGTCCTCCTCGCTATCTGCAACTCCACCAATCTTATTGTCATCTGCAAGCTTGCTAATCAGAACACCAAACCTTCCTCCAGGTCATTTATGTAGATCACAAACAACAGTGGTCCGAGCACTGATCCCTGTGGAACACCACTAGTCACCCTTCTCCATTTTGAGACACTCCCTTCCACCACTACTCTCTGTCTCCTGTTGCCAGCCAGTTCTTTATCCATCTAGCTAGCACACCCTGAACCCCATACGACTTAACTTTTGCCATCAACCTGCCATGGGAAAGGGGTTAGGTGGATTTGCCAACCTAAATTTCCCTTAGTGTCCAAAATTACCCACAGTGTTGGGTAGGTTTAATGGGTTATGGGGATAGGGTGCGGCTGTGGGCTTGGGCAGTGTGCTCTTTCCAAGAGCCGGTGCAGACTCGATGGGCCGAATGGCCTCCTTCTGCACTGTAAATTCTATAATTCTCTCTTTTCTTTGAATAACCTTGAGGTAAAATCTGATCCTTGTTCCAATTATATTTCTATCGGTCTACGATATCGAGTAAATAATTTTAGTAACTTCTCAAGAATCTTTTTAGCTGTAATATTGCGTGCTGGAATGGCCTCTGGAACATAGTAGACATAACAATTATGGTCAAAAGATATTAGGCCATGAGACATAGGAGCACACTTAGGCCACTCGGCCCAACGGGTCTGCCCCGCCATTCAATCATGGCTGATATTTTCTCATCCCCATTCTCTTGCCTTCTCCCCAGAACCCCTGATCCCCTTATTAATCAAGAAACTATCTAGCTCTGTCTTAAAGATACTCAGTGAATTAGCCTCTACAGCCTTCTGCGGCAAAGATTTCCACAGATTCTCCAACCTCTGGTTGATGGAATTCCGCCTCATCTATGTTTTACTCTGAGATGGTGTCCTCTGGTTCTAGTTTTTCCCAGAAGTGGAAGCATCCTCCCAGCGTCCAATCATTCCAGGCCTCGCAGTATCTTGTAAGTTTCAATAAGATCCCCCCCCCCATCCTTCTAAACTCCAACGAGTACAGACCCAGAGTGCTCAAACTTTCCCCATACGACAAGTTCTTCATTCCAGGGATCATTTTTGTGAACCACCTCTGGACCCTTTCCATGGCCAGCACATCCTTCCTTAGATACGGGGCCCAAAACCGCTCACAATACTCCAAATGGGATCTGACCAGAGATCTATACAGCCTCAAAAGTACATCCCTGGCCTTGTATTCTAGCCCTCTTGACATGAATGCTAACATTGCATTTGTCTTCTTAACTGCCGACTGAACCTGCACATTTACCTAAAGAGAATCGTGAACAAGGACTCGCAAGTCCCTTTGTGCTTCTGCTTTCACACATTTTGTTTTCGAAAGCAGTCCAAAACAATCAATTAAGAACCTAATAAACGTTTCCTCAAAAGCTGTAATGGGTATTACGAGCGCTCGGTTTCATCGCCGCTTGAGGTTTCCCTGTCACTTGACATGTGTGACATAGAACATAGAACGATACAGCGCAGTACAGGCCCTTCGGCCCTCGATGTTGCACCGACATGGAAAAAATCTAAAGGCCATCTAACCTACACTATGCCCTTATCATCCATATGCTTATCCAATAAATTTTTAAATGCCCTCAATGTTGGCATGTTCACTACTGTTGCAGGTAGGGCATTCCACGGCCTCACCACTCTTTGCGTAAAAAACCCACCTCTGACCTCTGTCCTATATCTATTACCCCTCAATTTAAGGCTATGTCCCCTCGTGCTAGCCACCTCCATCCGCGGGAGAAGGCTCTCGCTGTCCACCCTATCTAACCCTCTGATCATTTTGTATGCCTCTATTAAGTCACCTCTTAACCTTCTTCTCTCTAACGAAAACAACCTCAAGTCCATCAGCCTTTCCTCATAAGATTTTCCCTCCATACCAGGCAACATCCTGGTAAATCTCCTCTGCACCCGTTCCAAAGCTTCCACGTCCTTCCTATAATGAGGCGACCAGAACTGTACGCAATACTCCAAATGCGGCCGTACTAGAGTTTTGTACAACTGCAACATGACCTCATGGCTCCGGAACTCAATCCCTCTACCAATAAAGGCCAACACACCATAGGCCTTCTTCACAACCCTATCAACCTGGGTGGCAACTTTCAGGGATCTATGTACATGGACACCGAGATCCCTCTGCTCATCCACACTACCAAGAATTTTACCATTAGCCAAATATTCCGCATTTCTGTTATTCTTTCCAAAGTGAATCACCTCACACTTCTCCACATTAAACTCCATTTGCCACCTCTCAGCCCAGCTCTGCAGCTTATCTATGTCCCTCTGTAACCTGCAACATCCTTCCGCACTGTCTACAACTCCACCGACTTTAGTGTCGTCTGCAAATTTACTCACCCATCCTTCTGCGCCCTCCTCTAGGTCATTTATAAAAATGACAAACAGCAACGGCCCCAGAACAGATCCTTGTGGTACGCCACTCGTAACTGAACTCCATTCTGAACATTTCCCATCAACTACCACTCTCTGTCTTCTTTCAACTAGCCAATTTCTGATCCACATCTCTAAATCACCCTCAATCCCCAGCCTCCGTATTTTCTGCAATAGACGACCGTGGGGAACCTTATCAAACGCTTTACTGAAATCCATATACACCACATCAACTGCTCTACCCTCGTCTACCTGTTCAGTCACCTTCTCAAAGAACTCGATAAGGTTTGTGAGGCACGACCTACCCTTCACAAAACCATGCTGACTGTCCCTAATCATATTATTCCTATCTAGATGATTATAAATCGTATCTTTTATAATCCTCTCCAATACTTTACCCACCACAGACGTTAGGCTCACCGGCCTATAGTTACCGGGGTTATCTCTACTCCCCTTCTTGAACAAAGGGACCACATTTGCTATCCTCCAGTCCTCTGGCACTATTCCTGTAGCCAATGATGACCTAAAAATCAAAGCCAAAGGCTCAGCAATCTCTTCCCTGGCTTCCCAGAGAATCCTAGGATAAATCCCATCCGGCCCCGGGGACTTATCTATTTTCACCTTGTCCAGAATTGCCAACACTTCTTCCCTACGCACCTCAATGCCATCTATTCTAATAGCCTGGGTCTCAGCATTCTCCTCCACAATATTATCTTTTTCTTGAGTGAATACTGACGAAAAGTATTCATTTAGTATCTCGCTTATCTCCTCAGCCTCCACACACAACTTCCCACCACTGTCCTTGACTGGCCCCACTCTTACCCTAGTCATTCTTTTATTCCTGACATACCTATAAAAAGCTTTTGGGTTTTCCTTGATCCTACCTGCCAAAGACTTCTCATGTCCCCTCCTTGCTCGTCTCAGCTCTCTCTTTAGATCCTTCCTCGCTTCCTTGTAAATATCAAGCGCCCCAACTGAAACTTCACGCCTCATCTTCACATAGGCCTCCTTCTTCCTCTTAACAAGAGATTCCACTTCTTTGGTAAACCACGGTTCCCTCGCTTGACCCCTTCCTCCCTGCCTGACTGGTACGTACTTATCAAGAACATGCAGTAGCTGTTCCTTGAACAAGCTCCACATATCCAGTGTGCCCAACCCTTGCAGCCTACTTCTCCAACCAACACATCCTAAGTCATGTCTGATGGCACCATAATTGCCCTTCCCCCAGCTATAACTCTTGCCCTGCGGGGTATACTTATCCCTTTCCATCACTAACGTAAAGGTCACCGAATTGTGGTCACTGTTTCCAAAGTGCTCACCTACCTCCAGATCTAACACCTGGCCTGGTTCATTACCCAAAACCAAATCCAATGTGGCCTCGCCTCTTGTTGGCCTGTCAACATATTGTGTCAGGAAACCCTCCTGCACACATTGTACAAAGAATGACCCATCTAATGTACTCGAACTATATCTTTTCCAGTCAATATTTGGAAAGTTAAAGTCTCCCATAACAACTACCCTGTTACTTTCGCTCTTTTCCAGAATCATCTTCGCCATCCTTTCCTCTACATCCCTAGAACTATTAGGTGGCCTATAGAAAACTCCCAACAGGGTGACCTCTCCTTTCCTGTTTCTAACCTCAGCCCATACTACCTCAGAAGAAGAGTCCCCATCTAGCATCCTTTCCGCCACCGTAATACTGTCCTTGACTAGCAGCGCCACACCTCCCCCTCTTTTGCCCCCTTCTCTGAACTTACTAAAACACCTAAACCCCGGAACCTGCAACAACCATTCCTGTCCCTGCTCTATCCATGTCTCTGAAATGGCCACAACATCGAAGTCCCAGGTACCAACCCATGCTGCCAGTTCCCCTACCTTATTTCGTATACTCCTGGCATTGAAGTAGACACACTTCAAACCACCTACCTGAACACTGGCACCCTCCTGCGAAGTCAAATCTGTGCTCCTGACCTCTATACTCTCAATCTCCCGTACCCTAAAACTACAATCCAGGTTCCCATGCCCCTGCTGAATTAGTTTAAACCCCCCCAAAGAGCACTAACAAATCTCCCCCCCAGGATATTGGTGCCCCTCAGGTTCAGATGTAGACCATCCTGTCTATAGAGGTCCCACCTTCCCCAGAAAGAGCCCCAGTTATCCAGAAATCTGAATCCCTCCCGCCTGCACCATCCCTGTAGCCACGTGTTTAATTGCTCTCTCTCCCTATTCCTCATCTCACTATCACGTGGCACGGGCAACAACCCAGAGATAACAACTCTGTTTGTTCTCGCTCTGAGCTTCCATCCTAGCTCCCTAAAGGCCTGCCTGACATCCTTGTCCCCTTTCCTACCTATGTCGTTAGTGCCAATGTGGACTACGACTTGGGGCTGCTCCCCCTCCCCCTTAAGGACCCGGAAAACACGGGTCCTTATGATCGATATGATCGATAAAATTTAACTACACCTCAATGTAGTGTAGGCCAATGAAAATGTTTCTGTGTTTTAGCCTGAGTTTTTCATGCTCCCAAATGGCCTCATACTGGTACCTCGTGTGCTAGTTGCAAAACCTTCTTCATATACCCTACAGGCAATACCACTTGAACTTCTACACTCTTTTCATCCGCTTGCATATGTAAATGTCTTCATTTTCACATTTTTTTCAAGGTAATAACACACAAAAAAAGAACAAATAAATCTACAGCACGAGAACAAACCCTTCGGCCCTCCAAGCCTGTGCCGACAATGCTGGCCGTCTAAACTAAAATCGTCCACACAGCCTGGGTCCGTATCCCTCTATTCCCATCCTATTCATGTCTTTGTCAAGATGCCCCAAATTACCAAGTTCCAATTTCCACTATGGACGTGTCTCACTCACTCAGGATGTGTCTCCTTCACCTGCGCAAAGTTTAATGAGTGTGCTTTCTGTCTGTCTTTTATGCAGACCTCAGGTGGGGGCAGTTTCAGCCAATCAGACACTAAGCTACACACTGCACTTTTAACTCAAAAACAGCAAAATTAGACTTACCACTTACCTTTCCTGATTACCTCACTGCAGCAAATTACCATGCTTCAATTCCCACTCTGGATGTGTATCACTAAGGATATATCTCCTTCACCTGCGCAAAGATTAATGAGTGCGCTTTCTGTCTGTCTTTTATGCAGACCTCAGCTAACCGGGGTGACTCACACTGCTTAAGCTTCAAAGAAAATAATACAATGGACACCGTTTTGCCACTAAACAGGCCTCAAGTGACTGACAGATAACTGCCTCTCAGCAATTAGGGTGGGGGAAGTTACAGGCAATTAGATACTAAGCTACACACTGCACTTTTAACTGAAAAACAGCAAAATTAGACTTACCACTTACCTTTCCTGATTACCTCACTGCACAAAATTACCAAGTTCTAATTCCCACTCTGGAAGTGCGTCACTCAGGATATGTCTCCTTCACCTGCGCGAAGCTTCTGGGTGTGCGTTCTGTCTTTCTTTTATACAGACCTCAGCTAACAAGGGTGACTCACTCTGCTTAAGCTTCAAATTCTGGTTTACACTCAGATTCCTGGTTTACACTCAGATTCTTCTTCCGTGGATGCTTTCTGATACATCCGTTTGATTTCTATGTATTTCTGTTGGAACTCCACAGCTTTCCTAAACTAAATCCTTCGCTTCTTCCTCTACTTATCATAGAATTTACAGTGCAGAAGGAGGCCATTCGGCCCATCGAGTCTGCACCGGCTCTTGGAAAGAGCACCCTACCCAAGGTCAACACCTCCACCCTATCCCCATAACCCAGTAACCCCACCCAACACTAAGGGCCATTTTGGACACTAAGGGCAATTTATCTTGGCCAATCCACCTAACCTGCACATCTTTGGACTCTGGGAGGAAACCGGAGCACCCGGAGGAAACCCACGCACACACGGGGAGGATGTGCAGACTCCACACAGACAGTGACCCAAGCCGGAATCGAACCTGGGACCCTGGAGCTGTGAAGCGATTGTGCTATCCACAATGCTCCCGTGCTGCCCATACTTCCCGTACCAGCCTCCCCGGACAGGCGCCGGAATGTGGCGACTAGAGGCTTTTCACAGTAACTTCATCGAAGCCTACTCGTGACAATAAGCGATTTTCATTTTTCACTTGTTTTTGTACTTTTCCAACCATCTGATCAAAAATCGTTTCTGAAAATTGAACTTCAACTTGAACTCCACTCTTTTATTTCTCCTCTTGTCATAACCTGTGACTTTGCGACCTTGTTACTCCACAAACCGGAAAAATCACAGGGCATTCGTCCTTCATTGATGATTGATGGAGGTAGGGCAGTGGATGCTGTCTATTTGCACTTCAGGAAGGCCTTTGACAAGGTCCCTCATGGCAGACTGGTACAAAAGGTGAAATCACACGGGATCAGGGGTGAGCTAGCAAGATGGATACAGAACTGGCTAGGTCATAGAAAGCAGAGAGTAGCAATGGAAGGGTGCTTTTCTGATTTGAGGACTGTGACGACTGGTGTTCCGAAGGGATCAGTGCTGGGACCTTTGCTGTTCGTAGTATCCATAAATGATTTGGAGGAAAATGTAAATGGTCTGATTAGTAAGTTTGCAGACGACAAAAGGTTGGTGGAATTGCGGAAAGCTTTGAGGACTGTCACAAGATACAGCAGGATTTAGATCGTTTGGAGACTTGGGCGGAGAGATGTCAGATGGAGTTTAATTTGGACAAATGTGAGGTAATGCATTTTGGAAGGTCGAATGAAGGTAAGGAATATACAGTGAATGGTAGAACCATCAAGAGTATTGACAGTCAGAGAGATCTAGGTGTACAGGTCCACAGGTCACTGAAAGGGGCAACACAGGTAGGGAAGGTAGTCAAGAAGGCATACGACATTGATTGCCTTCATTGGTCGTGACATTGAATATAAACATGTCATATTGCAGCTGTATAGAACCTTAGTTAGGCCACACTTGGAGCATAGTGTTCAGTTCTGGTCGCCACACTACCAGAAGGATGTGGAGGCTTTAGAGATGGTGCAGAAGATATTTGCCAGGATTTTGCCTGGTAAGGAGGGCATTATCTTTGAGGAGCGGTTGAATAAACTCGGTTTGGTCTCACTGGGACGACGGAAGTTGAGGCGTGACCTGATAGAGGTCTACAAACTTATGTGGGACACAGACATAGTGGATGGTCAGAGTCATTTTCCCATGGTGGAGGGGTCATGGTTTAAGGTCGGAGGGGCAAGGTTTAAAGGAGATGTAGGAGGCAAGTTTTTTTACACAGAGGGTAGTGGGTGCCTGGAACTCGCTGCCGGAGGAGGTGGTGGAAGCAGGGGCGATAGTGACGTTTAAGGGACATCTTGACAAATACATGAATGGGATGGGAATGGAGGGACCCGACCCCGGAGGTGGGGTTTTAGTTTAGAAGGGCAGCATGGTCGGCAAAGGCTCGGAGGGCCGAAGGGCCTGTTCCTGTGCTGTGTTCAACACTTTAGTTCTTTGATTTTCCCTGGCTCAGCAACCACAGTAGGCATCATTCCCACCTGCGATCCAGCTATATAATTACCCAGGGTAAACTGTATTCTTGGACAAGATCATTTCTCTATTACTCCTACTACCATTTCGCCACTCTTCTCACATCGCTCTTCTCACCTTGAATTCGACATATTACCACGTTTTCTGGCAATATTCCTCCCAAATTACATATCTTACCATCTAAGATTGACTAGCCCTCGTATCTCTCAAAATTGTGCCTTCTTTACCTACTCCTTCCGGTCCACATGAGTAATCTTTACCAAAACAATTAAATTCTTTAAATATATCTGGCACCTTCTTATCAATCACCTCTTGATCAGGCTGTACAATCTTTTGCACCTCCTTTGCTTCACTTGGGATTTCCTTTACCATTTTAACAATGCCCACTGGCTTATCCTGTTTTACCATATCCATCTCCCCAGTGCTTCCAACACTGTGACTTTACATGGCCTAGTTAATTACATTAAAATCATCTGAAACTTTTCATTTCTCTTCTACCCTACTGGGTTTATTTTTTATCCTGTGGTACTCTCTCTTTATTATCTCCCATCAGATCCTTTGCCACTTGAGTAGTTCCTATTTGAGCTTCCAGATCAATGCAAAAGTTCAACCCAGACCACAACCCAGCTCCACCCACGCAATGATGTCACTGAAGCCATGTGATAATACAAACATTTGTTTAAGGGACACACCCATGACATTCCGACGTACAGTGAAAAGTATTTTTCTTCGGCCATGGAAACGTACGTAGTACGTACATAGTACACAAAATAATAATCGGTAGAGTACATTGGCAGTGGCGCATCAACTAATAGTGATTGGTTGTAAAGAAAGCCTATGGAATGTTCTCATTCATTTGCAGAGGAATAGCATATACGAGAAAGGATATGATGTTGGAATTGTTAAAAGACAACACTGGTGAGGCCAGAACCGGAGTATCCTGTGAAATTCTGCTCACCACATCACAGAAAGTTCGTTATTTCCCTGGCGAGAGAGCAGAAGAGATTTACAAGAAAATTGCCAGGGCTAGAAAAGTGTAATTACGAGGAGAGATTGGAAATGGGATTTGCACAGTAACGTATTTACAGTGTTAATGAAAGCCTACTTGTGGCAACAATACAGATGGTATTTTATTATTAATAATGGTTGGGGTTATTTTCCTGGAAACAGAGGGCGACTTACGTGCGGTGTACAAAAATATGAGGGCAAGAGATAGAGTGCAAAGAATAAAATGGTTTCCCGAGGTGGTGAATCCTAGAACCAGGGGACATAGATTCAAGACAAGTGGCAGAAAGTATCGACGATACATAAGCAAGAAGGTTTTTAATGCAGAGGATTTTGGTATTAGCCGTTTAGCTGATGTGGAGGGAAGTTAATGAGTTACCAATTTGGAAGCATGCCAGGAATATTAACTATATTTTAACACTGCTTTTGAGCGAAAATAAGTAGATCAAGTAATGTTAATTAAATACTGCTTAGTATGTTGTCCTGCGCCTTATTGTGATAAGTTGTTCTTCCGAAGGACAACAAAATGCGTACTCGAATTGTTTTTAAACCAAGGGCAAAACATTCATATTTCCTCTTGCGTATGTTCCCAAGCTTTATCTCTTCAAAGTTGTTTATTTCACACCATAAATGTAATGGTTTTCAACCGCATAACTCAGAGTGCAGTGCACTAACTTTTGAGCAGGAACACTCTCGTTCCACAAATAAAATTGTGTCAATTAATTTCCTTAAATCGAACCTCGAGGAATTTGTCTTTATTATGATTTCCACGACAGCTGCTGTTGCATAAAGAGTCAAAAGTTCTACTCCTTTTCACAAACGCCTTTATTTTCCTTTAAAACACTCTGGACAAAAACTCTATCATCACATCACATGCCCCAAAGACCACTTCTTTACATATCAGTGTCAATTACTGAATAATTAACATAAATGAGACATTTATTTGGCATGTCTCTTAACCCATTCCTTAACAGTCTCCCCTTCCTTAAAGAAAAAATGATAATTTGGTGAAAACAAAATTACAAGAAACACAAAAACACAAGCAATTTCTATTTTTAGCTTTGGCGGGAAAAAAAATAAAGTCAGAGAAACAGGCGTCCTTCATAGAACATAGAACAGTACAGCACAGAACAGGCCCTTCGGCCCTCGATGTTGTGCCGAGCAATGATCACCCTACTTAAACCCACGTAACCCGTATACCCGTAACCCAACAATCCCCCCATTAACCTTACACTACGGGCAATTTAGCATGGCCAATCCACCTAACCCGCACATCTTTGGACTGTGGGAGGAAACCGGAGCACCCGGAGGAAACCCACGCACACACGGGGAGGACGTGCAGACTCCACACAGACAGTGACCCAGCCGGGAATCGAACCTGGGACCCTGGAGCTGTGAAGCATTGATGCTAACCACCATGCTACCGTGAGGGCCCAAATTAACAATATCATTAACAATATCCAAACGTTTCTGTGAACTAGCCCCTGTTTACGTAAAGCAGTCAGACAATTGATAGCTACTGTCGACCCATTTAATTTTTGCAATCTCCACTCTGTCCACCATCTGCTTCAAACTTGCGATGTCTATCCTTAACCTTTTCTCTTAGCACATTTTGTAGAGTGCACATTTTTCCACAGGGATTTACTGTCAATGTGACACTCAATGGGTATGTTACCCAAATCCCCTAATCCCAAAATTTCTGTCAATATCTGAGATATATAAAATGCCATACCCACCGCCTCGACAAGGCTGAACATCTCAGCACCAAAGTGCTTTTGACCACTCTCCTTATTTTCTTTGTTTCCCACACAAGAGGGCAACATTTACCATTGTTCCCCATAAGGAAAATTATAAAATCTCCTGCACCTGAAACCCCATCACATAAATTTGTACAGGCGGCATCACTATAAACTATGAGTTTCATTTGCCCAACGTCACCTAAAACCGGGAATCTCAAAACACACTCCTGCATTTTTAGTTTGACCAACGCTTTATTTGCTCTTATTATGTCTTCTACTTTGTGATCATTCATTTTTGTACTCAACTCTGAGACATCAAAACTAACATCCTGTCTCGTCTGTCTACCGAACCAATTGAGTTGCCCAATTAAACTTCGCAGTTGCTCTTTTTCCATCTTTGAAATCACTGCGTCTTTATGTGAAACTTGACCATGACTAATCGCTATTGGGCTGATACTCTCCAAATAGGATTGTTGACGTAAACTTGCACCTAACTTAGTCTGTCCGATTTCCAGTCTAATATATTTAAATGCACCGGAAGCCTGACTTCCAACCCTGAATGCTTTCCTCAAGCCAGCGATTACAATAGCTTCGAAATCACTAATCCCACCCAACAAAATCATCGACACGCATCGTAATGATGCCAGAAAGATTTCCTTTACAGTGCCAGTAAAACATTGCCAGCTCTGCTTTCAACTGGCAACAGCCTTAGTTTAACAAAACTGAACTTTCCGAAAAATACCAGGCTCTAGACGCATCACTTAATCCATATACACATTTGTTCAAATTCCATAGTACCCCTTCGTTGTCAGTTGCTTCTTTAGGAGGACAGAGAAAAATGTTTCTCTGAAGCTGATGCCCCTGCAAAAAGGCAGCTTTTATATCTATAGATTTGCATTCCCATGCCTTTGTGGCTAATAGAGCCAAGAAAATCTTTAAAATAATCTTTCCTGCTGTAGGTAAATCTACCCTTAAATCCTGATATTCTAAAGTTTCTTCAAATCCCCTTGCACAAACCTTGCCTTTGCCTTATAAGTTCCATCCGGAAGAACCTTTCCATGCAAATCCATCAGTGGGATATAGCTCTTTGTCCCCTACCCGGGACTTCTGTGTATACCCCTAATTCACTCCAACCATGCAGTTCTTGCTGTTTGGCATATTTTATAACTTTTTCATATAATTTATTGGAAGCCACGAAAATTTCACCTGCATGTGGGCTTCGGCTCCTAGTAGTATTTATACTCGTAAGTATTCAGTTCCTCTGCCATTTCTTTGTGTCCTATAATTACTTTTCCTGCCACATTTCCCAGTGGTCCAATGTCTATTTTTGCCTCTCTCTTATCTTTTATATATTGAAAGGTATATATATACCTTTTATATTTTGAAAAATCTCTTCCTATCTTCTTTTATATCACTGGGTAGCTTGTATTCATGAAATGAAAATCGCTTATTGTCATAAGTAGGCTTCAAATGAAGTTACTGTGAAAATCCCCTAGTCGCCACATTCCGGCGCCTGTTCAGGGAGGCTGGCCCGGGAATCAAACCGTGATGCTGGTCCGCCTTTTTCTGCTTTCAAAGCCAGTGATTTAGCCCTGTGCTAATCAGCCCCTCATATTTCATCTTCGCTCCCCTTATTGCTTTTTCAGTTGGCCTCTGCTAATTTTTAAAGGATTCTCAATCCTCTGACTTCCCACGAATCCTCGCGACTTTGTATGCTTTTGCTTTTATGCTGTCCTTGACCTCCCTCGTCAACCATGGATGCCGTGTCCTCCCTTTAGCATGTTTTCAATTACTAGGGGGCATAGGTTTAAGGTGCGAGGGACAAGGTTTAGAGGAGATTGACGAGGTACATTTTTTACACAGAGGATAGTGGGTGCCTGGAACTTGCTGCCAGGAGGTGGTGGAAGCAGCGACGATAGTGACGTTTAAGGGGCATCTTGACAAATACATGAATAGGATGGCAATAGAGGGATACGGACCCCGGAAGTGTAGAAGAGTTTAGTTTCGACGGGCAGCATGGTCGTCGCAGGCTTGGAGGGCGAAGAACCTGTTCCTGTGCTTTACTTTTGTTTGTTTTGTTCTTGTTCTACCCATGTTCCGAGACCTTGAAAAACTACGTCCCCTATCCCGCCTGGTATCTCGTTCTGTACTGCTACTCTTTGATCTCTCCCTTCCTCTATGGGATGTCCTTTCAATAGTTCGCGACCTTTTCCTGCGAACCTGTTCACTATCCGATGTGCTATCTAAACTGGCACTGCGTTTCTGTGCCCTCTATTTTTGAACGTCATGTTCCCAATCCATTGTCTTGACAGCGTACCCTGAATGCTATACATTCAAGCAATGTTTTCCATTGGCCTTCCCTACTCTATTAGTAACAGTTCACTAGACCCATTGACCCCTTCAGGCAAGTATGTCACTTTTGTACCAACTTTTGGCACTTGTCCATTCGGAAATATGGCCTGTTCTAATTCATCAGAAGTATTGTGTTCTTCTACAGAAACCCTGTCTATACCAGTTAACTGTTCCTCACAGTTCTGTAGCACGTGCGTACCAGATGACCCTGGTTCCTCGTCATGTATGTCTGCTCTGTCTAAATTTGCAAATTTGTAGTCTGTACCCATTATCCTCGATGAATGTACCCTAACAGTTTCATTGCCGTGTTGCAAAATAACGGTTTTCCATCTACGCCTATGACCTTCCCTGGGTCTTTCCATTCATTAAAAGTATCTCTCTTATTGTATTAGTATATATATCTCTCCTTGCTGAAAAACGGTATTTGATGACCGTACATTATGCCTTAAAGCTCTGCGAATTCTTTCAGAGACTTCTGCTTCCAAAAAAGCTTTTCTACTGCTAAATGCTCAGCAAAGGGAGAGCTAATCGTAGTCCCTTCCCAAGCTGGAGGCTGGTCATCCAAAATGGACAGAATTTTAGGATTTCAACCAAACACTAATTGATAGGGACTATAGGCCCCAACCACCTGCAATGAATTAATTGCATGCACCGCACATGCTAAAGCTGAATTTGCCTTGCAGTTTGGTCGATTTGTCAAAATAGTTCTGCATGGTTTCTTTCACGCACACCATTATTAAATGGGCTTTCGGCAGCCGTATTCATAACTGTGATATTCGCGTTGTCACACATATCCCTAAACTCTTCATTAGGAAATTCTCCCCCATTGTCCGTATGGAATTTTGCCGGTGGGCCCATTCCTGTCCCTATCCATTTTTCCACGATTAGATCCAGAATAACTCTATTTTCTTTAATTCATACAATAGTTGATTGAGTAAATCTGGTTGCTAAATCTACAAATGCAAAACAAATATATTGTTAGCTTTATCCAGGATCTTAAGGTCCATGGCCACAATGTGGTTAACATCCCTGGCCAAAAGTGGGGTTACTACTGGTCGTGATGGTGTCCTTCTGTACTTCCTACAAACTTAACAGCGATCACTAACCTAGAACATTGAACATAGAACAGTACAGCACAGAACAGGCCCTTCGGCCCTCAATGTTGTGCCGAGCCATGATCACCCTACTCAAACCCACGTATCCACCCTATACCCGTAACCCAACAACCCCCCATTAACCTTACTTTTTAGGACACTACGGGCAATTTAGCATGGCCAATCCACCTAACCCGCACATCTTTGGACTGTGGGAGGAAACCGGAGCAACCGGAGGAAACCCACGCACACACGGGGAGGACGTGCAGACTCCACACAGACAGTGACCCAGCCGGGAATCGAACCTGGGACCCTGGAGCTGTGAAGCATTGATGCTAACCACAATGCTACCGTGAGGCCCCAACCTGTTCTATTATCTTAGTCTTCGTCCCTTACCCTTCCATCCTTTAATTTTTTTGTCAGCCTCCGAGTTGTCTCAACTCAAATTGTCTAAATGGTAGTTTTAATGCAATAAGCTTTCTTTCAGCTAAATTCCCATTTCCAACTGTCATTAACACATCCTGAACAACTGTACCTGAAATATTATTTGTCAGTAATGGAATACAATAGTGTCCCGACTGTGTAAATTGTAAGTCTACCGTATTTCCAAAAACTGTTGCTTTAGCCTGTTCCATACCCTGTTTCATCTTTGCTTTCTTCATCGACGGTCTGCTCAGATGCAAAGATATCTCACTTGTTACAACATCCGTGCTAATGAAATGATTCACTCCGGCAATACTGCAAGGGATCAACACTCTGTCCAGTGACTTCAGAGTATTATCATCCACAAACCTGAAACTTGTGGAACTTTCAAATTCATTAACCATGTTACGATTTTCAGCATTTTCATATGTCTATATGACATTTTAACCAGTCAATTCCACACACAGTAGACGTGCAGCCACTGTCCAATACGGCACAATTGAAGGATTCTGCAACCAACACCCTCATTACCGGAATGAAACTGTTTGTAAATAGGACAATTCCTTCTTTCTGGTCACTATAATTTTCCTCTTCTGACTCTCCCGTGTTATGTGTTGCTTCAAACACTCTATTACAACGTGTTGGACAGTTGAAAGCATAATGGAATTCAGAGTCAAACCGAAAACATCGACTTGTCATACGCCGGGCATTTCTGGGGTTCATCTTCCTATTTCCATTCTCCATGTCCCTCCTCCTATTATAGGTTCTAAATGGGTTCCTGTCCTCATAATCTCCGGGTCCCGAACTCTTGCAACCAGTTCGTAGTCTAACCATTTCGCCATCCTGTCAGTAGTGTACTGCTTTATTGCTGACTGTCCTATTTGGGTCATCAGAGCCATATGAAACGAATTCTTCCCGAGAAACTTTTTAAGGCCTCTGTCATCTGATCGAATAAGGTATCCTTATCTGCAAACTGAACTCCTGTCAAAACCAGGAGCCCATCCATGTAGCTCACTCAAACACAGTCCAGTAATTTAAAGCCAAATTCCAGATTGTGGAAATTCCAGGCTGTGTTTCTCCAGCCTTTTATGTAGTCTGCTAAATTCCATTATATAGTCTTCAATGGAGACATCGTCTGTTTTCCGGAATTAATCAAAATCTGACCAGGTTGCATACGCACTTAACAAGTCATCATTTTGATAAATCTTATCCATATAATAGAGTCTCCAGGCCTTCTTGTGAGTCCAACTCTTCCAATTACAGCTCAGAAATCACTTTGCGTCGGATATTACTCTCATAAGATAGTGAAAGAGCCAATGCCATACCTTGTTTCCACTTTCCCAAGTTACCATAGTCCACATTAGTCTTGCGATCCCTTTTCAGAAAATAAGGGGGAATAGTCATATCGGTCCATCTTTATCCTAGGTTCAGCCATTATATATACTTCTTTTCCTCACTTACTGCTTGGTTGGGTCTAGAAAAGTTGTATCTTTCAACCCTTCACATTTTGCACAGCAACCGTCCTCTGCTACCACTTTAGCTGTTGTTGTATAAAGAGTCAAAAGTTCTACTCCTTGTCACATAGAACATAGAACAGTACAGCACAGAACAGGCCCTTCAGCCCTCGATGCCGTGCCGAGCAATGATCACCCTACTTAAACCCACGTAACCCGTAACCCAACAATCCCCCCCATTAACCTTACACTACGGGCAATTTAGCATGGCCAATCCACCTAACCCGCACATCTTTGGACTGTGGGAGGAAACCGGAGCACCCGGAGGAAACCCACGCACACACGGGGAGAACGTGCAGACTCCACACAGACAGTGACCGAGCCGGGAATCGAACCTGGGACCCTGGAGCTGTGAAGCATTGATGCTAACCACCATGCTACCGTGAGGCCCCATACCGTGAGGTCACAATCACGTTTATTTTCCTTTGCCATTCTCTGCACAAAAACGCACATGCCCCAAAGGCCACCTGAAGCATCTTTACATACCAGTGTCAATTACTGAATACTTAACATAAATTAGACAGTTAATTGGAATGTCTCTTCACCCATTCCTTAACATTCTGGAGTCTGAAATTCGCTGCTCGAGTTGGTGGTCGAGCCAAAAACCTTAACTCATTAAAAACGTGCCTTAATCTGCATGTTTAGTATTTTCAGCTTCAATGCTGTGGAACTGGTGCAGGAAGGATGGTTTAGAAACAGCACCTACGTGTCTCATGACTGCCATGATTTGCTGACGATACGACCATAGTGATGTATTGGGTACTCTGGATCTGTGGAGACTGCGTCTACCTCAGCAGTAACACGTACAGGCTACCAACACTTGAAATAGTGCAACATTATTTTATTAAGCTAGAAATTGTTGAACATACTTTCACTGTGGGTCGACACTATGTTAGATTAAACTGAAGACCTATGCCTACCCTAACCAGTCTATACTCTCAGCACATGGTAAAGATCTGTGCTACAAGTTGTGAGCTCAGTCCATCTTGGAGGCTGCATCCCGAATCAGCGGGAAAACTTGTGCCCTCTGTCTTTAAAGTGAGTGTGCTCTAACTGGTGATTGGCTGCGGTGTTGTGTGTGTTGATTGGTCTTGCTGTGTGTCAATCAGTGTGTGTCTGCACCATTATATACTGGTGTGTATATTATGACATCCGCCTTTTATTAAAAATGTGTGTTGGTGGTAATAAATATTGTGTGGTGAGAATGTTCCTATCTACGTGTGGAGTGTGAAGGCATATTTACAAGACCATGTACATAAAAACTAGCTATTTACATGGGACGATGTCTAGTGCAGATAAACAGTATGCAACAAAATAGTAACGAGAGCAACATTATATACAAACCAGTGAATCAATCAAACAAAGCAACGAAATAATTCAGAGGGTTCATAAATTCGAAAAGTTCAAAAATTTAGTCTCTGAGGTGGGTGACGAATTCTGGTTGACCGCATCAAGGGTAGGTCGAGAGCCGCCGATTCAGGAACGGCCTGGACTGTGTCAGAGTCAGAGGGTGGCAGAGCGACAGGGATCGCTGCAAAGTCCATGGCGGGGTCGTCATGATGGCGAGGCAGGACCTGAGGATAACGTGTCGAGCGTGGAATGAGACGAAGTGCACATCGATTGCGTCGCAGAAGAGAGCCATCCGAGAGGCGAACCAAGAACAAACGGGGGGCCACTTGTCGGAGGACAACAGCGGTGGCAGACCAGCCACCATCCTGAAGATGGATGCGGACGTTGTTATCGGGAGCCAGAGCAGGGAGACCAGTTGCACGGGAGTCATGGGCCGCATTGTGCTGGGCACGAGACAGCTGCATCTGGCGAAGGACCGGAACGTGGTCGAGGTCTGGGACATGGATGGACGGCACCATCGTCCGCAGCGTGCGATTCATGAGTAGTTGGGCTGGCGACAGGCCAGTGGACAAGGGGGCGGAGCGGTAGGCCAGCAAGGCAAGGTAAAAATCAGAACCATCATCGGCTGCCTTGCATTGGAGCCGTTTGACGATATGTACTCCTTTCTCTGCTTTGCCGTTGGATTGGGGGTACAGGGGACTGGATGTGACATGTATAAAATTGTACCGCCTGGCAAAGTTGGACCACTCTTGGCGGGCGAAGCAGGGGCCATTTTCGGACATGACCGTGAGCGAGATGCCTTGTCGAGCAAAGGTTTCTTGACATGCACGAATGACTGCAGCGGAGGTGAGGTCGTGCAACCGTATCACCTCCGGGTAATTCGGGAAGTAGTCCAAAATTAGGATGTCGTCTCGATCAAGCGCATGGAACGGGTCTATGCCCATCTTGGCCCAGGGTGACGTGACCATCTAATGGGGCTGCAGGGTTTCACGTGGTTGCGCCGGCTGGAATCGCTGACAAGTTGGGCAGTGGAGCACGGTGTTAGCTATGTCCTCGTTAATGCCCGTCCAGTACACTGCCTCCCCGGCCCATCAGCGGCAATTCTCCACTCCCAGGTGACCCTCATGTAGCTGTTCAAGGACGACATGACGCCTGCTGCGCGAGATGACAATGAGGTCAAGTTTAAGAAGAACCCCGACCACTACCGCCAGATCATCTCTGACATTATAGAATTGAGGGCATTGGCCCTTTACCCACCCGTCCGTTAGCTGGCGCATGACACGCTGTAGCAAGGGGTCGGATGCTGTCTTGCGACGAATTTGGACGAGGTGTTCATCCGACGCTGGTAGATTGGAGGCAGAGAATGCCACATGGGCATCAACCTGGCAGACAAATCCCGCTGGGTCACATAGAGTGGTGACAGACGGGGAGAGAGCGTCAGCAACGATGAGCTCCTTGCCCGGGGTGTATACCAGCTGGAGGTCGTATCGCCTGAGCTTGAGAAGAATACGCTGGAGGCGAGGTGTCATGTCTGGAGGCGAGGTGTCATTTCGTTCAGGTCTTTTTGTATGATATTGACCAGCGGTCAATGGTTTGCCTCGACGTTGAACTGAAGGAGTCCGTAGACATAATCATGGAACTTAATGACTCCGGTCAGAAGGCCCAGGTACTCCTTTTCAATCTGCGCATAATGCTGTTTGGTGGGGGTACGTGACGCGTATGCAACGGGGGGCCATGATGAGGCCCCATCACGTTGAAGGAGCACTGCTCCAATTCCGGATTGACTGGCATCTGTAGAAATTTTGGTCTCCTTGGCGGGGTCAAAAAATGCTCAGACCGGGGCCGTGGTCAGCTTCGCCTTGAGCTCCCTCCATTAATGTTCGTGGGCAGGGAGCCATTGTAAGTCTGTCGTCTTCCTGACCTGGTTCCTCAGAGCCGTTGTATGAGAGGCGAGGTTAGGGATGAATTTCCGTAAGAAGTTGACCAAGCCCAAAAAGCGGAGGACCGCCTTCTTGTCCTCCGGTGTCTTCATAGCCTTAATGGCAGCCGGCTGCACACCCAACTGGGAGATGTGCTCTCCGAGGAATTTAATTTCTGTTAGACCAAAGGAGCATTTGGCCCTGTTGAGGCGGAGGCCATGCTCATGTATCCGTCTGAAGACGCGCTGGAGGCGATTAACGTGCTCCTGCGGGGTCGTGGACCAGATGATTATGTCATCGACATAGACGTGAACGCCTTCAATACCTCCCACCATCCGTTCCATAATCCTATGGAACACGTCTGATGCAGAGATCATCCCAAACGGTATTATGTTGCAGCAATATCTTCCAAAGGTGGTCCATTGTGGATAGCACAATCGCTTCACAGCTCCAGGGTACCAGGTTCGATTGGTACCGGCTTGGGTCACTGTCTGTGCGGTGTCTGCACATCCGCCCCGTGTGTGCGTGGGTTTCCTCCGGGTGCTCCGGTTTCCAATCACAGTCCAAAGATGTGCGAGTTAGGTGGATTGGCCATGATAAATTGCCCTTAGTGTCAAAAATTGCCCTTCGTGTTGGGTGGGGTTACTGAGTTATGGGGATAGGGTGGAGGTGTTCAGCTTGGGTAAGGGGTATGGTGCTCTTTACAAGAGCCGGTGCAGACTCGATGGGCCAAATGGCCTCCTTCTGCACTGTAAATTCTATGTAAACGTGCAGAGTTTCCTGCTGGATTCGTCGAGCTGGATCTGCCAGAATCCCTTTGAGGCAACTTGCTTGGTAAATTTCTTGGTACGAGCCATCTCACAGTTCTTCGCGCTTGGGAATGGGATAGTGCTCTCTCATAATATTGCAGTTGAGGTCATTGGGATCAATGCATATTCTCAGATCGCTGGAAGGTTTTTTTTACGCATACCATGGAGCTGACTCAGTCGGTCGGTTCCGTGACTCTGGAAATCACTCCTTTGTCCTGGAGGTCCTGCAGCTGCTGATTGAGGCGGTCCTTGTGGGTTGTTGGGATCCTGCGAGGTGCGTGCACAACAGTCGTGGCATTCGGTTTCAATAAGATCTTGTAGGTGTACGGGAACGTGCCCATGCCCTCGAAAACATCGTGGTATTGGTTAATAATGGCGTCGAGCTGCGCCCTAAAATCAGTGCCCTGAGAGGCAGATGCGTCAGCAGGAGAGAAGGAGTGAACCTTCTGGACCAGGTTCAACAGCGTGCATGCCCTGCGCACCAAGCAAGGAGGCTTTAGAAGATCCCACCATTTCAAAAGGATGGATGGCTTTCAGTGACCTGTGCGCCACTTCAAGTTGGCATGAGCCACTGGCACCAATAGCATTGCCATTATAATCTAACAGCTGGCAGGCTGATGGCAGGATGGTTGGCTTGACACAGAGGCTTTGGAGGTCAGACCACGCAATGAGATTGGCGGAGGCGCCGGTGTCCAGGCGGAATCGGATTCGGGAGTGGCACACCACTCATCATCCGGATCAATGCTTTATACGGGTAAAGGCTGGACTTTTTGCTTTGGGGGCACCCTGTGTTTGGTAATGATACCGACTCGAAAAGGTGCCTTTGGGTCCTCGGTGTCAATGTCAGGCAGCAGTTCAGAATCGGGTTCGGTGACCATGAGTTGGATGGCGAGGACATCCCTGCGTAGCTGGTTGGAGCGGCGAGAGGTGGCAGGCTGAGCAGACCTGCATAAAGCAGCATAGTGGCCACGTTTGCCACATAGTAGGCAGCGTCGGGATTTTGCAGGACATTGCCGCTTTAAGTGGGCAGAGCCACAGTTGCCACACATTGCAGCATCAGTACGATCGTTGAGCCACCGGGCATGCGTGGTGCCGTCGGACGTGGTGCACGCCTGCGCACTGCGACCGTCGGCGTCGCCGTACCCTCGTTCACTGCGCCATGCGCGGGAGGCCGTGAAAAGTACGCGAAATGGCCGCCCTCATCCAGGCTGAGGCACTGGAGTTGCTTGATTGCTTGTACCCGTTCTGCCTCCTGGGGACCTTGCCGCGCCATTTCAGCCGCTGGATGTGTGAATACCGATTAGTGGTGTGTTCATGCAGCACGCAGGTCTCGATGGCATTCACTAGGGTGAGCTGCTTAACCTTGAGGAGCTGCTGGCGTAGGGGGTCCGACTGAACACCGAAAACGATCTGGTCGCGTATCATGGAGTCGGAGATGGACCCGTAATTACAGGACTGCGCAAGGATGCGGAGGTGGGTGAGAAAGGATTGGAAAGGTTCATGCTTACCCTGAAAACGCTGTTGGAAGACATTGTACTCGAAACGTTCTTTCACCTCGACTGTCAAATTTGAGGAGGACCGTCTTGAATTTTGATTTGTCTTCACCATCAGCAAAAGTGAGAGAGTTGAAGATGTGGATGGCGCGGTCCCCGGCCGTGGAGAGGAAGAGAGCGATCTTCCTGGCGTGAGAAGCAGCTTCCAGGTCTGTGGCTTCAAGGTAAAGCTGGAAATTTTGTTTGAAGATCTTCCAGTTGGCCCCGAGGTTACCGGTGATGCGGAGCGCCGGTGGAGGGCGGACGCTGTCCATTTTGCAGGATGGCTGTGTGCTGGTTGAAGGCAGATCACTTGTAGGTAGGTCTAATAAGTTCTAACAACACGTGCTGGTACCATGATGTGTTGGGTACTCTGGATTTGTGAAGACTGCGTTTACCTCAGCAGTAAGACAGACAGGCTACCAACACTTGAAATAGTATATTATTTTATTAAGCTAAAAATTGTTGAACATACTTTCAATGTGGGTCGACACTATGTTAGATTAAACGGAAGACCTATGCCTATCCTAACCAGTCTATACTCTCAGCACATGGTAAATATCTGTGCCACAAGCTGTGAGCTCTGTCCTTCTTAGAGGCTGCATCCCGAATGAGCGGGAAAACTAGTGCCCTCTGTCTTTATAGTTAGTGTGCTCTAACTGGTGATTGGCTGCGGTATTGTGTGTGTTGATTGGTCTTGATGTGTGTCAATAAGTGTGTGCCTGCACCATGATATACTGGTGTGTACATTATGACACATAGTGGGCCGGATATCGAATAATGACGAGTCAGAAAACCGGAGGGACATAGAGAACCTAGTGGAGTAGTGCAGCGATAGCAATCTATCCCTCAATGCCAGAAAAACTAAAGAGCTGGTCACGGACTTCAAGGAGCAAAGTACTGTACACACCCGTGTCAGCATCAACGGGGCCGAGGTGGAAATGAAATGAAATGAAAATGAAAATCGCTTATTGTCACGAGTAGGCTTCAATGAAGTTACTGTGAAAAGCCCCTAGTCGCCACATTCCGGCGCCTGTCCGGGGAGGCTGGTACGGTAATCGAACCGTGCTGCTGGCCTGCTTGGTCTGCTTTAAAAGCCAGCGATTTAACTCAGTGAGCTAAACCAGCCCCAAGATGGTTAACAGCTTGAAATTCCTAGGGATGCACATCTCCAAAGGTTTGTCCTGGTCCAACCACGTCGATGCTACCACCAAGCAAGGACAACAGCGCCCATATTTCCTCAGGAAACAAAGGGAATTCGGTATGTCCTGTGACAGTTTAGGAGTATGTATCTGAGATCCTTCCGATTAGTCGAGGTTGTAAGTTACTGGACAAGGTCATGTGAATATCTAAGGCAATGCTTGCTATTTTGGAGATCTAATGATAGTATTCACAATGTGCCTTGCTTTCGCTACCTTCAGTATACGGAGTAGACTGTGACTTAGATGCTATCTTTTCCTCAACTTCAGCTAGGTATTTCTGGTTCTTGAGAGCTCGGCAGGGGTTTAGGTTCACCCTCCAGATAGCCTCAAAAGGGTAGAATGTAATGCGCCTTCGCTGAATGTCACTATTATTTATGAAAATAGACACTGATCTGTATGGGGAAAATATATACGCAATTCATTTAAAGAAAAAGGGTAATAAAAGTATTTTGATAAATGATACAGTTTGACACTTACAGGATAAATGGTGAGTTCGCCTCTGAGCCTCTGAACTGCATATATGCTTATATGATAAGTTCGCCCTTTACCTCCCTAACTACATATTTGATTATATCATAAATATATGATACTTACAGCTACTAGTTGTCTCGGAATTCGATACTCAAAGCTGAGTAGAACTCTACGAGTCGCGATAAGTCAGCAGCGTGTCAGGCAAACTGCTTTGCAGTCAGCTATACAGCTCTTCAAGCGAAGAAGTGTCTTTTTCCGCTTTTGCTTAGGTATGTATATGATATTTTATCGAAGGAGCTGTCAGGGAGATCGAGGGAATATGAGCAGAGCTCTGCTTCTGAAAAACAAATTAACTCCCACCGTTATTTCGAGACAAAGAACAGCCTCTCTTGGTTGTCAAGGCCCTAGTTTCAGGGAGGTCTAACAGGCCACCTGCTTCTGAAAAACAAGGGGCCTCACGGTAGCATGGTGGTTAGCATCAATGCTTCACAGCTCCAGGGTCCCAGGTTCGATTCCCGGCTGGGTCACTGTCTGTGCGGAGTCTGCATGTCCTCCCCGTGTGTGCGTGGGTTTCCTCCGGGTGCTCCGGTTTCCTCCCACAGTCCAAAGATGTGCGGGTTAGGTGGATTGGCCATGCTAAATTGCCCGTAGTGTAAGGTTAATGGGGGGATTGTTGGGTTACGGGTATACGGGTTACGTGGGTTTAAGTAGGGTGATCATTGCTCGGCACAACATCGAGGGCCGAAGGGCCTGTTCTGTGCTGTACTGTTCTATGTAACTCCCCAGTAGCTATCTGCAGAAAAACACCAGCCTCCCTAGTTGGCAAGGCCTCTTGACAAGGCCACTTAAACAAGGCCACTAGACTTAATGAGCTCATTGTTAGCCGGCCAGTATTACAAGAATAATGATACAATTCTACCTGTTGAAATACATTATAGCGATAAGCACTGGTTTACAAGAATACATAACTTCATCTGTCAACAACTTTTAATATAAAGTTGAACACTTGCTTTTAATATAGTCAGTTCTGAACTGCTTTTAATATAGAGTTGATTATATTTTAATATAAAGTTGAATATATATATTTTAATGTAAAATCAGTTCTGATCAGCATTTAATATAGTGGATACCGCCACATCCTCCTCTTGAGCGAAATAAGTCTGGTGGCTAATATCTTCTTCGGATAGTTCTCTTGATGAATGTCTTTGAGTTTCGTTTTTATGGTCATGGTTCATATTGAATGAATGTCCATCTTTTGAGGGTCTATAATAAGAGGAGATAACAACAGAATCACAAGAGGAATTTTGCTTTGTAATTTGTCCTCATATTAAGTGTGATTTTGGGATTAATGTTCAGGGCATTTAAAATGTTCTTTTAGCAAGATATGGACTGTGGGTATTTCGTTCAGGAAATCCATTTCTGTTTCGAAGGTACAGTAATATAATGTTAATGCATTCAATAATAATGTCACCGTATCCTGTTATAAGGGAAGCGGATCCTAAGGTTTTCTGATGCGAATTAGGACCAAAATCATAGATTATATAAGAGTAATAAGCATGATCTTTCTCCATCGGCTGAGTATCATAGGATTTACAGTGCAGAAGGAGGCCATTCGGCCCATCGAGTCTGCACCAGCTCTTGGATAGAGCACCCTAACCAAGGTCAACCCTATCACCATAACCCAGTAACCCCACGCAACACTAAGGGCAATTTTGGACACTAAGGGCAATTTATCATGGCCAATCCACCTAACCTGCACATTTTGGACTGTGGGAGGAAACCGGAGCACCCGGAGGAAATCCACGCACACACGGGGAGGATGTGCAGACTCCGCACAGACAGTGACCAAGCCAGAATCGAACCTGGGACCCTGGAGCTGTGAAGCAATTGTGCTATCTACAATGCTACCGTGCTGCCCTGCCCTCCAAGTATATGGAGACATAGCTAAGTTTGCCAATCTGGAACGATCAGGTAGGTCTAGGCAGTTAGAGTTAGTGCCCAGGTGAGGTAAGTCCCATCTATCCCATCTCTGGTTGACATCACTGCTTGCTTATCTTAGTACTGCTTTCTGCAGCGCTCTAAGTCCATTCGACCAGTTCCTGGCAGCAGGATTTCTTTGTTTTTGACCCAATCAGCAACGGTCAGGTTCGATGACCTGGGGTCGTTCATATAGGTTTGGTAGGTACTCACATGGAGTGGAGAATGACCATACGTGGTTAATTTGGCTATTTCCAACTGGCGTATATTCTGGACATCCAATTGCCATGGACCAAATCCAATTTCGTGACTCACTTCGTCACAGACCATTTCCAGCGTAAGGTTGGACAATTTAGCTTCTGTATGCTCATAGGCCGGGGGGCATGGGGTTTGTTTGTGTCCCCATCCATGACAGAGGGAGGATAGCTTGAATCCGTTCTTAAATTGATCAATTAATGTTTTGTCTTCTCGGGCGTTCTTGGCGTAGAGGACATTTTCCCATTCTGAGAGAACTGAAAATAGTTCTTGAACGTTTTGGGTATCAGCTTGTATTATTACTTTATGGGCGTCTTCTTGTCTTTTGAGGGACACTATCCTTTCCAGGCAGATCATC
Organism: Scyliorhinus canicula; assembly: GCF_902713615.1. Lineage (NCBI taxonomy): Eukaryota > Metazoa > Chordata > Chondrichthyes > Carcharhiniformes > Scyliorhinidae > Scyliorhinus > Scyliorhinus canicula. The sequence continues at coordinate 27,246,759 of NC_052169.1, forward strand.
CGTCTACCATCATCTGGGTAGGTCATACGGAAGGTGTCTGTCTGTAGGAGGGTGCTAGTGTCATGGTATTTGAGTTGGGGGGGGGGGTAGTGTCATGGTTTTTGAGTTGGGGGGACGACTTACCAGGGGTCAGCCATGGGGTACAGGTCTCTGGCACAGAGTCTGTCCCTGTTGCTCATTAGTCATCGGAGACTCCATAGTTAGGGGGATAGATAGGAGCTTCTGTGGGAACGAGAGAAACTCGCGGTTGGTGTGTTGCCTCCAAGGTGCCAGGGTCCGCGATGTCTCAGATCGTGTTTTCGGGATCCTTAAGGGGGAGGGGGAGCAGCCCCAAGTCGTGGTCTACATAGGTACCAACGACATAGGTAGGAAAAGGGATAGGGATGTAAGGCAGGAATTCAGGGAGCTAGGGTGGAAACTTAGAGCTAGAACAAACAGTCATTATCTCTGGGTTGTTACCTGTGCCACGTGCTAGCGAGTCGAGAAATGGGGAGAGAGAGCAGTTGAACACGTGGCTGCAGGGATGGTGCAGGAGGGAGGGTTTCAGATTCCTGGACAATTGGGGCTCATTCTGGGGTAGGTGGGACCTCTACAAACGGGATGGTCTACACCTGGACCAGAGGGGTACTAATATCCTCGGGGGGAGATTTGCTAATGCTCTTCGGGAGGGTTCAAACTAGTTCAGCAGGGGATTGGGAACCTGAATTGTAGCTCCAGTACACAAGAAGCTGAGAGTAGTGAGGTCATGAGTAAGGTTTCAAAGTTGCAGGAGTGTGCCGGCAGGAAGGAAGGTGGTCTAAAGTGCGTCTACTTCAATGCCAAGAGCATCCGGAATAAGGTGGGTGAGCTTGCGGCATGGGTTAGTACCTGGGACTTCGATGTTGTGGCCATTTCGGAGACATGGATAGAGCAGGGCGAGGAATGGTTGTTGCAGGTGCCGGGGTTTAGATATTTCAGTAAGTTCAGGGAAGGTGGTAAGAGAGGGGGATGGGTGGCATTGTTAGTCAAGGACAGTATTACGGTGGCTGAGAGGACATTTGGTGAGGACTCGAATACTGAGGTAGTATGGGCTGAGTTAAGAAACAGGAAAGGAGAGGTGACCCTGTTAGGGCTTTTCTATAGGCCTCCGAAAAGTTCCAGAAATGTAGAGGAAAGGATTGCAAAGATGATTCTGGATAGGAGCGAAAATAACAGAGTAGTTGTTATGGGGGACTTTAATTTTCCAAATATTGACTGAAAACACTATAGTTCGAGTACTTTAGATGGATCCGTTTTTGTCCAATGTGTGCAGGAGGGTTTCCTGATGCAGTATGTAGATAGGCCAACAAGAGGCGAGGCCGTATTGGATTTGGTGCTGGGTAATGAACCAGGACAGGTGTTAGATTTGGAGGTAGGTGAGCATTTTGGTGATAGTGACCACAATTCGATTACAATTACTTTAGCGATGGAAAGGGATAGGTATAAACCGCAGGGCAAGAGTTATTGCTGGGGGAAAGGCAATTATGATGGGATGAGGCAAGACTTAGGATGTATTCCCTGGAGAGGAAAACTGCAGGGGATGGACACAATGGAAATGTGGAGCATGTTCAAGGAACAGCTACTGCGTGTCCTTGATAAGTATGTACCTGTTAGGCAGGGACGAAGTGGTCGAGTCAGGGAACCATGGGTTACTAAAGCAGTTGAAACACTTGTCAAGAGGAAGAAGGAGGCTTATGTGAAGATGAGACGTGCTGGTTCAGTTTGGTCGCTTGAGAGTTACAAGTTAGCGAGGAAGGCACTGAAGAGAGAGCTAAGAAGAGCCAAAAGAGGACATGAGAAGTCTTTGGCAGGTAGGATCAAGGATAACCCTAAAGCTTTCTATAGATATGTCAGGAATAAAAGAATGACTAAGGTAAGAGTGGGGACAGTCATGGACATTAGTGGGAAGTTGTGCGTAGAGTCCGAGGAGATAGGAGAGGTGCTAAATGAGTATTTTCAGTCAGTATTCACACAGGAAAAAGACAAAGTTGTCGACGAGAATACTGAGATACAGGCTACTAGTCTAGAAGGGCTTGAGGTTCATGAGGAGGAGGTGTTTGCGATTCTGGAAAATGTGAAAATAGATAAGTCTCCTGGGCCGGATGGGATTTATCCTAGGATTCTCTGGGAAGCTAGGGAGGAGATTGCTGAGCCTTTGGCTTTGATCTTTAAGTCATCTTTGTCTGCAGCAATAGTGCCAGAGGACTGGAGATGTTAATAGACTGGAGATAGCAAATGTTGTCCCCTTGTACAAGAAGGGGAGTACAGATAACCCCGGTAACTATAGACCAGTGAGCCTTTCTTCTGTTGTGGGAAAATTCTTGGAGACGTTTATAAGAGATAGGATGTGTAATCATCTGGAAAGGAATGATTTGATTAGAGATAGTCAACATGGTTTTGTGAAGGGTAGGTCATGCCTCACAAACCTCATTGAGTTCTTCGAGAAGGTGTCCAAACAGGTGGATGAGGATAAAGCAGTTGATGTGGTGTATATGGATTTCAGTAAAGCGTTTGATAACGTTCCCCACGGTAGGCTATTGCAGAAAATACAGAGGCATGGGATTCAGGGTGATTTCGCAGTTTGGATCAGAAATTGGCTAGCTGATAGAAGACAAAGAGTGGTGGTTGATGGGAAATGCTCTGACTGGTGTCCAGTTACTAGTGGTGTGCCACAAGGATCTGTTTTGGGGCCGTTGCTGTTTGTCATTTTTATAAATGTATAAATTATAAAAGGAGGGCGTAGAAGGATGGGTGAGTAAATTTGCAGATGACACTAAAATCGGTGGAGTTGTGGACAGTGCAGAAAGATGTTACAAGTTACAGAGGGACACAGATAAGCTGCAGAGCTGGACTGACAGGTGGCAAATGGAGTTTAAAAGTGTGAGGTGATTCATTTTGGAAGGAATAACAGGAAGGCAGAGTACTGGGCTAATGGTAAGATTCTTGGTAGTGTGGACGAGCAGAGAGATCTCGGTGTCCATGTCCATAGATCCCTGGAAGTTGCCACCCAGGTTGAGAGGGTTGTTCATAAGGCGTACGGTGTGTTATCTTTTATTGGTAGAGGAATTGAGTTTCGGAGCCATGAGGTCATTTCATAAGAACTATGAGCAGGAGTAGGCCATCTGGCCCCTCGAGCCTGCTCCGCCATTCAATTAGATCATGGCTGATCTTTTGTGGACTCAGCTCCACTTTCCGGCCCGAACACCATAACCCTTAATCCCTTTATTCTTCAAAAAACTATCTATCTTTACCTTAAAAACATGTAATGAAGGAGCCTCAACTGCTTCACTGGGCAAGGAATTCCATAGATTCACAACCCTTTGGGTGAAGAAGTTCCTCCTAAACTCAGTCCTAAATCTACTTCCCCTTATTTTGAGGCTATGCCCCCTAGTTCTGCTGTCACCCGCCAGTGGAAACAACCTGCCCGCATCTATCCTATCTATTCCCTTCATAATTTTAAATGTTTCTATAAGATCCCCCCTCATCCTTCTAAATTCCAATGAGTACAGCCCCAGTCTACTCAACCTCTCCTCATAATCCAACCCCTTCAGTTCTGGGATTAACCTAGTGAATCTCCTCTGCACACCCTCCAGCGCCAGTACGTCCTTTCTCAAGTAAGGAGACCAAAACTGAACACAATACTCCAGGTGTGGCCGCACTAACACCTTATACAATTGCAACATAACCTCCCTAGTCTTAAACTCCATCCCTCTAGCAATGAAGGACAAAATTCCATTTGCCTTCTTAATCACCTGTTGCACTTGTAAACCAACCTTCTGTGACTCATGCACTAGCACACCCAAGTCTCTCTGAACAGCGGCATGCTTTAATATTTTATCGTTTAAATAATAATCCCGTTTGCTGTTATTCCTACCAAAATGGATAACCTCACATTTGTCAACATTGTATTCCATCTGCCAGACCCGAGCCCATTCACTTAACCTATCCAAATCCCTCTGCAGACTTCCAGTATCCTCTGCACTTTTCGCTTTACCACTCATCTTAGTGTCATCTGCAAACTTGGACACATTGCCCTTGGTCCCCAACTCCAAATAATCAATGTAAATTGTGAACAATTGTGGGCCCAACACGGATCCCTGAGGGACACCACTAGCTACTGATTGCAAACCAGAGAAACACCCATTTATCCGAACTCTTTGCTTTCTATTAATTAACCAATCCTCTATCCATGCTACTACTTTACCCTTAATGCCATGCATCTTTATCTTATGCAGCAACCTTTTGTGTGGCACCTTGTCAAAGGCTTTCTGGAAATCCAGATATACCACATCCATCGGCTCCCCGTTATCTACTGCACTGGTAATGTCCTCAAAAAATTCCACTAAATTAGTTAGACATGACCTGCCTTTAACGAACCCATGCTGCGTCTGCCCAATGGGACAATTTCTATCCAGATGCCTCGCAATTTCTTCCTTGATGATAGATTCCAGCATCTTCCCTATTACCGAAGTTAAACTCACTGGCCTATAATTTCCTGCTTTCTGCCTACCTCCTTTTTTAAACAGTGGCGTCACGTTTGCTAATTTCCAATACACCGGGACCACCCCAGAGTCTAGTGAATTTCGGTAAATTATCACTAGTGCATCTGCAATTTCCCTAGCCATCTCTTTTAGCACTCTGGGATGCATTCCATCAGGGCCAGGAGACTTGTCTACCTTTAGCCCCATTAGCTTGCCCATCACTCCCTCCTTAGTGATAACAATCCTCTCAAGGTCCTCACCTGTCATAGCCTCATTTCTATCAGTCGCTGGCACGTTATTTGTGTCTTCCACTGTGAAGACCGACCCAAAAAACCTGTTCAGTTCCTCAGCCATTTTCTCATTTCCCATTATTAAAACTCCCTTCTCATCCTCTAAAGGACCAATATTTACCTTAGCCACTCTTTTTTGTCTTATATATTTGTAAAAACTTTTACTGTCTGTTTTTATATTCTGAGCAAGTTTACTCTCATACTCTATCTTACTCTTCTTTATAGCTTTTTTAGTAGCTTTCTGTTGCCCCCTAAAGATTTCCCAGTCCTCTAATCTCCCAGCAATCTTTGCCACTTCATATGCTTTTTCCTTCAATTTGATACTCTCCCTTATTTCCTTAGATATCCACGGTCGATTTTCCCTCTTTCTTCCGTCCTTCCTTTTTGTTGGTATAAACCTTTGCTGAGCACTGTGAAAAATCGCTTGGAAGGTTCTCCACTGTTCCTCAACTGTTCCACCATAAAGTCTTAGCTCCCAGTCTACCTTAGCTAGTTCTTCTCTCATCCCCTTGTAATCTCCTTTGTTTAAACACAAAACACTAGTATTTGATTTTACTTTCTCACCCTCCATCTGTATTTTAAATTCCACCATATTGTGATCGCTCCTTCCGAGAGGATCCCTAACTATGAGATCATGAATCAATCCTGTCTCATTACACAGGACAAGATTTAGGACCGCTTGTTCCCTCGTAGGTTCCATTACATACTGTTCTAGGAAACTATCACGGATACATTCTATAAACTCTTCCTCACGGTTGCCTTGACCGACCTGGTTAAACCAATCGACATGTAGATTAAAATCCCCCATGATAACTGCTGTACCATTTCTACATGCATCAGTTATTTCTTTGTTTATTGCCTGCCCCACCATCTCGTTACTATTTGGTGGCCGATAGACTACTCCTATCAGTGACTTTTTCGCCTTACCTTTCCTGATTTCCACCCAAATGGATTCAACCTTATCCTCCATAGCACCGATGTCATCCCTTACTATTGCCCGGATGTCATCCTTAAATAACAGAGCAACACCACCTCCCTTACCATCCACTCTGTCCTTCCGAATAGTTTGATACCCTCGGATATTTAACTCCCAGTCGTGACCATCCTTTAACCATGTTTCAGTAATGGCCACTAAATCATAGTCATTTACGATGATTTGTGCCACCAACTCATTTACTTTATTCCGAATACTACGAGCATTCAGGTAAAGTACACTTATGTTGGTTTTTTTTACCTCTGTTTTGAATCTTAACATCTCCAGTTTTATTCCTTTTGTTATTACTGGGCCTATTCACTGTGCTCCCCTCAGTCACTGTACCTTGTCCTGTCGCCCTTATGGATTTCTGACTATGTCTTCTCTGCCTTGCACTTTTCCCCTTACTTCCTTTTGTTTCTGTCCCTGTTTTACTACCTTCCAACTTCCAGCATTGGTTCCCATCCCCCTGCCACATTAGTTTAAACCCTCCCCAACAGCTCTAGAAAACACCCCCCCTAGGACATCGGTTCCAGTCCTGCCCAAGTGCAGACCGTCCGGTTTGTACTGGTCCCACCTCCCCCAGAAGCGGTCCCAATGCCCCAGGAATTTGAATCCCTCCCTCTTGCACCATCTCTCGAGCCACGCATTCATCCTATCTATCCTGACATTCCTACTCTGACTAGCTCGTGGCACTGGTAGCAATCCTGAGATTACTACCTTTGAGGTCCTACTTTTTAGTTTAACTCCTAACTCCCTGAATTCCGCTTGTAGGACCTCATCCCGTTTTTTACCTATATCGTTGGTGCCTATGTGCACCACGACAGCTGGCTGTTCACCCCCCCCCCCAGAATGTCCTGCAGCCGCTCCGAGACATCCTTGACCCTTGCACCTGGGAGGCAACATACCATCCTGGAGTCTCGATTGCGTCCACAGAACCGCCTGTCTATCCCCCTTACGATCGAGTCCCCTATCACTATAGCCCTGCCATTTTTCTTCCTGCCCTGCTGTGCAGCAGAGCCAGCCACGGTGCCATGAACCTGGCTGCTGCTGCCTTCCCCTGGTGAGCCATCTCCCTCAACAGTATCCAAAGCGGTATATCTGTTTTGCAGGGAGATGACCGCAGGGGGCACCTGCACTGCCTTCCTACTCTTGCTCTTTCTTTTGGTCACCCATTTTCTATCTCCCTCAGTAACCTTCACCTGCGGTGTGACCAACTCGCTAAACGTGCTATCCACGACCTCCTCAGCATCGCGGATGCTCCAAAGTGAGTCCATCCGCAGCTCCAGAGCCGTCAAGCGGTCTAACAAGAGCTGCAACTGAACACACTTCTTGCACGTGAAGGAGCCAGGGACAGTGGACGTGTCCCTGAGCTCCCACATCGCACACGAGGAGCATGACACAGGTCTGGGATCTCCTGCCATGTCTTAAACCCTTGGTAAACTTAAACAAATAGAATTTCAAAATAAAAATAAATAAATTAGACAATGGAAAGAAAAAGAGAGACTATTTACCAGTCACTTACCAGGGTTAAAAAGCACCTCCTCACACTCTGCACCGAATTACCTCACTGCACCAAATTACCAAGTTTAAATCTCCCACTCTGTATGAGTCTCACTCCGGATGTGTCTCCTGGAAAAGTGCTCGCTTACTGTGTGCGCTCTCTGTCTGTCTTTTATACAGACCTCAGCTAACCGATGACTCAAAAAAAACCTTAACTTCAAAGAGAATAATACAATGTGCCCCTAAACAGGCCTCAACAGGCCTCAGGTGATTGACAGATAACTGCCTCTCAGCAATTAGGGTGTGGGCAGCTTCAACCAATCAGACACTAAGCTCCACACTGCACTTTTAACTGAAAAACAGCAGAATTAGATTTTCCACTTACCTTTGCTGATTTACCTCACTGCACCAAATTACCAAGTTTAAATCTCCCACTCTGTATGAGTCTCACTCCGGATGTGTCTCCTGGAAAAGTGCTCGCTTCATGACTCCAAATGCGGCCGCACCAGAGTTTTGTCATGTTGCAGTTGTACAAAACTCTGGTGCGGCCGCATTTGGAGTATTGTGTGCAGTTCTGGTCGTCACATTATTGGAAGGTTGTGGAAGCATTGGAAAGGGTACAGAGGAGATTTACAAGAATGTTGCCTGGTATGGAGGGAAGATCATATGATGAAAGGCTGAAGGACTTGAAGCTGTTTTCGTTAGAGAGAAGAAGGTTAAGAGGGGACTTAATTGAGGCATACAAGATGATCAGATGACTAAATAGGGTGGACATCGAGAGCCTTTTTCCTCGGATGGTGATGTCCAGCATGAGGGGACATAGCTCTAAATTGAGGGGAGATAGATATAGGACAGATGTCAGAGGTAGGTTCTTTACTCAGAGAGTAGTACGGGCATGGAATGCCCTGCCTGCAACAGTAGTGGACTCGCCAACACTAAACGCATCCAAATGGTAATTGGATAGGCATATAGACGATAAAGGTATAGTGTAGAGGGACTTTAGAAGGGTTTCACAGGACGGTGCAACATCGTGGGCCGAAGGGCCTGTACTGCGCTGTAATGTTCTATGTTCTATGTTATGCCTGGTTTCGAAGCATTTAGCATATTCTCCTGCCCAGAGTGCACATATTGGATTCAGTGGGGTTTGCTGACCTGTTTCTTCTTCCACGATCAGGATTTTGAGGGCTTGTTCAGGGGTACATCCTATTTGAGGGGCTACTTTGTAAGAAGTTAATTTCATGATTATCTTTTCTGCCAGCGTAGAATCGGCTTCATCGTTGTCAGGTGTTTGGGGACCAGAGATGATTAGGTCAGAGGACCTGAGTCATAGTTAAAACGAATTTCTATTTCCATATTAAATTCCCATGCTTGGATCAAACAGTGCAGGCAAATGGGAGAGTACTTCCAGTAAATAGTCTGGTTGGAACAGGTTACACACTAGAATTGTGTTAGGTGCCTTTGCTTCATGAGGTGATTGTGGGCAAAGATAGGCGTTCCTGTGGTTAGATTACAATGGCCAGTTTGGGCTTTCAGGAAGTCTTTACTCATGAGTCCTTGCAAAAGGGTTTCTTCTGGTCGCTCTGGGATGTAAGGGCAAGTATAGGAATGAGAATTTTCGCCAATAGTTAGTCCAACGTGGAATCGCACTTTGTCACAAGTGAAGGTGCCATTGTTAGATCTGCAAAAAGTTAATGTGTCTCTTTGTCCAAGGTCTTTACCCAAGTTTTCCAGGTGGTGTGCATAGAAGTTGAAATTTAGATGATCATCCTTTGGTGTGGTCATCAAAGTGAGGCAAGTGGTCCAGTCCTCGGTCCAGCGTGGGTATAGGAATTGGTATATCAATTCTGCGCATCGGAGGAGGGGGGCACAATGCTCGAGCAATAATTGTTGCAACGTTTACAAGAGTATAGAAGGTCCCTTGTCTTTGTTTATCGGTGTGGATTGAGTAGTATTGATTTGCTGAGCCCCATTGCTCGAGGACGGGGTGCAGAAGGTTGGATTATCAGACATAATGGTTTGTAGATTTGTTTTCGGTTGGTCTTCTGCTTTGATTCAAATTTGGACTTTGGCAGTTGGAGCTCCAATGTGATCTGCGGCAATCTAGTGTTGATAAGGCGCAATATAATTAGGGTATGAGGTATAAAGGCAAAAGCCACAATATATCCTCCTTTAATAATATCAAAGTTCTTTGTTCATAAGTCAATAGCGAATACAAATTTGGTAAAGTGTTACAGGGAGTTGAGGCAGACTAGGGGGACATAATCCGCAAGTCATATAATTCGCAAGTTGCTGGTCATATCCTCCTCTTGGCCACCTGGGCTGTTGAACAGACCGGTCGAAATACAAGTGTCCAAGGAACCAAAAAGGTGAATTGGAATGGTCGTAAAAACTGTTCTTACGTCTTATAATTGTTTGTCGGAGAGAGAAACTTCGAAGTTACTGTCCGATATATTGACATCAACGTCTTGTAGTCCTGGAAGTATATCCAGTCCAAGCCTAATTCCAGGCTCTTCCCGCAGCGAAAATTCACGATTATCTGTCAATAAAGCAGAGATAGAAACCACATTGTGCGAGGCGTGTAGCGTGAAAGGCGCAGCGCGTGGAGGGGTAAGGTAATAGTTGTTCCATAACTGTCATTTACCTATTTGGGCGTCAGAATTTGTATTAGTGCTACGCCTCCAAACCCATTTGAACCATATTCTAGGTATTTGCCCATTCCTAACATATCGCCAAACCATTCTCGAGGCTGTGTTGGCAGTGAAGTCAATAATAGATGAGAATGGATCTGCCAGTCTCGGGAAGGCAGTTTTCATGGTTTCGCCTAATACAGTAAATAATTCTCTCATGGCTGCAGTATAGAAAGTGTCTTTCGTCTCCAAGTGGGCCTGATTTGTCCACTTTGGAGGTGTTTTATCTGCTTCTCGATGTCCCAATTAGTATGCATAAGGACTAATGGCTCCTGGATCATGACCATTGTGGCATCCATTATTTGTGAGATAAGTAGCCTTGGGAATGGATCCACCGCTGGGGGGTAGTAGATAGACTTCTTATGGTGTGTGATTGGCGGTAATAAATAGCCACAACACCTAGTGTGGTTAACCATCGGGGTAATCAGCCAGGTACCGACTGGAAGAGTGCAGTCCTCGCAAAATGTTGCTGTGGCTATAATGGCTGAGCCGTTGGCCATGGAGAAATAGGAGCGGAATGCCTGTGTAATAGGCGTGGCTATTACAGCGCAACCATGTGCACTGGTATCGCAGAGGTTAACTGGTGTCCAGTCATCAGTAATAGAGAAGGATCCCTGAGGGCGTAATTTAGCCGTGAGTCAGATAATGTTAGATGAGGCCTGTAATGAGGCCGTCTGGTTATTTAGGGGCAGCTCACTTATACCAACTTTATAGTCGGGTTTTATCTGTATCAGGGTACAGTGTTTGGCCCTACATTGGGGAATGCCAATGTTGGCCAAAACGTAGTTCAACAATGACACTCCATTCTCATGAAGCATAGGTATTGAGAATACAGCTGAATCTTATACCGACGTCTTTGGTAATATCTAGTTATCATACCACCTAATATATCTCCAGCAGGATCTTCGGGATTAGAAGTAATGACGTTATGAAGTTTACAGTAGTTCCTCTTCATTGTAAACCAGCCAGGTGTTTGTCGAAAGACATATATTCATCCACTGAATGCTGCAACTCGTCCCGGAGACATGGCCCGTATGGACAGTGTTAATAATTCTATGTAGTTGCGTATAAATTTTAGTAATTGATAGTTTGGTCCCTAAATGTAACACAGCTGCTGTTGAGAGGGCAAGTCCCTTTGGCCGCGGGAAAGAATATAGTGAGCAATATTCTGCTGGTTGTTCGTCAGTTCCTCATTCCAAGATTAAAAACCTGGAGAGAAGGTCTACTGAGATCTGTTGTCCTTTAACTATTTTAGCGGAAATAGATCTTCGTTCGTGGCTGGCCATAGGCTGAGATTGTATGCGATATGTGCGAGACCTGAGGGAAGTTCAAGAAGATGAACCTTGCGTTTGATGTCAAAGATGAAAGAGGGGAGTTTATTCCTGTAGTGGAAATCAAGCTGTTGGAGCCAGGCACAGTCAATTGCTGCAGTCAAATTTCCTGCGCTGTTTTCCAGGGTAGTATTCCATAAGGAAACGTTTGGTGAAGCGAGTTTCGGAGCGTCTCGTTTTCTAATAGGACAAGATAGAGAGATCTCAGGGTGATATTCTGATTACTCTTATCTGTCCAGGTTGAAGCTGTGAGGTTATTAATGCAACGCCAATAGGGTTTAGTAACTGTGCTGTTCTGTAGTGGACAAGCTCCCATACCTTTTCTGTACAATCTCATGTGAATTGTATGGTTTGATAAGGATTCATTGAGGAGGGCGACCCGGAGGGTGCCTGCAAATGCCACGAACAGTGATAGGTTGAAAGAAATCTTGGCATGAACCTGAATGGTTGGTGCCTTGAAGAATATGTAGGCACGTATCGGGAAGGTTGTTGTTGGACGAATTTCGTGATAACGACTTGAAAAATTAATAGAATCTTCTGGATTCTTTATACCAGGGCCCGTAGAAGGAAATGGAACAAATAATATGTTCGCCAGCCATGAGTTGAGGCATATGGTAGTGAGGGGTCGGGTAATTAATAAAAGTTTGAAGCTAGGCCCTGTTAGAGCCTGGAGAGGAACAGTAGGAATCGATTACAAAATTGCGTAATTATGCCATTTGGCACCGCACCCTCTGTGTGGAGAGAGAAGAAATTTATGACTGCTCGTCGTCCATTGTCCGAAAATGCATATTCATCTCAGGGTAGCAGCGGAGTACATTGATCCGCTTTCAGAGTGACCGCTGGTCGGGCTTCGGGCAGTGTGATAATATGTGTGCATACTGAAGAATGTCTTCTTCTGGCTCAATGAATTGATCAAGCTAAGCTGGGGAGAGGTCAATTTCAGCTGTCTGAAAGCGGATGCCACTTTTTTTTGGAGGTCACGTTCATGCCTATATTCTTTTCGCATGAGTTGGGCTGAAATTACATCTGTGTCTAGGACTAGGGTGTGTGGAACCATTGTAGTTCCTGCCGCCCTTAATGTGGGATACACGTCAGTGTAGGCAATAATACCATCTTTGACCCATGATCGTTGAACCGGTATCTCTGATAGTACGAAGACCGTGGAGTTCGGTTCTTCCAATGATAAAAGGTGTCGTTTGTTTCTGTTATTATTGTCATTATTATTATTCAGGACTGTATAGTTAAGGTCCTGGCCAGTATTCGAGTTTAAGTCAAATGTTTGCGTTGCAGTTCGGTTCCCAGGTTCCCAGGTTCGATTCCCGGCTGGGTCACTGTCTGTGTGGAGTCTGCACGTCCTCCCCGTGTGTGCGTGGGTTTCCTCCGGGTGCTTCGGTTTCCTCCCACAGTCCAAAGATGTGCGGGTCAGGTGGATTGGCCATGCTAAATTGCCCATAGTGTAAGGTTAATGGGGGGATTGTTGGGTTACGGGTATACGGGTTACGTGAGTTTAAGTAGGGTGATCATTGCTCGGCACAACATCGAGGGCCGAAGGGCCTGTTCTGTGCTGTACTGTTCTATGTTCTATGTTCTATGTTCAGTGAGGGAGACCGTAATAGTGCCAAATATAAGGCTAAAAAGGATAAATGAAAAGGTACTGCCGAGTGCGATAAGGCAGCAGCATTGACATTTAAGCTTTTTGGACCATCTTTTTTGGGAACATATGATCTTTTGTACTTTCGCCTTAAGCTTTAGAAGTTGAGGGTGGCCTTTATGATAGGTATTCCCAGCTGTCCTAATAACTTGAGTCAGAGGTATTTTCTCTGGCATCTATTTCCCTTCATTTTAAAGCTATGTCTCCTCGTGGTGGACATCAGCATCCGAGGAAAAAGGCTCGCACTGTCCACCCTATCTAAACCTCTGATCATCTTGTATGCCTGAATTAAGTCACTTCTTAACCTCCTTCTCTCTAACGAAAACAGCTTCAAATCCCTTACCTTTTCCTCAGAAGATCGTCCCTCCATACCAGGCAACATCCTGGTAAAACTCCTCTGCACCCTTTCCAATTATTCCACTTTCCGGCCCAAACACCATAACCCTTAATCCCTTTATTCTTTAAAAAAACTATCTATCTTTACCTTAAAAACATGTAATGAAGGAGCCTCAACTGCTTCACTGGGCAAGGAATTCCATAGATTCACAATCCTTTCGGTGAAGAGGTTCCTACTCAACTCAGTCCTAAATCTACTTCCCCTTATTTTGAGGCCATGTCCCCTAGTTCTGCTTTCAACCGCCAGTGGAAACAACCTGCCCGCATCTATCCTATCTATTCCCTTCATAATTTTAAATGTTTCTATAAGATCCCCCCTCATCCTTCTAAATTCCAACGAGTACAGTCCCAGTCTACTCAACCTCTCCTCATAATCCAACCCCTTCAGCTCTGGGATTAACCTTGTGAATCTCCTCTGCACACCCTCCAGTGCCAGTACGTCCTTTCTCAAGTAAGGAGACCAAAACTGAACACAATACTCCAGGTGTGGCCTCACTAATACATTATACAACTGCAACATAACCTCCCTAGTCTTAAGCTCCATCCCTCTACCAATGAAGGACAAAATTCCATTTGTCTTCTTAATCACCTGTGAAACAACCTTCTGTGACTCATGCACTGGCACACCCAAGTCTTTCTGCACAGCGGCATGCTTTAATATTTTATCGTTTAAATAATAATCCCGTTTGCTGTTATTCCTACCAAAATGGATAACCTCAGATTTGTCAACATTGTATTCCATCTGCCAGACCCTAGCCCATTCACTTAACCTACCCAAATCCCTCTGCAGCCTTCCAGTATCTTCTGCACTTTTCGCTTTACCACTCATCTTAGTGTCATCTGCAAACGTGGACACAGTGTCCTTGGTCCCCAACTCCAAATCATCTATGTAAATTGTGAACAATTGTGGGCCGAACACGGATCCCTGAGGGACACCACTAGCTACTGATTGCCAACCAGAGAAACACCCATTAATCCCCACACTTTGCCTTCTATTAATTAACCAATCCTCTATCCATGCTACTACTTTACCCTTAATGCCATGCATCTTTATCTCATGTCTCAACCTTTTGTGTGGCACCTTGTCAAAGGCTTTCTGGGCTTTCTGAAAATCAGCAGGGACACTGACGGCATCCCTCATCTCAAACATTCTGCAGGAGGAACATTGTACTGCCTTCCCTGCCATCACCCCTCTAGATAAAACAAGAAAAAGAAAGGAAGAGATTACCTTATCTTCACTCAACCTCTTAGGTTAGAGGTGGAATGGTGGGGGCACTACAAGTGTAGTGTCTATGGTTTAGCAACCGCCCAACTTATATACAGATACTAACAAATCTTCCCAATAATCACCACGGCCGACTTCCTACAGCTCTGAAGGTAAGTTTTTAAAGAGGTAAACTTACCTTCCCGACAGATCCCCTGGCCACTGCTCCCGCCGAAAATCTGAAGGCCGCTCCTCCTGAAAGGTAAGTTTTTAAAGGTTAAACTTACATAGAACATAGAACATAGAACGATACAGCGCAGTACAGGCCCTTCGGCCCTCGATGTTGCACCGACATGGAAAAAAAACTAAAGGCCATCTAACCTACACTATGCCCTTATCATCCATATGCTTATCCAATAATTTTTTAATGCCCTCAATGTTGGAGAGTTCACTACTGTTGCAGGTAGGGCATTCCACGGCCTCACCACTCTTTGCGTAAAAAACCCACCTCTGACCTCTGTCCTATATCTATTACCCCTCAATTTAAGGCTATGTCCCCTCGTGCTAGCCACCTCCATCCGCGGGAGAAGGCTCTCGCTGTCCACCCCATCTAACCCTCTGATCATTTTGTATGCCTCTATTAAGTCACCTTTTAACCTTCTTCTCTCTAACGAAAACAACCTCAAGTCCATCAGCCTTTCCTCATAAGATTTTCCCTCCATACCAGGCAACATCCTGGTATATCTCCTCTGCACCCGTTCCAAAGCTTCCACGTCCTTCCTATAATGAGGCGACCAGAACTGTACGCAATACTCCAAATGCGGCCGTACTAGAGTTTTGTACAACTGCAACATGACCTCATGGCTCCGGAACTCAATCCCTCTACCAATAAAGGCCAACACACCATAGGCCTTCTTCACAACCCTATCAACCTGGGTGGCAACTTTCAGGGATCTATGTACATGGACACCGAGATCCCTCTGCTCATCCACACTACCAAGAATTTTACCATTAGCCAAATATTCCGCATTCCTGTTATTCTTTCCAAAGTGAATCACCTCACACTTCTCCACATTAAACTCCATTTGCCACCTCTCAGCCCAGCTCTGCAGCTTATCTATGTCCCTCTGTAACCTGCAACATCCTTCCGCACTGTCTACAACTCCACCGACTTTAGTGTCGTCTGCAAATTTACTCACCCATCCTTCTGCGCCCTCCTCTAGGTCATTTATAAAAATGACAAACAGCAACGGCCCCAGAACAGATCCTTGTGGTACGCCACTCGTAACTGAACTCCATTCTGAACATTTCCCATCAACTACCACTCTCTGTCTTCTTTCAACTAGCCAATTTCTGATCCAGATCTCTCAATCACCCTCAATCCCCAGCCTCCGTATTTTCTGCAATAGCCGACCGTGGGGAACCTTATCAAACGCTTTACTGAAATCCATATACACCACATCAACTGCTTTACCCTCGTCTACCTGTTCAGTCACCTTCTCAAAGAACTCCATAAGGTTTGTGAGGCATGACCTACCCTTCACAAAACCATGGTGACTGTCCCTAATCATATTATTCCTATCTAGATGATTATAAATCGTATCTTTTATAATCCTCTCCAAGACCTTACCCACCACAGACGTTAGGCTCGCCGGCCTATAGTTACCGGGGTTATCTCTACTCCCCTTCTTGAACAAAGGGACCACATTTGCTATCCTCCAGTCCTCTGGCACTATTCCTGTAGCCAATGATGACCTAAAAATCAAAGCCAAAGGCTCAGCAATCTCTTCCCTGGCTTCCCAGAGAATCCTAGGATAAATCCCATCCGGCCCCGGGGACTTATCTATTTTCACCTTGTCCAGAATTGCCAACACTTCTTCCCTACGCACCTCAATGCCACCTATTCTAATAGCCTGGGTCTCAGCATTCTCCTCCACAATATTATCTTTTTCTTGAGTGAATACTGACGAAAAGTATTCATTTAGTATCTCGCTTATCTCCTCAGCCTCCACACACAACTTCCCACCACTGTCCTTGACTGGCCCTACTCTTACCCTAGTCATTCTTTTATTCCTGACATACCTATAGAAAGCGTTTGGGTTTTCCTTGATCCTACCTGCCAAAGACTTCTCATGTCCCCTCCTTGCTCGTCTCAGCTCTCTCTTTAGATCCTTCCTCGCTTCCTTGTAACTATCAAGCGCCCCAACTGAAACTTCACGCCTCATCTTTACATAGGCCTCCTTCTTCCTCTTAACAAGAGATTCCACTTCTTTGGTAAACCACGGTTCCCTCGCTCGACCCCTTCCTCCCTGCCTGACTGGTACGTACTTATCAAGAACATGCAATAGCTGTTCCTTGAACAAGCTCCACATATCCAGTGTGCCCAACCCTTGCAGCCTACTTCTCGAACCAACACATCCTAAGTCATGTCTAATGGCATCATAATTGCCCTTCCCCAGCTCTAACTCTTGCCCTGCGGGGTATACTTATCCCTTTCCATCACTAACGTAAAGGTCACCGAATTGTGGTCACTGTTTCCAAAGTGCTCACCTACCTCCAGATCTAACACCTGGCCTGGTTCATTACCCAAAACCAAATCCAATGTGGCCTCGCCTCTTGTTGGCCTGTCAACATATTGTGTCAGGAAACCCTCCTGCACACATTGTACAAAGAACGACCCATCTAATGTACTCGAACTATATCTTTTCCAGTCAATATTTGGAAAGTTAAAGTCTCCCATAACAACTACCCTGTTACTTTCGCTCTTTTCCAGAATCATCTTCGCCATCCTTTCCTCTACATCCCTAGAACTATTAGGTGGCCTATAGAAAACTCCCAACAGGGTGACCTCTCCTTTCCTGTTTCTAACCTCAGCCCATACTACCTCAGAAGAAGAGTCCCCATCTAGCATCCTTTCCGCCACCGTAATACTGTCATTGACTAGCAGCGCCACACCTCCCCCTCTTTTGCCCCCTTCTCTGAGCTTACTAAAACACCTAAACCCCGGAACCTGCAACAACCATTCCTGTCCCTGCTCTATCCATGTCTCTGAAATGGCCACAACGTCGAAGTCCCAGGTACCAACCCATGCTGCCAGTTCCCCTACCTTATTTCGTATACTCCTGGCATTGAAGTAGACACACTTCAAACCACCTACCTGAACACTGGCACCCTCCTGCGAAGTCAAATCTGTGCTCCTGACCTCTATACTCTCAATCTCCCGTACCCCAAAACTACAATCCAGGTTCCCATGCCCCTGCTGAATTAGTTTAAACCCCCCCAAAGAGCACTAACAAATCTACCCCCCCCAGGATATTGGTGCCCCTCAGGTTCAGATGTAGACCATCCTGTCTATAGAGGTCCCACCTTCCCCAGAAAGAGCCCCAGTTATCCAGAAATCTGAATCCCTCCCGCCTGCACCATCCCTGTAGCCACGTGTTTAATTGCTCTCTCTCCCTATTCCTCATCTCACTATCACGTGGCACGGGCAACAACCCAGAGATAACAACTCTGTTTGTTCTCGCTCTGAGCTTCCATCTTAGCTCCCTAAAGGCCTGCCTGACATCCTTGTCCCCTTTCCTACCTATGTCGTTAGTGCCAATGTGGACTACGACTTGGGGCTGCTTCCCCTCCCCCTTAAGGACCCGGAAAACACGATCCGATACATCACTTACCCTTGCACCTGGGAGGCAACATACCAAACGTGAGTCTCTCTCGCTCCCACAAAATCTCCTATCTGTGCCCCTGACTATTGAGTCCCCAATTACTAATGTTCTACTCCTTTCCCCCCTTCCCTTCTGAGCAACAGGGACAGACTCCGTGCCAGAGGCCCGTACCCCATGGCTTACCCCTGGTAATTCCCCCCCCCCCCACAAGTATCCAAAACGGTATACTTGTTACTCAGGGGAACGACCGCAAGGGGTCCCTGCACTGACTGCTTCTTCCCAGTCCCTCTTACAGTTACCCATCTATCTCCAGTCTTTGGTGTAACTACTTCCCTGAAGCTCCTATCTATGACCCCCTCTGCCTCCCGAATGATCCGAAGTTCATCCAGCTCAAGCTCCAGGTCCCTAACACGGTTTTTGAGGAGCTGGAGTTGGGTGCACTTCCCACAGATGAAATCAGCAGGGACACTGACGGCGTCCCTCACCTCAAACATTCTGCAGGAGGAGCATTGTACTGCCTTCCCTGACATCCCCTCTAGATTAAAAAAAAAACAAGAAAAAGAAAAAGAAAGGAAGAGCTTACCTGATATTACCTCAACCCTGCTCCCGCTGAAAGTTAAGCAAATTTAAAGGCACTCACTCACCTTCACGACAGGCCCCTTCTCCCGCTTCCCAACCACCGTGGGGTGGGGGGGGGGGGTTGGTTAGAGGAGGAGGTAGGGTGGGAAACACTCACAAAGTGTTTCTGGTTTAACTGTCACTTGCCAGCAGCCCCTCCACAAACCACCTTCAACTTAGGCTGACCGCACTGCACGTATGCAAATTCCCCCAGAACAGCTGATCAGTAGCCCTGCGCTGCTGCCCTCTGCTGGATGCTTGTCTTCACTCAAACTCCTTGGGTCTCCTTCGCCGGTTCCCCTTCAACTTAGGCTGACCGCACTGCACGTATGCAAATTCCCCCCGAACAGCTGATCAGTAGCTCTGCTCTGCTGCCCTCTGCTGTATGTTTGTCTTCACTCAAACTCCTTGGGTCTCCTTCGCCGGTTCCCCTTCAACTTAGGCTGACCGCACTGCACGTATGCAAATTCCCCCAGAACAGCTGATCAGTAGCTCTGCTCTGCTGCCCTCTGCTGGATGCTTGTCTTCACTCAAACTCCTTGGGTCTCCTTCACCGGTTCCCCTTCAACTTAGGCTGACCGCACTGCACGTATGCAAATTCCCCCAGAACAGCTGATCAGTAGCTCTGCTCTGCTGCCCTCTGCTGGATGCTTGTCTTCACTCAAACTCCTTGGGTCTCCTTCGCCGGTTCCCCTTCAACTTAGGCTGACCGGACTGCACGTATGCAAATTCCCCCAGAATAGCTGATCAGTAGCTCTGCTCTGCTGCCCTCTGCTGGATGCTTGTCTTCACTCAAACTCCTTGGGTCTCCTTCGCCGGTTCCCCTTCAACTTAGGCTGACCGCACTGCACGTATGCAAATTCCCCCCGAACAGCTGATCAGTAGCTCTGCTCTGCTGCCCTCTGCTGGATGCTTGTCTTCACTCAAACTCCTTGGGTCTCCTTCGCCGGTTCCCCTTCAACTTAGGCTGACCGCACTGCACGTATGCAAATTCCCCCAGAACAGCTGATCAGTAGCTCTGCTCTGCTGCCCTCTGCTGCCCTCTACCTTCCCGACAGACCCCCCTGCCACTGCTCCCGCCGAAAATCTGAAGGCCGCTTTTCGTACAAGGTTCGTTTTTAAAGGTTCTAGAGGTTTAGGAGGCTGTATTTGTTTTTAAGGGTTCTGGCGGTTTAGGAGGCTGCATTTGAGACAATAAGCCATTCAGTTCTTGGGCTAATTCTGGGTTGTACTGAGGAATTACCCCTTCTGATGCCTGCTGGGCGGTATTCATTAGTACCTTAAACAGTAAAAAATATGGTGTGATGTGTTTTTCAGGTCCTACGCGACTCAGGGGTTGATTGTAAACTGCCATCTGTACTTCCGGCACCAATTTGGCCCAACTGTATCCTCATGTCATTAGCAGTTTAGTAATGCAAAGCTGTACATCTTGGTTACGCGGCTCCACCCACCCACTTGAGTACGGGTGCAAAGGAGTGCTGTGTTCCAGTGTAATACCTTTGTCGGTATACATTTTCTGGAACACCTTCCCAATAAAGTCAGACCAACAATCTGTGTGAAGACTTATAGGGAAACCAGCGCAGGGAAAAATGTTGTTTTCGAATGCATTGACAGTTGCGCTTTCCGTAAAGCGAGCAGTGGGCGCCAACCACGTGTAGGAGGTCTAGGTGTCAACAACGACTTAAGATATTCTGGTTTTGGCCTGTATAAGAAGGGTGCCCTGTAGATGGCGTAAAGCGTCCCACACTGGCTTGTCGTTCCCTGGATTATCCTTGCTACCCTTCTTAAACAAAGGAACAAAATTGGCTATTCTCCAGTCCTCCGGGACATCACCTGATGACAGGGAGGCTCCAAATTTGGAGGATCCAAATACTCCGTACTTTAATGGCATTTAAAAGAATGATTCGTAATCCTCACTGCATTGCCTGGTCATATATTTTCTTATGAGCCGCTGCCAAGATTTGGATCAAGGTTTCACATTCCACTTCTGTGAGATGAAAGTCTGCTGGAGCTATCACTCGCAGGGGCAGCTGTTTTACTCTCGGCGTTAGGGTTCCGAAAAAGATTTCTAAAATGGACATTTAAAAAAAAAAGACATTTAAGTGCCTGTTTATCGTGTGGGGATATTGGTCAAAGGTATCTTTAAATACAGCCACAGTCTGTTCCCCAATTGCTGATCGCATCCTGGCTGGGAGCTCAGGTCCGCCTGTCGGTTTAGGTGCTATTATGGTTCATCCCTGCAATAGCCCTCCTCGATATATCTGTCTGAGACGGTGTCAAATGTGCGGGGATATTTAGGTCACTTAAGAATAACTATTGCCTATTTATAACCAATGGCAATTTTTTATTACTAGGCAAAGTTTGAAACAGGTTTAAACAGTTTATTTTTAAAACTGAAAGTGTTTGAAAATTCAAATTGAATTACTAGCAAACTGCAAGTTTAGTTCTGAACTTAAGCCAGGACTGAATTTAAGATTTGCTGAACGAAATTTTTTTTCCGGCAATCACAAAAATGTTGGCAGTTTTTGGGAGGGAGAAGTTAGCTGCGGTGATTTATACCGTTATAAAACCAACTGTCATTTCCCGATTTACACCTTTAAATTGTGTTACCGAGTTTCGTTAAGTTTCTATTAATTCACAAATGAGATTAACATTATTTCACGTAATTCAAATTTAAGA
Organism: Scyliorhinus canicula; assembly: GCF_902713615.1. Taxonomy (NCBI): domain Eukaryota; kingdom Metazoa; phylum Chordata; class Chondrichthyes; order Carcharhiniformes; family Scyliorhinidae; genus Scyliorhinus; species Scyliorhinus canicula. The sequence continues at coordinate 27,268,255 of NC_052169.1, forward strand.
TTCCGGCAATCCAGTCAGAGAGGTAGAACACTTATGGAAAACAGATCCAGCAGAGGGCAGCGGAGCAGAGCTTCTGATTGGCTGTTCCGAGGAGATTTGCATACGAGCAGTGCGGTCAGCGTAAGTTGAAGGTGGTTTGTGAAGGGGCTGTTCTCGAGTGACAGCATTACCCGAAACTTACGTAGTGTTTCCCACCCATCCTCCTCCTTTAACCAAAAAAAAACGTTCTGTCCGTTGGATTGCTAAACTAATAAGTTTTTTTTTTAGTTTTCAGCAGTTGGGAAGTTAGTTAAGTGGGAATGGAGGTTAGGGCAGTTGAATGTTCTTCCTGCAGAATGTGGGAGGGAAGGATCACCTCGAGTGTCCCTGCTGACCACATCTGCGGGAAGTGCACACAACTCCAGCTCCTCGAGAACCGCGTTAGGGACCTGGAACTGGAGCTGGATGAACTTCGGATCATTTGGGAGGCGGAGGGGGTTATTGAAAGGAGTTATAGGGAGGTAGTCACACCTCAGGTAAAAGGAGAAGGTAGATGGGTTACCGTCAGGGGAGGGAGATGGATCCGGCAGGCAGTGCAGGGATCCCCTGTGGTCGTTCCCCTCTATAAGGGCAGCACGGTAGCATTGTGGATAGCACAATTGCTTCACAGATCCAGGGTCCCAGGTTCGATTCCGGCTTGGGTCACTGTCCGTGCGGAGTCTGCACATCGTCCCCCTGTGTGCGTGGGTTTTCTCCGGGTGCTCCGCACGTTAGGTGGATTGGCCATGATAAATTGCCCTTAGTGTCCAAAATTGCCCTTAGTGTCGGGTGGGGTTACTTGGTTATGGCGATAGGGTGGAGGTGTTGACCTCGGGTAGGGTGCTCTTTCCAAGAGCTGGTGCACATTCGAAGGGCCGAATGGCCTCCTTCTGCATTGTAAATTATATGATAACAAGTATACGGTTTTGGATACTGTTGTGGGGGACGACTTACCAGGGGTAAGCAATGGGGCACAGGTCTCTGGCACAGAGTCTGTCGCTGTTGCTCAGAAGGGAAGGGAGAAGAGTAACAGAGCACTTGTCATTGGGGAATCCATAGTTAGAGGAACAGACAGGAGGTTCTGTGGGAAAGAAAGAGACTCACGGTTGGTGTGTTGCCTCCCAGGTGACAGGGTTCGTGATGTCTCTGATCGTGTTTTGGGATCCTTAAGGGGAAGGGGGAGCAGCCCCAAGTCGTGGTCCACATAGGTACCAACGACATAGGTAGGAAGAAGATGGGGATTTGAGACAGAAATTCAGGGAGCTGGTGTGGAAGCTGAGAGCTAGAACAAACAGAGTTGTCATCTCTGGGTTGTTATCCGTGCCACGTGCTAGCGAAGTGAGAACTAAGGAGAGAGATGAGTTGAACACGTGGCTACAGGGATGGTGCAGGAGGGAGGGTTTTGGTTTCCTGGACAATAGGAGCTCATTCTGGGGCAGGTGGGACCTCTACAAACAGGATGGTCTTCACCTGAACCAGAGGGGTACCAATATCCTGGGGCGTAGATTTGCTAGTCCTCTTCGGGGGGTTTTAAACTAATTCTGGAGTCCCAGTGTACAGGATGTTAAAAGTTGTGAGGTCAGGGATAGGGTTAAAAGTTCGAAAGAAAAACTGGCAAGCAAGACGCTGGTTTGAAGTGTGTCTACTTCAACGCCAGGAGCATCCGGAATAAGGTCGGTGAGCTTGCAGCATGGGTTGCTACCTGGGATCTCGATGTTGTGGCGATTTCGGAAACATGGGTAGAGCAGGGACAGGAATGGTTGTTGCAGATTCCAGGATTTAGATGTTTCTGTAAGAACAGAGAAGATGGTAAAAGGGTGTGGCATTGTTAATCAAGGAAAGTATTACGGCGGTAGAAAGGACGTTTGAGGACTCGTCTACTGAGGTAGTATGGGCCGAGTTTAGGAATAGGAGAGGAGAGGTCACCCTGTTGGGAGTTGTATATAGACCTCCGAATAGTTCCAGAGATGTAGAGGAAAGGATTGCAAAGATGATTCTCGACAGGAGCGAGAGTAACAGGGTAGTTGTTATGGGGGACTTTAACTTTCCAAATATTGACTGGAAATACTATAGTTCGAGTACTATAGATGGGTCAGTTTTTGTGCAGTGTGTGCAGGAGGGTTTTCTGACACTGTATGTAGACAGGCCAACAAGGGTCGAGGCCACATTGGATTTGGTACTGGGTAATGAACCCAGCCAGGTGTTAGATTTAGATGTAGGTGAGCACTTTGGTGATAGTGATCACAATTCGGTTATGTTTACTTTAGCAATGGGCAGTGATAGGTATATACCGCAAGGCTAAAATTATAGCAGGGGGAAATGCAATTATGATGCTATTCGGCAAGATTTAGGATGTATAGGATGGGGAAGGAAACTGCAGGGGATGGGTACAATCGAAATGTGGAGCTTGTTCAAGGAACAGCACGGGGCAGCACGGTAGCATGGTGGTTAGCATAATTGCTTCACAGCTCCAGGGTCCCAGGTTCGAATCCCGGCTGGGTCACTGTCTGTGCGGAGTCTGCACGTCCTCCCCGTGTGTGCGTGGGTTTCCTCCGGGTGCTCCGGTTTCCTCCCACAGTCCAACGATAGAGATAGATAGAGAAATACAGCACAGAACAGGCCCTTCGGCCCACGATGTTGCGCCGAACTTTTGTCCTAGGTTAATCATAGAATTTTGGACAATTTTTCATGGCCAATCCACCCAACCTGCACATCTTTGGACTGTGGGAGGAAACCGGAGTACCCGGAGGAAACCCACGCAGTCACGGGGAGGATGTGCAGACTCCACACAGACAGTGACCCAAGTCGAAATCGAACTTGGGACCCTGGAGCTGTGAAGCAATTGTGCTATCCACAATGCTACCGTGCTGCCCTTAAGAAGTTAACCTACACTCCCTTATTCTACCCTAATCCAAGTACCTATCCAATAGCCGCTTGAAGGTCCATAAATTTTCCGACTCAACTACTACCACAGGCAGTGCATTCCATGCCCCCACTACTCTCTGGGTAAAGAACCTACCTCTGACATCCCCTCTATATCTTCCACCATTTATCTTAAATTTATGTCCCCTTGTAATGGTGTGTTCCACCCGGGGAAAAAGTCTCTGACTGTCTACTCTATCTATTCCCCTGATCATCTTATAAACCTCTATCAAGTCGCCCCTCATCCTTCTCCGTTCTAATGAGAAAAGGCCTAGCACCCTCAACCTTTCCTCGTATGACCTACTCTCCATTCCAGGCAACATCCTGGTAAATCTCCTTTGCACCTTTTCCAAAGCTTCCACATCCTTCCTAAAATGAGGTGACCAGAACTGCACACAGTACTCCAAATGTGGCCTGACCAAGGTTTTGTACAGCTGCATCATCACCTCACGGCTCTTAAATTCAATCCCTCTGCTAATGAACGCTAGCACACCATAGGCCTTCTTCACAGCTCTATCCACTTGAGTGGCAACTTTCAAAGAACTATGAACATAGACCCCAAGATCTCTCTGCTCCTCCACATTGCCAAGAACCCTACCATTAACCCTGTATTCCGCATTCAGATTTGTCCTTCCAAAATGGACAACCTCACACTTGTCAGGGTTAAACTCCATCTGCCACTTCTCAGCCCAGCTCTGCATTCTATCTATGTCTCTTTGAAGCCGACAACAGCCCTCCTCACTATCCACAACTCCACCAATCTTCGTATCATCTGCAAATTTACTGACCCACCCTTCAACTCCCTCATCCAAGTCGTTAATGAAAATCACAAACAGCAGAGGACCCAGAACTGATCCCTGCGGTACGCCACTGATAACTGGGCTCCAGGCTGAATATTTACCATCCACCACAACTCTCTGTCTTCTATCGGTTAGCCAGTTTGTTATCCAACTGGCCAAATTTCCCACTATCCCATGCCTCCTTACTTTCTGCATAAGCCTACCATGGGGAACCTTATCAAATGCCTTACTAAAATCCATGTACACTACATCCACTGCTTTACCTTCATCCACATGCTTGGTCACCTCCTCAAAGAATTCAATAAGACTTGTAAGGCAAGAACTACCCCTCACAAATCCGTGCTGACTATCCCTAATCAAGCAATGCCTTTCCAGATGCTCAGAAATCCTATCCCTCAGTACCCTTTCCATTACTTTGCCTACCACCGAAGTAAGACTAACTGGCCTGTAATTCCCAGGGTTGTCCCTATTCCCTTTTTTGAACAGGGGCACGACATTCGCCACTCTCCAATCCTCTGGTACTACCCCTGTTGACAGCGAGGACGAAAAGATCATTGCCAACGGCTCTGCAATTTCATTTCTTGCTTCCCATAGAATCCTTGGATATATCCCGTCAGGCCCGGGGGACTTGTCTATCCTCAAGTTTTTCAAAACGCGCAACACATCTTCCTTCCTGACAAGTATCTCCTCAAGCTTATCAGTCTGCTTCACGCTGTCCTCTCCAACAATATGGCCCCTCTCGTTTGTAAATACTGAAGAAAAATACTTGTTCAAGACCTCTCCTATCTCTTCAGACTCAATACACAATCTCCCGCTACTGTCCTTAATCGGACCTACCCTCGCTCTAGTCATTCTCATATTTCTCACATATGTGTAAAAGGCATGTGTAATGTGCGGGTTAGGTGGATTGGCCATGCTAAATTGCCCGTAGTGTCCTAAAAAGTAAGTTTAAGGGGGGGGGGGGGTGTTGTTACGTTACTGGTATAGGGTGGATACGTGGGCTTGAGTAGGGTGATCCTTGCTCGGCACAACATCGAGTGCCGAAGGGCCTGTTCTGTGCTGTACTGTTCTAAAAAAAACAGCTACTGCGTGTCCTTGATAAGTATGTACCTGTCAGGCTGGGAGGAAGTTGTCGAGCAAGGGAACCGTGGTTTACTAAGGACGTTGAAGCACTTGTCAAGAGGAAGAAGAAGGCTTATGTTAGGGTGAGACATGAAGGCTCCGTTAGGGCACTTGAGAGTTACAAGTTAGCCAGGAAGGACCTAAAGGGAAAGTTAAGAAGAGCGAGGAGAGCAAAAGACATATTAGAGGCAATGGCCACAAAAGCGATGGAACTTTTAATTTACCCACAGGAACCCCAGGTCGCAGCGACCAACAGAGCAGAGCAATGTCCCATTTGTCAACATTGTATTTCATCTGCCAGACCCTAGCCCATTCAATTAACCTATCCAAATCCCTCTGCAGGCTTCCAGTGTCCTCTGCACTTTTCGCTTTACCACTCATCTTAGTGTCATCTGCAAATTTGGACACATACTGATTGCCAACCAGAGATACACCCATTAATCCCCACTCTTTGCTTTCTATTAATTAACCAATCATCTATCCATGCTACTACTTTGCCCTTAATGAAAAATGAAAATCTCTTATTGTCACGTGTAGGCTTCAGTGAAGTTACTGTGAAAAGCCCCTAGTCGCCACATTCCGGTGCCTGTCCGGGGAGGCTGTTACGGGAATCGAACCGTGCTGTTGGCCTGCTTCATCTGCTTTAAAAGCCAGCGATTTAGCCCAGTGAGCTAAGCCATGCATCTTTACCTTATGCAACAACCTTTTGTGTGGCACCTTGTCAAAGACTTTCTGGAAATCCAGATATATCACATTCATTGGCTCCCGTTACCTACTGCACTGGTAATGTCCTCCAAAAAGTACATGCTGTGGTTCCGGCAATGCTGATCTGACGGACTGGCTATGGCTCATAACTATGAGTTTTACTTCCTCTCGTCTGGGCCGTACGTAACTTATTGTTGGCGCACCACCTCAAATATGCTGTGGTCGGCTGGAAAAGAACAATTTTGCTGCAAACATCTCTCAGTTGGCTGATGAATAGTGTGTACCAAATCAGGCGCATCCTGAACCGATGACTTGCGCTGTGTGGTGGCAGGATTCAAGAGGGTCGAATTGTGTGTGTGGGTGGGTACTGCCTGTGCAGTCGGTGGTGCGGGTGCTTTCCTTTTGGGGGCCTGGGGTGCGCGATTCTGATTTCCTGTAACGGCAACATATCGCTGGGCGCTTTCATTTAGTTCTTGGAAATTGGGGGCATTTTTCGTCATCTGAATTTTGTCCAACAGTATACCTGAAACCATTCTGCACTGAAAGCAGTGACTGTAATGTATCTATCTGTTTCGCGTGTTCTACTGTACTCTATCTCTGTTCTTGAGTGGAGCTGTGGAGTGCTCGCAAAGCTATCTTTAAATCCGCGCATTGACTCGTTAACTGTGCTACCTGCTGTTCTGTTTCTTCTCTTATCAGCACTGCGCGCTGTGTATCTTCGCAGGCTTTTTTCTCTGGGTCTGAAAGCTGGTAAGGTGAACTAAACAAGATTGCTGTGCACTTTCACATCAGCTATCTCCTTATCCTGAGCTGCCAACTCTTCCCGGAGTTGCTCGATTATCTTTTCGATTTCACTATTGTTTCCCTCATTCTTCTCTTCTTTCTCAACTATCTGCCTGCGGAGCGTCTTCACGACTGCATCTGTGCCTCGCAACAGTGCCAAACAGGACACTATTGCCATCGGCTTTCGCATATTGCTACATTTTTCTTGTGGACCTCACTTCGGTTGTCCCATCAAGTTAGGCCTATGCTTCCTGGACCTGACTCGTCATTTGAACCAAAGTTGCACCAAAGGGGCCATTCATTCCCCGTTAAATACTTCCTCAACTCTTCCTCCCATATGGGACATTGCTCTGCTCTGTTGGTCGCTGCGACCTGGGGTTCCTGTGGGTAAATTAAACGTTCCATCGCTTTTGTGGCCATTGCCTCTAATATGTCTTTTGCTTCTACTTTTAACTTCTCTTTTCCTACCTTTTAATTTGGGACAGGGAATAAGCCGGCGATTCGAACTGCGGGTATGGCCTAAGCTATTTTCCAGTTCACAATCCGCTCCACAGTTTTACGCAATCTAACGAGTTTACCTTATTTCACTGTTAGTACGCATGCAGATTAGTACACACTTCTGAAATTCGGTTATTTGATCGATGCGGGCCTTGTACTTGTGGTTTTTTCTCTTTCTCGCAATTGGATTTCAAAGTTTGTGGATTCTCTCGGAGTGACAAAATCACTTCTAATTCGAGTCCCACCAGAGTCGCCAATAATGTTGCCAAATATTTATGGCCAGATATGATACTGAGACTCTTTTTGGATTATGATGTTATGTCCTAACAGGGTCGCCAAGACTGTGGGTGCTTCTATTTCTCTTACTGAACCAAAAGGCCACAAGGCTTTCCCGTATAGCGGTCAAATGACCACACAACCAGTTCGTCAGTTCAAGTATAAAGATGGTTTATTTACAAACAAGGATTACTTTCACATGCAAGCACGATATACTACAAGTTAAACTACACCTAACCTCTACAATAACCTACACTTAACTTCAGGGCGATCGGCGCTGTGCAGAAAGATAAGGCCTTTATCTTGATCTTAAGTGGCTGGTTAGAAGAAGTGGCTCTGTCTCAGCTGGACTCATCTGTCAGGTAGCGATCGTTGGTCTTGAACTTGGCAGTCTGGTCGTTATGCTGCAATTGGTGTGGGCACAGGCCAATCACAAAAGAGACCGAACACATGGCTGTGTCTCTTTTTATCATTCTGAGACCTTAAAAAGTAAGGTTAAGGGGGAGTTGTTGGGTTATGGGTATAGGGTGGATACGTGGGTTTGAATAGGGTGATCATTGCTCGGCACAACATCGAGGGCCGAAGGGCCTGTTCTGTGCTGTACTGTTCTATGTTCTATACTGTTCTATGTTCTATGCAGTCCTATTGTTCTGGGGAAATTGGCCATTAGAATGCAAACGAGCGGGGGATATCTGTCGATTCGGTCTAGCTACCTGTGTTGCAAATGCACTCAAGCTCTGTATCTGTCTGAGTTCTGCGTTGTCCACAATTCCCATGGTCCTTTGCATGTGGCCATCTCAGATGGCTGCACTCTTAACTGATTTAATGCAGTTAAATGCAGCACCTTACCAAAGGCCTTCTGGAAATCTAAATAAATCACGTGTACTGGTTCTCCTTTGTTTAACTTCCTTGTTACTTCCTCAAAGAACTCTAACTGATTTTTCAGACATGACCTCCCCTTGATTAAGCCGTGCTGACTAAGTCCTATCGTATCATGCCTTTCCAAGTATTCCGTAATCTTTTATAATGGACTCTAAAATCTTATCAATGACCGAAGTCAGGCTAACCGGCCTATAGTTTCCCGCCTTCTTCCTCCCTACCTTCTAAAACAGCTGTTACATTAGCCACTTTCCAGTCTTCTGGGGGCCTTCCATTTAAATTTACAGTAAAAATCTAGCGTCAGGGCCATATCGTTGATTGTTACTCAATCTAACAATAAATTAAGTGTTTATTTCAAATTAATTAACTTTTTCTTAAATGTCACTCACCGGGGTGCAGTGCTCAAACTGTGAGATGTGGCAGCTCTGTAACGCTTCCAGCATTCCGTTTGACAACATCTGCAGCAAGTGTAACGAATAGCAACTCCTCACAGACCGCGTGGTTCTGTTGGAGCAGCAGTGGGATGCATTCAGGAGCAAGCAGGTGGCGGAAAGATAGGAGTTATAGAGATGTGGTCACACCCAACGCGCAGGCATACAGATGGATGAGCACTGGAAAGGGCAGACAGTCAGTGCAGGAATCCTCTATGGCTGTCACCCTGTCCAACATGTATACTTTTTGGGATACAGTTGGGGGGGGGGGGGGGGGGTCGCCTATCTGTGGAAAACAACAACATCCAGAACAGTGTCACCACAACTGTCTCTGTTGCTCAGCAGGGGAGGGCAAAGTGCAGGAGAGCGATAGTTATAGGGGGCTCTATAGCATGGGGCACAGATACGTGCTTCTGTGGAAGTGAAAGAGACTCCAGGATGGCGTACTGTCTTCCTGGTGCCAGGGTCATGAATGTCTCTGAAGGAACACAGGGCATCCTGAAGGAGCAGGGTGAACAGCCAAAGGACGTAAGGCTCAGTGCTAAATCGCTGGCTTTGAAAGCAGACCAAACAGTCCAGCAGCACGGAGATTCCCGTAACAGCCTCCCCGAACATGCGCCGGAATGTGGCGACTAAGAGCTTTTCACAGTAACTTCATTGAAGCCTACTCGTGACAAAAGGCGATTTTTTTCATTTCAATAGGTTTTAACGACACAGGCAGAAAGAATGATGAGATCCTGCAGAAGGAGTTCAGGGAATTAGGCAGTAAGCTAAGAAGCAGGACCTCTCGGGTTGTAATCTCAGGATTACTCACTGTGCCACGTGCCAGTGAGGCCAGAAATAGGAGGATAGTGCAGCTAAACACTGGCTAAACTAGTGGTGTAGGAGACAGGGTTTTAGATGTCTGGACCATGGGGATCTCTTCCGGGGCAGGTGCCACCTGTACAAGAACAAAGGACAGTGAAAATAACAGCACAGGAACAGACTCTTCGGCCCTCACAGACTGCGCCGGTCCAGATTCTTTCAATAAACCTGTCCCCTATTTTCCAAAGTCTACTTCCCTCTGTTCGCCGCACGTCTAGATGCATCTTAAATGATGCTATCGTGCCCGCCTCTACCACCTCCGCTGGAAAAGCGTTCCAGGCACGCACCACCCTGCACGTAAAAAACTTCCCACGTGCATCTCCCTTAAACGTTCCCCCTCTTACCTTGAAATCGTGACCGTTTGTAATTGACACCACCAATCTTGGAAAAAGCTTGTTGCTATCCACCCTGTCCATACCTCTCATAATTTTGTAGACCTCAATCAGGTCCACCCTCAACCTCCGTCTTTCCAACGAAAACAATCCTGATCTACTCAACCTTTCTCCATAGCTAGCACACTCCATACCAGGCATCATCCTGGTGAACCTCCTCAGCACCCTCTCTAAAGCATCCACGTCCTTCTGGTAACGTGGCAACCAGAGCTGCACGCAGAATTCCAAATGTAGCCTAATCAAAGTCCTATACAACTGTAACATGACCTGCCGACTCTTGTACTCAATACCCCGTCCGATAAAGGCAAGCATGCTGTATGCCTTCTTGACCACTCTATAAACCTGCGTTGCCACCTTCAGGGTACAATGGACCTGAACTCCTAGATCTCTCTGTACATCAATTTTCCCCAGGACTCTTCCATTGACCATATAGTCCGCTCTTGTATTTGATCTTCAAAAATGCATCACCTCGCATTTGCCTGGATTGAACTTCATCTGCCATTTCTCAGCCCAACTCTCCAATCTATCTATATTTTGCTGTGTTCTCTGACAGTCCTCCTCGCTATCTGCAAATCCACCAATCTTAGTATCATCTGCAAACTTGCGAATCAGACAACCTGTACCTTCCTCCAGATCATTTATGTATATCACAAACAACAGTGGTCCGCGCACGGATCCCTGTAGAACACCACACGTCACCCTTCTCCATTTTGAGACACTCCCTTCCACCACAACACTATGTCTCCTGTTGCCCAGCCAGTTGATTATCCATCTGGCTAGTACACCTTGAACCCCACACGACTTTACTTTTTCCATCAACCTGCCATGGGAAACTTTATAAAACGCCTTACTGAAGTCCATGTATATGACATCTACAGCCCTTCCCTCATCAATTAACTTTGTCACTTCCTCAAAGAATTCTATTATGTTTGTAAGACATGACCTTCCCTGCACAAAACCCTGCTGCCTATCACTGATAAGTCTATTTTCTTCCAAATGTGAATTGATCCTATCCCTCAGTATCTTCTCCAACAGTTTGCCTGCCACTGACGTCACGCTCACAGGTCTATAACTCCCTGGATTATCCCTGCTACCCACCTGAAACAAAGGGACAACATTAGCAATTCTCCAGTGCTCCGGGACTTCACAAGTGCTCAAGGGTGCTGCAAAGATATCTGTTAAGGCCCCAGGTATTTCGACGCTCGCTTCCCTCAGTAACCTGGGATAGATCCCACCCAGTACTGGGGACTTAGAACGTAGAACATAGAACACTACAGCGCAGTACGGGCCCTTCGGCCCTCGATGTTGCGCTGACATGTGAAACCATCTGAAGCCTATCTGACCTACACTATTCCATTTTCATCCATATGTCTATCCAGTGACCACTTAAATGCCCTTAAAGTTGGCGAGTCTACTACTGTTGCAGGCAGGGCGTTCCACACCCCTACTACTTTCTGAGTAAAGAAACTGCCTCTGACATCTGTCCTATATCTATCACCCCTCAATTTAAAGCTATGTCCCCTCGTGTTGGTCATCACCATCCGAGGAAAAAGACTCTCACTGTCCACCCTATCTAACCCTCTGACTATCTTATATGTCTCTATTAAGTCCACTTGTCCACCTTATTGCCTTTTAGACTACCCAAAACTGTCCCATTTCTTATGACGACTTGACCTAGGATATTTAAACATCCATACCGAACCTCAACATCCGTCATGTCCCTCTCCTTGGTGAATACCGATGCAAAGTACTCATTAAGAATCTCACCCATTTCCTCTGCCTCCACGCATAAATTCCCTCTTTTTTCTTTGAGAGGGCCAATCCTTTCTCTCGTAACTCTCTTGCTCCTCTTTTACGAATAAAAGGCTTTGGGATTTTCCTTAACACTGTTAGCCAAAGATATTTCATGACCCCAATTCGCCCTCGTTATTGCGCGTTTGAGATTCGTCCTACTTTCCCGATATTCCTCCAATGCTTCATCAGTTTCAGTTGCCTCGATCTTATAAATGCTTCCTTTTTCATTTTAGCTGGTCTCGCAATTCCATCCGTAATCCATGGTGCCCTAATCTTGCCATTTTTATACCTCAATTTCACAGGGACATGTCTGTCCTGCACCCTAATCAACCTTTCCTTAAAAGACTCCCAAATTTCAAATGTGGATTTACCCTTAAAGGCCTGCTGTCAGTCCACATTGCCCAGCTCCTGCCGAATTTTGTTATACTCGGCATTGCCCCAATTTAGCACTCTTCATTTAGGATCACTCTATTCTTTGTCCATGAGTATTCTAAAACTTACGGAATTCTGGTCGCTATTCCCAAAGTAATCACCGACTGGAACTTCAACCACCTGGCCGGGATCATTCCCCAATACCAGGTCAAGTATGGCCCCTTCCCGAGTTGGACTATTTAGATACTGCTCGATAAAACTCTCCTGGATGCTCCTTACAAACTCTGCTCCATCTACGCCTCCAACATTACATGAGTCCCCTTCAATGTTGGGGAAATTAAAATCTCCCATCACAACCAACCTATTGCTCCAAAGTTTTTCTTTAATCTGTCTGCATATTTGTACCTCTACTTCGTGCTCGCTTTTGGGAGGCCTGAAGTAAAGTCCCAACAATGTTACTGCACCCTTCCTATTTCTTAGCTCTACCCATATTGTCTCAGTGCTCGAATCCTCCAGAGTGCCTTCCTTATCCACAGCTGTGATATCAACTCTGACTAGTAATGCAACTCCTCCACCCCTTGTACCTCCCTCTCTAACCCTGGTTTTCTGCAGGGAAGGTCATGCCTTACCAACCTAACAGAATTCTTTGAGGAAGTGACAAAGTTCATTGATGAGGGAAGGGCTGTAGATGTAATATACATGGACTTAAGTAAGGCGTTTGATAAGGTTTCCCATGGCAGGTTGATGGAAAAAGTGAAGTCATATGGGTTTCAGGGTGTACTAGCTAGATGGATAAAAAAGTATCTGGGTAATAGGAGACAGAGAGTAGTTGTGGAAGGGAGTGTCTCAAAATGGAGAAGGGTGACTAGTGGTGTTCCACAGGGATCCGTGGTCGGACCACTGTTGTTTGTGATCTACATAAATGACCTAAAGGAAGGTATGGGCGGTATGATTAGCAAGTTTGCAGATGATACTAAGATTGGTGGAGTTGCAGACAGCGAGGAGGGCTGTGAGAGAATTCAACAAAATATAGATAGATTGTAGAGTTGGGCAGAGAAATGGCAGATGGAGTACAATCTAGGCAAATGCGAAGTGATGCATTTTGGGAGATCACATTCAAGAGCGGACTATATGGTCAATGGAAAGGTCCTGGGGAAAATTGATGTGCAGAGAGATCTGTAAGTTCAGGTCCATTGTACCCTGAAGGTGGCAACGCAGTGGTCAAGAAGGCATACAGCATGCTTGCCTTCATCGGACGGGGTATTGTGTGCAAGAGTCGGGACGTCATGTTACAGATGTATAGGACTTTGGTTAGGCCACATTTGGAATACTGCGTGCAGTTCTGGTCGCCACATTACCAGAAGCATGTGGATGCTTTGTTGAGGGCGCAGAGGAGATTCACTAGGATGTTGCCTGGTATGGACGATAATAGCTATGAAGAAAGGTTGCGTAGATTAGGATTGTTTTCGTTAGAGAGACGGAGGTTTGGGGGGGGGGGACCTGATTGAGGTCTACAAAATTATGAGAGGTATGGACAGGGTGGATAGCAACAAGCTTTTTCCATAGTTGGGGTGTCAGTTACAGGGGGTCACGATTTCAATGAGAGAGGGGGGAAAGTTTAAGGGCGATGTGCGTGGAAAGTATTTTACGCAGAGGGTGGTGGGTGCCTGGAACGCTTTACCAGCGGAGGTGGTAGAGGCGGGCACGATAGCATCATTTAAGAGGCACCTAGACGGGTATTTGAACGGGCGGCAACAGAGGGAAGTAGACCTTGGAAAATAGGAGCCATGTTTTAGATAAAGGATCTGGATAGGCGAAGGCTGGGAGGGCCGAAGAGCCTGTTCCCTTGCTGTAATTTTTTTTGTTCTTTGTTCTTTGTTACTGAAGTATCTATACCTGGGATATTCAGTTGCCAGTCCTGTCCCTCAACCAAGTCTCAGTAATACCAATAACATCATATCCCCAGGTACTAATCGAAGCCCTCACTTCATCTGCCTTCCCTGTTACACTTCTCGCATTAAAACAAATGCACCTCAGACCACCTGTCCCTTTGCGTTCATCATCTCTTCCCTGTCTACTCTTCCCCTTCGTCACATTGAGTTTACTTCCTTTAGTTGCTGCCTCTTTACTGACCTCTAACTTCCTAATCTGGTTCCCATCCCCCTGCCACATTAGTTGAAAACCTCTCCAACAGTGGAGGGGCTGGTTTAGCTCACTCAGCTAAATCGCTGGCTTTTAAAGCAGACCAAGCAGGCCAGCAGCACGGTTCGGTTCCCGTACCAGCCTCCCGGACAGGCGCCGGAATGTGGCGACTAGGGACTTTTCACAGTAACTTAATTGAAGCCTACTCGTGACAATAAGCGATTTTCATTTTTCATTTTCAGTGTTAGCAAAAGTACCCCCGAGGACATTGGTTCCAGTCCTGCCCAGGTTTACACCATCCGATTTGTAATGGTCTCACCGCCTCCAGAACCGGTTCCAATGTCCCAAAAATCTGATACCCCTCCCTCCTACACCATTTCTCAAGCCACGTATTTATTCTGACTATTCTTGAATTTCTACTCTGACTGCCCCGTGGCAGTGGTAGCAATTCTGATATTACAACCTTTGAGGTCCTACTTTTTAACTTATCTCCTAACACTCTTAACTTCTGATTGTGGGACCTCATCCCGTTTTTTACCTATATCATTGGTGCCTATATGTACCACGACAACTGGCTGTTCAACCTCCACCTTCAGTATGTCCTGCAGCGGATCTGAGACATCCCTGACCCGTGCACCCGGGAGGCAACATACCATTCGGGAGACTCGTTTTCGACCACAGAAACGCCTGTCTACTCTTCTTACAAAGAACATAGAACATTACACCGCAGTAATGTTCTCTCTATGTTGCGCCGACCTGTGAACCATCCGATGCCTTCTGACCTACACTATTCCATTTTCATCCATATGTTTATCCAGTGACCACTTAAATGCCCTTAAAGTTGGCGAGTCTACTACTGTTGCAGGGATTACTGTTCCACACCCCTACTACTCTCTGAGTAAAGATACTGCCTCTGACATCTGTCCTATATCTACTACTCCTCAATTTAAAGCTATGTCCCCTCGTGTTGGTCATCACCATCCGAGGAAAAAGACTCTCACTGTCCACCCTATCTTCCCCTCTGACTATCTTATATGTCTCTATTAAGTCACCTCTCAGCCTTCTCCTCTCTAACGAAAACAACCTCAATTCCCTGAGCCTTTCCTCGTAAGACCTTCCCTCCATACCAGGCAACATCCTAGTAAATCTCCTCTGAACCCTTTCCAAAGCTTCCACATCCTTCCTATAATGTGGTGACCAGAACAGCACGCAAGTACTCCAGGAGCGGCCGCACCAGAGTTATGTACAGCTGCAGCATGACCTTGTGGCTCCGAAACTCAATCCCCCTGCTGATAAAGGCTAGCACACCATATGCCTTCTTAACAACCCTATTAACCTGGGTGGCAACTTTCAGGGATTTATGTACCTGGATGCCGAGATCTCTCTGTTCATCTACACTACCAAGAATCGTGCCATTAGCCCAGTACTCTGTATTCCTGTTACTCCGTCCAAAGTGAACCCCTTCACACTTTCCGCATTAAACTCCATCAGCCCAGCTCTGCAGCTTTTCTATGTCCCTCTGTATCCTATAACATCCTTCAGTCCACCACAACTCCACCGACCTTCGTGTCATCTGCAAATTTACTCACCCATCCTTCTACACCCTCGTCCAGGTCATTTATAAAAATGACAAACAGCAGTGCCCCCAAAACAGATCCTTGCGGTACACCACTAGTAACTGAACTCCAGGATGAACATTTGCCATCAACCACCACCCTCTGTCTTCTTTCAGCTGGCCAATTACTGATCCAAACCGCTAAATAACCTTCAATCCCATACTTCCTTATTTTCGGCAATAGCCTACCGTATGGAACCTTATCAAACGCCTTACTAAAATCCATATACACAACATTAACCGCTTTACCCTCATCCACCTGTTTGGTCCCCTTGAATACGATTGAATCCCCTGTGACTCTAGCCCTGACAGTCTTTTTCCCGCCCTACTGTTCAGCAGAGCCAGCTACTGTGCCATGTGCCTGGCTACTACTGCCTTCCCCTGCTGAGTCATCTCCCCCAACAGTATCCAAAACGGTATACCTGTTTTGGAGGGAGATGACCGCAGGAGACACCTGCATTGCCTTCCTCCTCTTTCTCTGCCTTTTGGTCACCCATTCCCTGTCTCTCTCACCAACCCTAATCTGCGGTGTGACCAACCCACTGAATGTGCTATCCACGACCTCCTCAGCATCGCGGATGCTCCAGAGTGATTCCATGCGCAGCTCCAGAGCCGTCAGACGGTCCAACAGGAGCTGCAGCTGGACACAATTCCCGCACATGAAAGAGCCGGGGCATTTGCCGCGTCCCTGAACTCCACATTGAGCAAGAGGAGCATAAAACGGGTCTGGGATCTCATGCCATTTTTACCCTTTACCATACTGACTACAAACATATTATCAAATAATTAATAAGTGAAAGGAATAAAGATTTTACTTACCAACCACAATAATCACCAACACACGAAGAGTTAAATTTCTCCCAGTTACTGCTAATCGGAGCACTTTCCTTACCAGCCAATCGGGTCACTGCTTTGCTGTGATGTCACTCCTCAAGGTAAGCTTTTAAAGTTTTTAAAGAGGGAAACTTGCCTTTCCAACAGACCCCTGGTTATTGCTCCCGCCGAAGATCTGAAGGCCGCTGCTCCTTATCACCACAGTCTTTATTTTTGGTTAGAGGAGGAGGGCGTGTGGGAGACGCTACACCTGTAGTGTCTCGGGTTTAGCCGCTGCCCAAATATATCAGTTCACTCACCTTCACAGAACGCAATTCAACCGCTCCCGCTCAGCCTCTCCCACGCACCACTTCTGCCAGGTAATTTTTTAAAATAGGAAAACTTACCTTTCCAAGAGCCCCCTGCTTACTGCTCACGCTGAAAAAAAAGCACACTCCGCGCCCCTGAAAGACGGGTTCCAGCTAAATTCGAGGGGCAATAATATCCTCGCTGGGAGGATTCGAGTATCACTCGGGAGGGTTTAAACTAATATGGCAGGGAGGTGGGAACCAGAGCGTTAGCTTAGAAGGTGTCATAACTAAAGGGGAAATAGAGACCATAAATAATAGATCATACCGCGTGGTTCTGTTCAATAGATTGACCTAAAAAGAGTTAACGTTTCGACTCTTCAATAGATTAAGGGTTAATCTATTAAGGAAAGATTAAAGGTTACTGAAAGAGTACTGTATTCTTTGGGAAGAGTATTTGAGTTGATAGTGGCAAAGATGGTTACTGTGTGTTGAAAAATGTAAACTAGATTCATAGAATAAACATTGTGTTTTGTATAAACTACGTTTCGTTCGCTGTTGCGTCACACATGTAAAGTGTTCCCTTGTGCTCCCCATAACCAAAATCTATTAGAAGTTATGGGTTAGTTGAACTCCATGATACACTTTGGTGTTCTCTATATCCTGGCCCGTAATAGTGATGTGCAACGAGGCAGCCTTGATTAGGGGTCTTAACGTGAAGGAATCCTGAGGGAGCAATAACCACAATATGACGGAATTTACCCTGCAGTTTGAGAGGGAGAAGCTGGAGTCAGATGTAATGGTATTACAATTAAATAAGGATAACGACAACGACATGAGGGAGGAGCTGGCCAGAGTTGGTTGGAAAATGAGAATAGCAGGGAAGACAGTGGATCAGCAATGGCAGGACTTTTGGGGGGTTAATCTGGACGCACAGCAGACATTCATCCCAAGTAGGAGGAAACATTAGTAGGGCAGCATGGTAGCATAGTGGTTAGCATCAATGCTCTACAGCTCCAGGATCCCAGGTTCGGTTCCCGGCTGGGTCATTGTCTGTGCGGAGTCTGCACGCCCTCCCCGTGTGTGCGTGGGTTTCCTCCGGGTGCTACGGTTTCCTCCCACAGTCCAAAGATGTGCGGGTTAGGTGGATTGGCCATGCTAAATTGCCCGTAGTGTCCTAAAAAGTAAGGTTAAGGGGGAGTTGTTGGGTTACGGGTATAGGGTGGATACGTGCGTTTGAGTAGGGTGATCATTACTCGGCACAACATCGAGGGCCGAAGGGCCTGTTCTGTGCTGTACTGTTCTAAAATTCTAAATTCTAAACCTGTTAAGGGCAGACAAGGCATCCGTGGTTGAGGTAAGAAGTCAAGGACAGCATGAAAGCAAAAGAAAAATCATACAAAGTGGCCAGGATAAGCGGGAAGCCAGATGATTGGGAATAATTTAAAAGCGAGCAGAGAACAACAATCAAAGCAATAGGGGGTGAGAAGATGAAATATGAGTGCAAGTTAGCGAGTAATATAAAGGAAGATAGGATGAGTTTTTTTCAACACATAAAAGGTAAGAGAGAGGCAAAAATAGACAATGGACCACTGGAATACGTAGCTGGACAAATAATAATAGGAAACAATAGGAAATAAATAGAAAATAATAGAATCGGGGGCAGAGGTGAGTGCAGTTGCCATCACTAAGGAGAAGGTTCTGGGGAAACTGAAAGGTCGATAAGTCACCGAGACCGGGTGGACTATACCCCAGTGTCCTAAAAGTGATAGCTGACGAACTTATGGAGGCATGGTGGTAATCTCTCAGGAATCACTGGAGGCAGGAATGGTCCGATATGATTGGAAAGTGGCTAATGTAACACCACTGTTTAAGAAGGGAGGGAGGCAGAAGACGGGAATTTACAGGCCGATTAACCTGACTTCAGTCATTGGTAAGATTTTAGAGGCTGGTATTAAAGATGAGATCGCGAAGGACTTGGAAGTGAATTGTAATATAGGACTGAGTCAGCACGGTTTTGTCAAAGGGAGATCGTGTCTGACAAATCTGTTAGAGTTCTTTGAGGAGGTTTGGCAGACTGGCAGAAGGCAGAGAATGGGGATAAAGTCTCCGTTTATGCACTTTGGAAGGAGGAATTTAGGCATAGACTATTATCAAAATGGGGAAATGTTGAGGAGATCTGAAGCACAAAGGGTCTTGGGAGTCCTTGTTCATGATTCTCTTAAGGTTAATGTGCAGGTTCAGTCGGCATTGAAGAAGGCAAATGCAATGATAGCATTCGTATCGAGAGGGCGATAATACAAGACCAGGGATGTACTACTGAAGCTGTATAATGCTCTGGTCAGATCCCATTTGTGAGCAGTTGTCGGCCCCATATCGAAGGAAGGATGTGCTGGCCTTGGAAAGCGTCCAGAGGAGATTCACAATAATGATCCCTGGAAAGAAGAACTTGTCATATGAGGAACGGTTGACGACTCTGGGTCTGTATTCGTTGGAGTTTAGAAGGATGAGGGGGATAGAACATAGAACATAGAACATAGAACACTACAGCGCAGTACGGGCCCTTCGGCCCTCGATGTTGCGCCGACCTGTGAAACCATCTGAAGCCTATCTGACCTACACTATTCCATTTTCATCCATATGTCTATCCAGTGACCACTTAAATACCCTTAAAGTTGGCGAGTCTACTACTATTGTAGGCAGGGCGTTCCACACCCCTACTACTCTCTGAGTAAAGAAACTGCCTCTGACATCTGTCCTATATCTCTCACCCCTCAATTTAAAGCTATGTCCCCTCGTGTTGGTCATCACCATCCGAGGAAAAAGACTCTCACTGTCCACCCTATCTAACCCTCTGACTATCTTATATGTCTCTATTAAGTCACCTCTCAGCCTTCTCCTCTCTAACGAAAACAACCTCAATTCCCTGAGCCTTTCCTCGTAAGACCTTCCCTCCATACCAGGCAACATCCTAGTAAATCTCCTCTGAACCCTTTCCAAAGCTTCCACATCCTTCCTGTAATGTGGTGACCAGAACTGCACGCAGTACTCCAGGTGTGGCCGCACCAGAGTTATGTACAGCTGCAGCATGACCTTGTGGTTCCGAAACTCAATCCCCCTGCTTATAAAGGCTAGCACACCATATGCCTTCTTAACAGCCCTATTAACCTGGGTGGCAACTTTCAGGGATTTATGTACCTGGATGCCGAGATCTCTCTGTTCATCTACACTACCAAGAATCTTGCCATTAGCCCAGTACTCTGCATTCCTGTTACTCCTTCCAAAGTGAACCACCTCACACTTTTCCGCGTTAAACTCCATCTGCCACCTCTCAGCCCAGCTCTGCAGCTTACCTATGTCCCTCTGTATCCTATAACATCCTTCAGCACTATCCACAACTCCACCGACCTTCGTGTCATCTGCAAATTTACTAACCCATCCTTCTACACCCTCTTCCAGGTCATTTATAAAAATGACAAACAGCAGTGGCCCCAAAACAGATCCTTGCGGTACACCACTAGTAACTGAACTCCAGGATGAACATTTGTCTAGCTGTCTTCTTTCAGCTAGCCAATTACTGATCCAAACCGCTAAATCACCTTCAATTCCATACTTCCTTATTTTCTGCAATAGCCTACCGTGGGGAACCTTATCAAACGCCTTACTGAAATCCATATACACCACATCAACAGCTTTACCCTGATCCACCTGTTTGGTCACCTTCTCAAAAAACTCAATAAGGTTTGTGAGACATGACCTACCCTTCACAAAACCGTGTTGAGTATCGCTAATCAACTTGTTCTTTTCAAGATGATTATAAACCCTATCTCTTATAACCTTTTCCAACATTTTACCCACAACCGAAGTAAGGCTCACAGGTCTATAATTACCAGGGTTGTCTCTACTCCCCTTCTTGAACAAGGGGACAACATTTGCTATCCTCCAGTCTTCCGGCACTATTCCTGTCGACAAAGACGACATAAAGATCAAGGACAAAGGTTCAGCAATCTCCTCCCTGGCTTCCCAGAGAATCCTAGGATAAATCCCATCTGGCCCAGGGGACTTATCTATTTTGACATTTTGTAAAATTGCTAACACCTCCTACTTTTGAACTTCAATTCCATCTAACCTGGTCGACTGAACCTGAGTGTTCTCCTCGACAACATTGTCTTTCTCCAGTGTAAACACTGACGAAAAATATCCATTTAATGCTTCCCCTATCTCCTGGATCTTACTGAAACTTACAGGACACTGCGCGACATGGATAGAGTGGACATGGAGAGTGGACATGGACTTGTGGGAAAAAGTAGAACCAGAGAACACCATCTCAGGCAAAAAGGACGATCCTATAAAACAGTGATGAGGAGGAATTTCTTCAGAAAGAGGGTGGTGAATCTGTGGAACTCTTTGCCGCAGAAGGTTGTGGATGCCAAATCACTGAGTGCCTTGAAGACAGATATAGATAATTCTTTGATTAATAATGGGATCAAGGGTTGTGGGGAGATCCCAGGAGAATGGGCATGAGAAAATATCAACCATGATTCAATCGCGGAGCAGACTCGATGGGCCGAGTGGCCTAATTCTGCTTCTATGTCTTATGGTCTACCTGCATCCAGTGATTCCTGATGCCTCAAATGCCTTCACAATCTCTTTTAGAACCGTGGGGTGTAGTCCATCCGGTCCAGGTGATTTATCCACCTTCGGTCCATTCAGGTTCCCCAAAACCTTCTCCTTAGTAACGCTCACTGCACTCATCTGTGCCCCCTGATTCTCCTGGAGCGCATCCCACTGGTGTCATCCGCCGTGAAGACTGATGCAAAGTAACTAATTAGTTCCTCTGCCATTTCTATGTTTCCTATTATTACTTCTCCAGCCAGATTTTCCAATGGTTCAATGTCTATTTTTCCCTCTCTCTCACCTTTTATATATTGAAAAATACTCTTCCTATCATCCTGTGTATTACTAGTTAGCTTGCACGCAAATTTAATCCCCCCCCCCCCCCTTATTGCTTTTTTAGTTGTCCTCTGCTCGCTTTCAAAGGCTTCCCAATCCTCTGGCTTCCCACTAATACTCGCCACTTTGTATGCTTTTTCTTTAGCTTTTATGCTGTTCTCGGCTTCCCTCGTCAGCCATGGATACGTTGTCCTCCCCCGAACATGTTTCCTCCTCCTTGGGATGCATTTCTGATTAACCCCCAAACCTCCTGCCATTGCTGTTCCAATGTCGTCCCTTTTCGAATCCACTCTGGCCAGCTCCTCCCTCATATCTTTGTAATTACCCTTATTTAATTGTAATGCCGTTACATCTGATTGTAGCTTCTCCCTCTCAAACTTCAGGGTAAATTCAACATACTGTGGTCACTGCTCCCTTAGGGTTCCTTCACCTTAAGTTCCCTAATGAAGTCTGCCTGATACACATCACAAAATCCAGAATTCCCTGTTCCGTCGTAAGCTCTGTCACAAGCTGCTCCAAAAACAACATCTCTGAGACATTCCACAAATTGCTTTTATATAGATGCATAGAAGATAGGAGCAGGATGAGGCCGTTTGTCCCTTCGAGCCCGCTCTGCCATTCGTCTCAATCATGGCTGATTATCCAACTCAATTGTCTAATCCTGATTTCTCCACATAGCCTTTGATCCCTATCCCGAGACACTACACGTGGTCTCCCACCCGCCCCCCTCCTCTAACCAAACAAAAAGACTGTTGATAAGGAGCAGCGGACTTCAGATTCTCGGCGGGAGCAGTGGTGAGGGGTCGTTGGGAAGGGAAGTTTACCTTCTTAAAAATTAAAAAAATTATTTGGAAAGGTGACATCATAGCAAAGCAGTGACATGATTGCCTGGCAAGGAGAGTGCTCCAATTAGCAGCAGCTGGGAGAAATTTAACTCAACTGGGTTGGTGAGTGTTGTGATTGGTAAGTAAAATCTTTTTTTCCTGTCACTTATTAATTACTTGATAGTATAGTTTGTAGCCAGTTAAGGTAAAGGCTAAAAATGACAGGAGATCTCAGACCCGTGTTATGCTCCTCGTGATCAATGTGGCCGTTCAGGGACGCGGCTAATGCCCCTGCCTTCTTCATGTTCGAGAAGTGTGTCCAACTGCAGGGCCTGTTCGACCGCATGACGGCTCTGGAGCTGCGGGTGGACTCACTTCCGAGCATCCGCGATGCTGAGGAGGTCGTGGATAGCACGTTCAGTGAGTGGGTCACAACGCAGGTTAGGATTGCTGAGGGAGATAGGGAATGGGTGACACAAAAGGCAGAGAAAGAGCAGGAAGGCAGTGCAGATGCCCCCTGCGGTCATCTCCCCCAAAACAGGTATACCGTTTTGGATACTGTTGGGGGAGATGACTCATCAGGGGAAGGCAATAGAAGCCAGGCTCATGGCACGTGGCTGGCTCTGCTGCACAGAAGGGCTTGAAAAAGACTGGCAGGACTATAGTCATAGGGGATTCAATTGTACGGGGAGTAGACAGGCGTTGCTGTGGTAGAAAACGAGACTCCCGAATGGTATGTTGCATCCCGGGTGCTCGGGTCAGGGATGTCTCCGATCGGCTGCAGGACATACTGAAGGGGGAGGGTGAACAGCCAGTTGTCGTGGTGCATATCGGCACCAACGATATAGGTAAAAAAAGGGATGAGGTCCTACAAGCAGAATTTAGGGAGTTAGGTAATAAGTTAAAAGGTAGGACCTCAAAGGTAGTACTCTCAGGATTGCTACCAGTGCCACGGGACAGTCAGAGTAGAAACTAAAGAATAGTCAGAATGAATACGTGGCTTGAGCGATGGTGCAGGAGGGAGGGGTTCAGATTTCTGGGATATTGGAACCGGTTCTGGGGGCGGTGGTACCATTACAAACCGGATGGTCTACACCTGGGCAGGACTGGAACCAATGTCCTAGGGGGTGCTTTTGCAAACACTGTTGGGGAGGTTTTAAACTAATGTGGCGGGGGGGGGGGGGGGGTTGTTGGGTTACGGGTATAGGGTGGATACGTGGGTTTGAGTAGGGTGATCATGGCTCGGCACAACATGGAGGGCCGAAGGGCCTGTTCTGTGCTGTTCTATGTTCTATGTTCTATAACAAAATTCGGCAGGAGTTAGGGAATGTGGATTGGGCGCAGCTGTTTAAGGGTAAATCCACATTTGAAATGTGGGAGTCTTTTAAGGAAAGGTTGATTAGAGTGCAGGACAGACATGTCCCTTTGAAACTGCGAGATAGAAATGGCAAAATTAGGGAACCATGGATGACGGGTTAAATTGTGAGACTAGCTAAGATGAAAAAGGAAGCATTCGTAAGATCGAGGCAAATCAAAACAGATGAAGCTTTGGAGGAATATCGGGAAAATAGAACGAATCTCAAACGCGCAATAAAGAGGGCTGAAAGAGGTCATGAAATATCTTTGGCTCATAGGGTTAAGGAAAATCCCAAAGCCTTTTATTCGTATGTAAGGGGCAAGAGGGTAATTAGAGAAAGGTTTGGCCCACTCAAAGACAAAAGAGGTAATTTATGCGTGGCCTCAGAGGAACTGGGTGAGATTCTTAATGAGTACTTTGCATTGGTATTCACAAACGAGAGGGACAAGACGGATGTTGAGGCTAGGGATGGATGTTTAAATACTCTAGGTCAAGTTGTCATACGGAAGGGGGAAATTTTGGATATTCTAAAATACATTAAGAACATAAGAACATAAGAACTAGGAGCAGGAGTAGGTCATCTGGCCCCTCGATCTGGTCCGCCATTTAATTAGATCATTGGTGATCTTTTGTGGACTGAGCTCCACTTTCCGGCCCGAACACCATAACCCTTAATCCCTTTATTCTTCAAAAAACTATCTATCTTTTCCTTAAAAACATGTAATGAAGGAGCCTCAACTGCTTCACTGGGCAAGGAATTCCATAGATTCAGAACCCTTTGGGTGAAGAAGTTCCTCCTAAACTCAGTCCTAAATCTACTTCCCCTTATTTTGAGGCTATGTGCCCTAGTTCTGCTGTCACCTGCCAGTGGAAACAATCTGCCCGCATCTATCCTATCTATTCCCTTCATAATTTTAAATGTTTCTATAAGATCCCCCCTCACCCTTCTAAATTCCAACGAGTACAGTCCCAGTCTACTCAACCTCTCATCATAATCCAACCCCTTCAGATCTGGGATTAACCTAGTGAATCTCCTCTGCACACCCTCCAGCGCCAGTACGTCCTTTCTCAAGTAAGGAGACCAAAACTGAACACAATACTCCAGGTGTGGCCGCACTAACACCTTATACAATTGCAACATAACCTCCCTAGTCTTAAACTCCATCCCTCTAGCAATGAAGGACAAAATTCCATTTGCCTTCTTAATCACCTGTGGCACTTGTAAACCAACCTTCTGTGACTCATGCACTAGCACACCCAAGTCTCTCTGAACAGCGGATTGGTTTAATATTTTATCGTTTAAATAATAATCCCGTTTGCTGTTATTCCTACCAAAATGGATAACCTCACATTTGTCAACATTGTATTTCATCTGCCAGACCCTAGCCCATTCAATTAACCTATCCAAATCCCTCTGCAGACTTCCAGTATCCTCTGCACTTTTCGCTTTACCACTCATCTTAGTGTCATCTGCAAACTTGGACACATTGCCCTTGGTCCCCAACTCCAAATCATCTATGTAAATTGTGAACAATTGTGGGCCCAACACGGATCCCTGAGGGACACCACTAGCTACTGATTGCCAACCAGAGAAACACCCATTTATCCCAACTCTTTGCTTTCCATTAATTAACTAATCCTCTATCCATGCTACTACTTTACCCTTAATGCCATCCATCTTTATCTTATGCAGCAACCTTTTGTGTGGCACCTTGTCAAAGGCTTTCTGGAAATCCAGATATACCACATCCATCGGCTCCCCGTTATCTACTGCACTGGTAATGTCCTCAAACAATTCCACTAAATTAGTTAGGCATGACCTGCCCTTTACGAACCCATGCTGCGTCTGCCCAATGGGACAATTTCTATCCAGATGCCTCGCAATTTTTTCCTTGATGATAGATTCCAGCATCTTCCCTACTACCGAAGTTAAGCTCACTAGCCTATAATTTCCTGCTTTCTGCCTACCTCCTTTTTTAAATAGTGGCGTCACGTTTGCTAATTTCCAATCCACCGGGACCACCCCAGAGTCTAGTGAATTTCGGTAAATTATCACTAGTGCATCTGCAATTTCCCTAGCCATCTCTTTTAGCACTCTGGGATGCATTCCATCAGGGCCAGGAGACTTGTCTACCTTTAGCCCCATTAGCTTGCCCATCACTCCCTCCTTAGTGATAACAATCCTCTCAAGGTCCTCACCTGTCATAGCCTCATTTCTATCAGTCGCTGGCATGTTATTTGTGTCTTCCACTGTGAAGACCGACCCAAAAAACCTGTTCAGTTCCTCAGCCATTTTCTCATTTCCCGTTATTAAAACTCCCTTCTCATCCTCTAAAGGACCAATATTTACCTTAGCCACTCTTTTTTGTCTTATATATTTGTAAAAACTTTTACTGTCTGTTTTTATATTCTGAGCAAGTTTACTCTCATACTCTATCTTACTCTTCTTTATAGCTTTTTTAGTAGCTTTCTGTTGCCCCCTAAAGATTTCCCAGTCCTCTAATCTCCCAGCAATCTTTGCCACTTTATATGCTTTTCCCTTCAATTTGATACTCTCCCTTATTTCCTTAGATATCCATGGTCGATATTCCCTCTTTCTTCCGTCCTTCATTTTTGATGGTATAAACCTTTGCTGAGCACTGTCAAAAATCGCTTGGAAGGTTCTCCACTGTTCCTCAACTGTTCCACCATAAAGTCTTAGCTCCCAGTCTACCTTAGCTAGTTCTTCTCTCATCCCCTTGTAATCTCCTTTGTTTAAACACAAAACACCAGTATTTGATTTTACTTTCTCACCCTCCATCTGTATTTTAAATTCCGCCATATTGTGATCGCTCCTTCCGAGAGCATCCCTAACTATGAGATCATGAATCAATCCTGTCTCATTACACAGGACAAGATCTAGGACCGCTTGTTCCCTCGTAGGTTCCATTACATACTGTTCTAGGAAACTATCGCGGACACATTCTATAAACTCTTCCTCAAAGTTGCCTTGACCGACCTGGTTAAACCAATCGACATGTAGATTAAAATCCCCCATGATAACTGCTGTATCATTTCTACATGCATCAGTTATTTCTTTGTTTATTGCCTGCCCCACCATATCGTTACTATTTGGTGGCCGATAAACTACTCCTATTTTTCGCCGACTTTTTCGCCTTACTATTCCTGATTTCCACCCAAAAGGATTCAACCTTATCCTCCATAGCACCGATGTCATCCCTTACTATTGCCCGGATGTCATCCTTAAATAACAGAGCAACACCACCTCCCTTACCATCCACTCTGTCCTTCCGAATAGTTTGATACCCTCGGTTATTTAACTCCCAGTCGTGACCATCCTTTAACCATGTTTCAGTAATGGCCACTAAATCATAGTAATTTACGATGATTTGTGCCATTAACTCATTTACTTTATTCCGAATACTACGAGCATTCAGGTAAAGTACACTTATGTTGGTTTTTTTAACCTCTGTTTTGAATCTTAACATCTCCAGTTTTATTCCTTTTGTTATTATTGGGCCTATTCACTGAGCTCCCCTCAGTCACTGAGCTCCCCTCAGTCACTGCACCTTGTACTGTCGCCCTTTTAGATTTTTGACTATGTCTTCTCTGCCTTGCACTTTTCCCCTTACTTCCTTTTGCTTCTGTCCCTGTTTTACTACCTTCCAACTTCCTGCATCGGTTCCCATCCCCCTGCCACATTAGTTTAAACCCTCCCCAACAGTGGTCCGAGCACGGATCCCTGTGGAACACCATTATATTAAGTTAGACAAGTCCCCAGGACCTGATGGGATCTATCCCAGGTTACTGATGGAAGCGAGGGTCGAAATAGCTGGGACCATAACATATATCTTTACAGCATTCTTGCGCATGGGTGAGGTTCCGGAGGATTGGAGAATTGATAATGCTGTCCCTTTGTTTAAGAAGGGTAGCAGGGAAAATCCAGGGAATTATCGACCTGTGAGCTTGACTTCAGTGGTAGCCAAACTGTTGGAGAGGATACTGAGCGAAAGGATCTCTTCACATATGGAAGAAAATATCAGTGATAGACAGCATGGTTTTGTGCAGGGAAGGTCATGCCTTACAAAGCTATTAGAATTCTTTGAGGAAGTTACAAAGTTAATTGATGAGGGAAGGGCTGCAGATGTCATATACAGGGACTTCAGTAAGGCGTTTGATAATGTTTCCCATGGCAGGTTGATGGAAAAAGTGAAGTCGTTTGGGGTTCAGGGTGTACTAGCGAGACGGATAATGAACTGGCTGGGTAAGAGGAGACAGAGAGTAGTGGTGGAAGGGAGTGTCTCAAAATGGAGAAGTGTGACTAGTGGTGTTCCATAGGGATCCGTACTCGGACCACTGTTGTTTGTGATCTACATAAATGACCTGGAGGAAGGTATAGGTGATCTGATTAGCAAGTTTGCAGATGATACTAAGATTGGTGGAGTTGTAGATAGCGAGGAGGACTGTCAGAGAATACAACAAAATATCGATTGATTGGAGAGTTGGGCAGAGAAATGGGAGATGGAGTTCAATCCAGGCAAATGCGAGGTGATGCATTTTGGAAGATCAAATTCAAGAGCGTACTATATGGTCAATGGAAGGGTCCTGTGGAAAATTGATGACCAGAGAGATCTGGAAGTTCAGGTCAATTGTACCCTGAAGGTGGCAAAGCCGGTTGATAGAGTGGTCAAGAAGGCATACAGCATGCATGCCTTCATCGGACGGGGTATTGAGTACAAGAGTCGGCAGGTCATGTTACAGTTGTATAGGACTTCGGTTAAGCCACATTTGGAATACTGCGTGCAGTTCTGGTCGCCACATCACCAGAAGGATGTGGATGCTTTGGAGAGGGTGCAGAGGAGGTTCACCAGGATGTTGCCTGGTATGGAGTGGGCTAGCTATGAAGAAAGGTTGAGTAGATTAGGATTGTTTTCATTGGAAAGACGGAGGTTGAGGGGGGGGGGGGCCTGATTGAGGTCTACAAAAGTATGAGAGGTATGGACAGGGTGGATAGCAACAAGCTTTTTCCAAGAGTGGGTGTGTCAGTTGCAAGGGGCCACGATTTCAAAGTGAGAGGGAGAAAGTTTAGGGGAGATGTGCGTGGAAAGTTTTTTACGCAGAGGGTGGTGGGTGCCTGGAACGCTTTACCAGCGGAGGTGGCACGATAGCATAATTTAAGATGGATCTAGACGGGCATATGAACGGGCGGGAACAGAGTGAAGCAGTCCTTGGAATATAGGAGACAGGTTTAGATAAATGATCTGGATCGGCAGAGGCTGGGAGGGCCGAAGGGCCTGTTGCTGTCCTGTAATTTTCTTTGTTCTTTGTTCTTTTTACTTTATATCCCCAAGTGCTGTATCTAGCCGCCTCTTGAATATGTTAAATAATTTAGCATGAACTACTTCCTGTGGTAATGCATTCCACAGTCTTACCACTCTTTGCGTGAAGAAATGTCTCCTTACGTCAGTCCGAAATGTTTTACCCTGAATCCTCAGACTGTGACCTCTGGTTGGTTTTTCAGTTGTGTTCTGCATATGTCAGTTCTGGATCTAAACACAATCCTTTAAAAGAAGGCAATGCAGGCTGTTAGTATCACCAATGGCTGGAAATAATGTTCATCTGATCCAATTACAACTTTTCTGTCCATTTATTTTACTAAAGGCAAAAAAAGGTCCAAGTATGTGTAGTATTACTCCTGCTAAATTACTCCTTCGAGTCAACATATTCAGCTCCAGTGGAGTTACGGGGTTCCACAAATTGGGCGGGGGATTGGTCCTCTGCAGAACGTTCTTTCAGAAGTCAATGCAGACTCCATGGGTCGAATGGCCTACTTCTGCACTGTAGGGAATCTTGGAGAAAGTTAGGATATCTTACATTGAACCCATCTGGCTCTATGTAGCAGGAGAGACGCTTGCCTGCATTGCGATTGGAGATTTTTGTCATTTTATTTTGAAAGATGTAGATTGATGAAGGTCGAGCAGTGGATGGTGTCTGCATGAAATTAATTCAGGCCTTTAACAACGTCCCTCATGGGTCACAGCTTTACACAAGTTCAAGTCACATGGGATCAAGTATGAGTTGGCAAAATGTATATAGAACTGGGTCGGTCATGCAAGACAGCGTCTGGCAGTGGCAGGGTGACATTCTAACTGGAGGGCTGTGACTAGTGGTGTTCCACAAGGATCAGTGCTATTTGTAGTACATATAAATGACTTGGAGGAAAATGTAACTGGTCTGATTAGTAAGTTTGTGAATGACACAAATGTTGGTGGAATTGCGAATAACGATGAGGACTGTCAGAGGATATATTAGGCTATAGATCGGTTCGAAACTTGGACGGGCAGATGACAAATGCAGATTAATCCGGAAAAATGTGAATTAATGCAATTTGGAAGGTCTAATACAGGTGGAAAATATAGATAAAATGGCAGAACACCTCGGGGTGTTGACAGGCAGAGGGATCTGGTTGAATAGATTTACAGGTCACTGAAAGTGGTAAAGAAGTTGGCGAAAAAAGTGTTAATATGTACTAGATGCTGTGGCATGAAGAGGCAAGAGTTCAGCTCCTTTTTCACCAACACACCTTTAATGGTTCAAACTCACTCTGCACAGAACTCTACAGATCATCACAAGCTCCAGAGTCCACCTGAAGCCCCTTTACGTATCAGTGTCAATCATTGAACACTTAACATAAATGAGACAATCATTGAACACTTAACATAAATGAGACAACTTCTCTTAACAATGTCTCTTAACCCATTACTTAACAGTCTCCCCTTCCTTGGAGAAAAAAACAATTAGGTAAAAATAAAAATAAAATTTCAAGAAACTAATATTTAATGAAACTAAAACACACACCTGATTCCCTTTTTTTAAGTAGAAGAAAAACAAACATTCACAGAAACAGGCGCCCTTCATTCACGATATCTAAAGGTTTCTGTGAACTAGCCCCTTTTCGTGAAACAGTCTGACAGTTGATAGCTACTGTCAACCCATTTAGTTTTTGTTATTTCCCCTCTGTCCAACATCTGCTTTAAACTTGCGATGTCTATCCGTAACCTCTTTTCATTGACACTTTTTGTAGAGTGCACATTTTCCCACAGAGATTTTTTGTCAATGTGACAGTCAATAGGAATGTTACCTAAATCTTCTAATCCCAAAATTTCTGTCAATATCTGACTTATTTAAAAGGCCATATCTACCGCTTCCACTAAGTCTCAGCAGCCAAAGTGCTTTTGACCACTCTCCTTATTTTCGTTGTTTCCCACACAAGAGGGCAACATTTACCATTGTTACTCAAAAGAAAAATGATAAAACCTCCTCCGCTTGAAACTCCACCGCATAAATTTGCATAGGACGCATCACTATAAACTATGAGTTTCAAATGCCTAGGATCACCTAAAACAGGGAACTTCAAAACACACTCCTGCATTTTTAGTTTGGCCAACACTTTATTTGCTCTTATTATGTCTTCCACTTTGGGATCATTCACCTTTGTACTCAACTCTAAAACATCAAAACTCACGTCCTGTCCAGTCTGTCTTCCTAACAAGTTCAGTTGCCCAATTAAACTTCGCAGTTGCTCTTTTTCTATCTTCAAAACCATTGCGTCTTTTTGTGAAACCCGGCCACGACTAATTGCTATTGGACTGATGCTTTCCATGTAAGATTGCTGACGTAAAGTTGCCCCTAACTGAGTCTGTCCGATTTCCAAACCAATATATTTAAATGCACCGGAAACCTGACTTCCAACCCTGAATTCTTTCCTCAAACAGGATATTTCAATAGCTTCAAAATCACTAGTCCCACCCCACAAAAATCATCGACATGCATCATGAAGATGCCAGCAAGATTTCCTTTAGAACATAGAACAGTACAGCACAGAACAGGCCCTTCGGCCCTCGATGTTGTGCCGAGCAATGATCACCCTACTCAAACCCACGTATCCACCCTATACCCGTAACCAAACAACCCCACCTCCCCTTAACCTTACTTTTTAGGACACTACGGGCAATTTAGCATGGCCAATCCACCTAACCCGCACATCTTTGGACTGTGGGAGGAAACCGGAGCACCCGGAGGAAACCCACGCACACACGGGGAGGACGTGCAGACTCCACACAGACAGTAACCCAGCCGGGAATCGAACCTGGGACCCTGGAGCTGTGAAGCATTTATGCTAATCACCATGCTACCGTGCTGCCTCTAAGTTGATAGAACAGGTTAGTGATCGCTGCGAAGTTTGCAGG
Source organism: Scyliorhinus canicula (assembly GCF_902713615.1). Taxonomy (NCBI): domain Eukaryota; kingdom Metazoa; phylum Chordata; class Chondrichthyes; order Carcharhiniformes; family Scyliorhinidae; genus Scyliorhinus; species Scyliorhinus canicula. Next base: position 27,300,372 of record NC_052169.1, read on the forward strand.
AAGTTCAGAAGGACACCAGCACGATCGATAGTAACCCTACCTTTGGCCAGCGATTTTAATGACATTGTGGCCATGGTCCTTAAGATCTGGGATAAAGCAAATAATATATTTATTTTGCATTTTGTAGATTTAGCTATTAGATTTAGTCAATCAACGATTGTACGAAGTAAAGAAAAGAGACTAATTTTGGACAAAATTGTGGAAAAATGGATCGGTACAGGAATGGGTCCCCCAGCAAAATTATTTACGGACAATGGGGGAGAATTTGCTAATGATGAGTTTAGGGATATGTGTGAAAACATGAATATCAGAGTTATGAACACGGCTACGAAAGCCCGTTTAGTAATGGTGTCTGTGAAAGAAATCATGCTGTTATCGATGACATGCTTTAAAACATTTTGGGAGATCGACCACACTGCACGCTAAAGTGTAGTGTCCTATGTGTCCTAAAATGTAAGGTTAAAGGGGGGGTTGTTGGGTTACGGGTATAGGGTGGATACGTGGTTTTGAGTAGGGTGATCATTGCTCGGCACAACATCGAGGGCCGAAGGGCCTGTTCTGTGCTGTACTGTTCTATGTTCTAATAGTCATCATCCCTTACCCCTGAATCCTTTAATACATTTTTCAGCCTCCGAGGAGACGGATGTGCAAATTGCCTATGCAGTTTTACTACAATAAGCTTTTTACCAGCGAAAGTCGCATTATCAACTGTCATTAATACATCCTTAACCACTCTACTTGAAACATTATTTGTCAATAATGGAATACAATAATGTCCCGACTGTTTAAATTGTAAGTCCACCGTCTTTCCAAAACCTGTTGCCTCATCCTGTTCCATATCCAGCTTCATGCGTGCTTTCTTCATCGACGGTCTACTCAGAAGCAAAGGTATCTCACTTGATACAACATCCGTGCTAATAAAATGATTCACTCCAGCAATAATGCAAGGGATCACCACTCTTTTCAGCGACTTCAGAGTATTATGATCCCCAAACCTGAAACTTGTGGAAATTTAAAATTCCTTAACCTTGTTATGATTTTCAGCATCCAATGAGTCCAGGTAACATTTTAACCAGTCAATCCCACACACAGTAGATGTGCAGCCACTGCCCAATACAGCACAGTTAAAAAATTCTGCAACCAACACCCTCATTACCGGCGTAAAACAGCTTGGTAATAGGAGAATGCCTTCTTTCTGGTCACTATCATTTTCCTCTTCTGACTCTTCCGTGGCATGTGTCGCTTCAAATACTCTATCATAACGAGTTGGACAATTGAAAGCATAATGGTATCTTCCATATTCTGCCTTATAGCAGGCTGACCTATTTTTCAACAGAGCCATTGGAATCGAATGTTTCCCCCAAATGTTTTTTAAACCTGCTGTCATCTTTTCGAATAGAACAGAGAACAGTACAGCACAGAACAGGCCCTTCGGCCCTCGATGTTGTGCCGAACAATGATCACCCCACTTAAACCCACGTAACCCGTATACCCGTAACCCAACAATCCCCCCATTAACCTTACACTACGGGCAATTTAGCATGACCAATCCACCTAACCCGCACATCTTTGGACTGTGGGAGGAAACCGGAGCACCCGGAGAAAACCCACGCGCACACGGGGAGGACGTGTAGACTCCACACAGACAGTGACCCAGCCGGGAATCGAACCTGGGACCCTGGAGCTGTGAAGCATTGATGCTAACCACCATGCTACCGTGAGGCCCTAAATAAGGTATCGTTATACGTAAACTGAACTCCTGTCAAAACCAGGAGCCTATCAATGTTGCTCACTCTAGCACAGTCAAGTAATTTAAAGGCCAACACAGACTGTGGAAATTCCAGCCTGTGTTTCTGCAGCTTTTCATATAGTCTTCCAAATTCCATTATATAGTCTTCCAGAGATAAATCCTCCATTTTCCTGAACTTATCAAAATCCGATTATGCTTCATACGCACTTAACAAGTCATCTTTTTTATAAATCTTGTCCATATGAAGTAATAAAGTCGCCAGACCTTCTTCCGAGTCTAACACTTCCAACTCCAGCTCAGAAAGCACTTTGTTTCGGATTTTACTGCCATATGGTAAAGAAAGAGCCAATGCCATACATTGTTTTCTCTTTCCTAAAGCAGTCACCTTCGTCCACATAACTATTGCACTTCTCCATTGGTCGTATGATTCCCTTTCAGATAATAGGGGAGGATAATCATAACCAGCCATCTTTGTCCTCGGTTCAGCCATGTTTCTCTCTTTTTCACTCCTTGGATTGATCTGGAAAAATTGTATCTTTCAAGTCTTCACATTTACACAGCACCCATCCTCTGCTACCATTGTTAATATGTACTAGATGCAGTCGTAGAGAAGAGGCAAGAGTTCAGCTCCGTTTTCACCAACACACCTTTAATGGTTCATACTCATTCTGCACAGAACTCTACAGATCATCACAAGCTCCAGAGTCCACCTGAAGCCCCTTTACATATCAGTGTCAATCATTGAACACTTAACATACATGAGACAACCATTGAACACTTAACAGAAATGAGACAACTAATTGCAATGTCTCTTAACCCATTACTTAACACAAAGAACAAAACACAAGGAAAATTACAGAACAGGAACAGGCCCTTCGGCCCTCCCAGCCTGCGCCGATCCAGATCCTTTATCTAAACCTGTTTCCTATTTTCCAAGGTCTACATACCTCTGTTGCACGCCCGTTCATATATCTGACTAGATGCATCTTAAATGATGCTATCGTGCCCGCCCCTACCAACTCCACTGCCAAAGCGTTCGAGGCACCCACCACCCTCTGCGTAAAAAACTTTCCACACACATCTCCATTAAACGTTCCCCCTCTCACTTTGAAGTCGTGACCCCTTGTAATTGACACCCCCAATCTTGGAAAAAGCTTATTGCTATCCACCCTGTCCATACCTCACATAATTTTGTAGACCACAATCAGGTCCCCCTTCAACCTCCGTCTTTCCAACGAAAACCAGGGGTAAGCCATGGGGTACGGGCCTCTGGCACGGAGTCTGTCCCTGTTGCTCAGATGGGAAGGGGGGAAAGGAGTAGAACATTAGTAATTGGGGACTCAATAGTCAGGGGCACAGATAGGAGATTTTGTGGGAGCGAGAGAGACTCACGTTTGGCATGTTGCCTCCCAGGTGCAAGGGTACGTGATGTCTCGGATCGTGTTTTCCGGATCCTTAAGGGGGAGGGGGAGCAGCCCCAAGCCGTAGTCCACATTGGCACTAACGACATGGTAGGAAAGGGGACAAGGATGTCAGGCAGGCCTTTAGGGAGCTAGGATGGAAGCTCAGAGCGAGAACAAACAGAGTTGTTATCTCTGGGTTGTTGCCCGTGCCACGTGATAGTGAGATGAGGAATAGGGAGAGAGAGCAATTAAACACGTGGCTACAGGGATGGTGCAGGCGGGAGGGATTCAGATTTCTGGATAACTGGGGCTCTTTCTGGGGAAGGTGGGACCTCTATAGACAGGATGGTCTACATCTGAACCTGAGGGGCACCAATATCCTGGGGGGGGGGGGAGATTTGTTAGTGCTCTTTGGGGGGGTTTAAACTAATTCAGCAGGGGCATGAGAACCTGGATTGTAGTTTTGGGGTACGGGAGATTGAGAGTATAGAGGTCAGGAGCACAGATTTGACTTCGCAGGAGGGTGCCAGTGTTCAGGTAGGTGGTTTGAAGTGTGTCTACTTCAATGCCAGGAGTATGCGAAATAAGGGAGGGGAACTGGCAGCATGGGTTGGTACCTGGGACTTCGATGTTGTGGCCACTTCAGAGACATGGATAGAGCAGGGACAGGAATGGTTGTTGCAGGTTCCGGGGTTTAGGTGTTTTAGTAAGCTCAGAGAAGGGGGCAAAAGAGGGGGAGGTGTGGCGCTGCTAGTCAAGGACAGTATTACGGTGGCGGAAAGGATGCTAGATGGGGACTCTTCTTCTGAGGTAGTATGGGCTGAGGTTAGAAACAGGAAAGGAGAGGTCACCCTGTTGGGAGTTTTCTATAGGCCACCTAATAGTTCTAGGGATGTAGAGGAAAGGATGGCGAAGATGATTCTGGAAAAGAGCGAAAGTAACAGGGTAGTTGTTATGGGAGACTTTAACTTTCCAAATATTGACTGGAAAAGATATAGTTCGAGTACATTAGATGGGTCATTCTTTGTACAATGTGTGCAGGAGGGTTTCCTGACACAATATGTTGACAGGCCAACAAGAGGCGAGGCCACATTGGATTTGGTTTTGAGTAATGAACCAGGCCAGGTGTTAGATCTGGAGGTAGGTGAGCACTTTGGAAACAGTGACCACAATTCGGTGACCTTTACGTTAGTGATGGAAAGGGATAAGTATACCCCGCAGGGCAAGAGTTATAGCTGGGGCAAGGGCAATTATGATGCCATTAGACATGACTTAGGATGTGTTGGTTGGAGAAGTAGGCTGCAAGGGTTGGGCACACTGGATATGTGGAGCTTGTTCAAGGAACAGCTATTGCATGTTCTTGATAAGTACGTACCAGTCAGGCAGGGAGGAAGGGGTCGAACGAGGGAACCGTGGTTTACCAAAGAAGTGGAATCTCTTTTTAAGAGGAAGAAGGAGGCCTATGTGAAGATGAGGCGTGAAGTTTCAGTTGGGGCGCTTGATAGTTACAAGGAAGCGAGGAAGGATCTAAAGAGAGAGCTAAGACGAGCAAGGAGGGGACATGAGAAGTCTTTGGCAGGTAGGATCAAGGAAAACCCAAAAGCTTTCTATAGTTATGTCAGGAATAAAAGAATGACTAGGGTAAGAGTAGGGCCAGTCAAGGACAGTGGTGGGAAGTTGTGTGTGGAGGCTGAGGAGATAAGCGAGATACTAAATGAATACTTTTCGCCAGTATTCACTCAAGAAAAAGATAATATTGTGGAGGAGAATGCTGAGACCCAGGCTATTAGAATAGATGGCATTGAGGTGCGTAGGGAAGAAGTGTTGGCAATTCTGGACAAGGTGAAAATAGATAAGTCCCCGGGGCCGGATGGGATTTATCCTAGGATTCTCTGGGAAGCCAGGGAAGAGATTGCTGAGCCTTTGGCTTTGATTTTTAGGTCATCATTGGCGACAGGAATAGTGCCAGAGGACTGGAGGATAGCAAATGTGGTCCCTTTGTTCAAGAAGGGGAGTAGAGATATCCCCGGTAACTATAGGCCGGTGAGCCTAACGTCTGTGGTGGGTAAAGTCTTGGAGAGGATTATAAAAGATACGATTTATAATCATCTAGATAGGAATAATATGATTAGGGACAGTCAGCATGGTTTTGTGAAGGGTAGGTCATGCCTCACAAACCTTATGGAGTTCTTTGAGAAGGTGACTGAACAGGTAGACGAGGGTAGAGCAGTTGATGTGGTGTATATGGATTTCAGTAAAGCGTTTGATAAGGTTCCCCACGGTCGGCTATTGCAGAAAATACGGAGGCTGGGGATTGAGGGTGATTTAGAGATGTGGATCAGAAATTGGCTAGTTAAAAGAAGACAGAGAGTGGTAGTTGATGGGAAATGTTCAGAATGGAGTTCAGTTATGAGTGGCGTACCACAAGGATCTGTTCTGGGGCCGTTGCTGTTTGTCATTTTTATAAATGACCTAGAGGAGGGCGCAGAAGGATGGGTGAGTAAATTTGCAGACGACACTAAAGTCGGTGGAGTTGTAGACAGTGCGGAAGGATGTTGCAGGTTACAGAGGGACATAGATAAGCTGCAGAGCTGGGCTGAGAGGTGGCAAATGGAGTTTAATGTGGAGAAGTGTGAGGTGATTCACTTTGGAAAGAATAACAGAAATGCGGAATATTTGGCTAATGGTAAAATTCTTGGTAGTGTGGATGAGCAGAGGGATCTCGGTGTCCATGTACATAGATCCCTGAAAGTTGCCACCCAGATTGATAGGGTTGTGAAGAAAGCCTATGGTGTGTTGGCCTTTATTGGTAGAGGGATTGAGTTCCGGAGCCATGAGGTCATGTTGCAGTTGTACAAAACTCTAGTACGGCCGCATTTGGAGTATTGCGTACAGTTCTGGTCGCCTCATTATAGGAAGGACGTGGAAGCTTTGGAACGGGTACAGAGGAGATTTACCAGGATGTTGCCTGGTATGGAGGGAAAATCTTATGAGGAAAGGCTGATGGACTTGAGGTTGTTTTCGTTAGAGAGAAGAAGGTTAAGAAGTGACTTAATAGAGGCATACAAAATGATCAGAGGGTTAGATAGGGTGGACAGCGAGAGCCTTCTCCCGCGGATGGAGGTGGCTAGCTCGAGGGGACATAGCCTTAAATTGAGGGGTAATAGATATAGGACAGAGGTCAGAGGTAGGTTTTTTACGCAAAGAGTGGTGAGGCCCTGGAATGCCCTACCTGCAACAGTAGTGAACACGCCAACATTGAGGGCATTTAAAATTTTATTGGATAAGCATATGGATGATAAGGGCATAGTGTAGGTTAGATGGCCTTTATATTTTTTCCATGTCGGTGCAACATCGAGGGCCGAAGGGCCTGTACTGCGCTGTATCGTTCTATGTTCTATGTTCTAAAACAATCCTAATCTACTTAACCTTTCTTCATAGTTAGCACCCTCCATACCAGGCAACATAAGAACATAAGAACATAAGAACATAAGAACTAGGAGCAGGAGTAGGCCATCTGGCCCCTCGAGCCTGCTCCGCCATTCATTTAGATCATGGCTGATCTTTTGTGGACTCAGCTCCACTTTCCGGCCCAAACACCATAACCCTTAATCCCTTTATTCTTCAAAAAACTATCTATCTTTCCCTTAAAAACATGTAATGAAGGAGCCTCAACTGCTTCACTGGGCAAGGAATTCCATAGATTCACAACCCTTTGGGTGAAGAAGTTCCTCCTAAACTCAGTCCTAAATCAAATTCCCCTTATTTTGAGGCTATGCCCCCTAGTTCTGCTGTCACCCGCCAATGGAAACAACCTGCCCGCATCTATCCTATCTATTCCCTTCATAATTTTAAATGTTTCTATAAGATCCCCCCTCATCCTTCTAAATTCCAACGAGTACAGTCCCAGTCTACTCAACCTCTCCTCATAATCCAACCCCTTCAGCTCTGGGATTAACCTAGTGAATCTCCTCTGCACACCCTCCAGCGCCAGTACGTCCTTTCTCAAGTAAGGAGACCAAAACTGAACACAGTACTCCAGGTGTGGCCGCACTAACACCTTATACAATTGCAACATAACCTCCCTAGTCTTAAACTCCATCCCTCTAGCAATGAAGGACAAAATTCCATTTGCCTTCTTAATCACCTGTTGCACTTGTAAACCAACCTTCTGTGACTCATGCACTAGCACACCCAAGTCTCTCTGAACAGCGGCATGCTTTAATATTTTATCGTTTAAATAATAATCCCGTTTGCTGTTATTCCTACCAAAATGGATAACCTCACATTTGTCAACATTGTATTCCATCTGCCAGACCCCAGCCCATTCACTTAACCTATCCAAATCCCTCTGCAGACTTCCAGTATCGTCTGCACTTTTCGCTTTACCACTCATCTTAGTGTCATCTGCAAACTTGGACACGTTGCCCTTGGTCCCCAACTCCAAATCATCAATGTAAATTGTGAACAATTGTGGGCCCAACACGGATCCCTGAGGGACACCACTAGCTACTGATTGCCAACCAGAGAAACACCCATTTATCCCAACTCTTTGCTTTCTATTAATTAACCAATCCTCTATCCATGCTACTACTTTACCCTTAATGCCATGCATCTTTATCTTATGCAGCAACCTTTTGTGTGGCACCTTGTCAAAGGCTTTCTGGAAATCCAGATATACCACATCCATCGGCTCCCCGTTATCTACTGCACTGGTAATGTCCTCAAAAAATTCCACTAAATTAGTTAGGCATGACCTGCCTTTAACGAACCCATGCTGCGTCTGCCCAATGGGACAATTTCTATCCAGATGCCTCGCAATTTCTTCCTTGATGATAGATTCCAGCATCTTCCCTATTACCGAAGTTAAACTCACTGGCCTATAATTTCCTGCTTTCTGCCTACCTCCTTTTTTAAACAGTGGCGTCACGTTTGCTAATTTCCAATCCACTGGGACCACCCCAGAGTCTAGTGAATTTCGGTAAATTATCACTAGTGCATCTGCAATTTCCCTAGCCATCTCTTTTAGCACTCTGGGATGCATTCCATCAGGGCCAGGAGACTTGTCTACCTTTAGCCCCATTAGCTTGCCCATCACTCCCTCCTTAGTGATAACAATCCTTTCAAGGTCCTCACCTGTCATAGCCTCATTTCTATCAGTCGCTGGCATGTTATTTGTGTCTTCCACTGTGAAGACCGACCCAAAAAACCTGTTCAGTTCCTCAGCCATTTCCTCATTTCCCATTATTAAAACTAAACATCCTGGTGAACCTCCTCTGCACCCTCTCTAAAGCATCGACATCCTTCTGGTAATGTGGCGACCAGAACTGCACGCAGTTATCCAAATGTGGCTGAAACGAAGTCCTATACAACTGTAACATGACCTGCCGACTCTTGTACTCAATATCCCGTCCGATGAGGCAAGCATGTTTTATGTAAGGTAGTCAAGTAGCTATATCGCCTGCTTGCCTTCAACATCCACGGCATTGAGTATATATATTGGCAAACTACATAGAACCTATATAGAAGGGACTGGTTTAGCTCACTGGGCTAAATCGCTGGCTTTTAAAGCGGACCAAGCAGGCCAGCAGCACGGTTCGATTCCCGTACCAGCCTCCCCGGACAGGCGCTGGAATGTGGCGACTAGGGGCTTTTCACAGTAACTTCATTGAAGCCTACTTGTGACAATAAGCGATTTTCATTTTCATTTCACCTTAGTTAGGCAACACTTGGAAAATAATGCTGAATTATGCTCACCCCAGAAGGATGTGGAGGCTTTGGAGAGCGTACAGGAGAATATACGATAATGGTGCCTGGTATGTCGTCGTTAGCTTGGGGGAGATGTTTGCTGTTCTCGGTTTGTTCTCTCTAGAACGACTGATGTCAGGGCGACCTGTTAGAAGACTGCAAAATAATTAGCGGCATAAACAGAGAAGCATTTCTCGCCGGGTAGAAAAGTGATAAAGTCAGCAGGGGGATGGGAACCTAAATTGTAGTCTCAGTGCACAGGGTGTTGAGAGTAGTGAGGTCAGGGATAGGGTTAAAAGTTCGAAAGAGGGCACTGGCAAGCAAGACGCTGGTTTGAAGTGTGTCTACTTCAACGCCAGGAGCATCCGGAATAAGGTGGGTGAGCTTGCAGCATGGGTTGCTGCCTGGGATCTCGATGTTGTGGCGATTTCGGAGACATGGGTAGAGCAGGGACAGGAATGGTTGTTGCAGGTTCCAGGATTTAGATGTTTCTGTAAGAACAGAGAAGATGGTAAAAGAGGGGGGGGGGGGGGGGTGTGGCATTGTTAATCAAGGAAAGTATTACGGCGGTAGAAAGGACGTTTGAGGACTCGTCTACTGAGGTAGTATGGGCCGAGGTTAGGAACAGGAGAGGAGAGGTCACCTTATTGGGAGTTGTCTATAGACCTCTGAATATTTCCAGAGATGTAGAGGAAAGGATTGCAAAGATGATTCTCGACAGGAGCGAGAGTAACAGGGTAGTTGTTATGGGGGACTTTAACTTTCCAAATATTGACTGGAAATACTATAGTTCGAGTACTATAGATGGGTCAGTTTTTGTACAGTGTGTGCAGTAGGGTTTTCTGACACAGTATGTAGACAGGCCAACAAGGGGCGAAGCCACATTGGATTTGGAAATGGGTAATGAACCCGGCCAGGTGTTAGATTTAGATGTCGGTGAGCACTTTGGTGATAGTGATCACAACTCGGTTATGTTTACTTTAGCAATGGGCAGGGATAGGTATATACCGCAAGGCAAGAATTATAGCTGGGGGAAAGGCAATTATCATGCTATTCGGCAAGATTTAGGATGGATAGGATGGGGAAGGAAACTGCAGGGGATGGGTACAATCGAAATGTGGAGCTTTTTCAAGGAACAGCTACTGCGTGTCCTTGATAAGTATGTACCTGTCAGGCAGGGAGGAAGTTGTCGAGCAAGGGAACCGTGGTTTACTAAGGAAGTTGAAGCACTTGTCAAGAGGAAGAAGAAGACTTATGTTAGGATGAGACATGAAGGCTCAGTTAGGGCACTTGAGAGTTATAATTTAGCCAGGAAGGACCTAAAGGGAGAGTTAAGAAGAGCGAGGAGAGGACACGAAAAGTCGTTGGCGGATAGGATCAAGGAAAACCCTAAAGCTTTCTATAGGTATATCAGGAACAAAAGAATGACTAGAGTAAGATTAGGGCCAATCAAGGATAGTAGTGGAAAGTTGTGTGTGGAATCAGAGTAGATAGGGGAAGCGTTAAATGGATATTTTTCGTCAGTGTTTACACTGGAGAAAGACAATGTTGTCGAGGAGAACACTCAGGTTCAGTCGACCAGGCTAGATGGAATTTAGGTTCAAAAGGAGGAGGTGTTAGCAATTTTGGAAAATGTCAAAATAGATAAGTCGCCTGGGCCAGATGGGATTTATCCTAGGATTCTCTGGGAAGCCAGGGAGGAGATTGCAGAGCCTTTGTCCTTGATCTTTATGTCGGCTTTGTCGACAGGAATAGTGCTGGAAGACTGGAGGATAGCAAATGTTGTCCCCTTGTTCAAGAAGGGGAGTAGAGACAACCCTGGTAATGATAGACATGTGAGCCTTTCTTCGGTTGTGGGTAAAATGTTGGAAAAGGTTATAAGAGAGAGGGTTTATAATCATCTTGAAAAGAACAAGTTGATTAGGGATAGTCAACACGGTTTTGTGAAGGGTAGGCCATGCCTCACAAACCTTATTGAGTTTTTTGAAAAGGTGACCAAACAGGTGGATCAGTGTAAAGCGGTTGATGTGGTCTATGTGGATTTCAGTAAGGCGTTTGATAAGGTTGCCCACGGTAGGCTATTGCAGAAAATAAGGAAGTATGGGATTGCAGGTGATTTAGCGGTTTGGATCATAAATTGGCTAGCCGAAAGAAGACAGAGCGTGGTGGTTGATGGCAAATGTTCATCCTGGAGTTCAGTTACTAGTGGTGTACCGCAAGGATCTGTTTTGGGGCCACTGCTGTTTGTTATTTTTATAAATGACCTGGAAGAGGGTGTAGAAGGATGGGTTAGTAAATTTGCTGATGACACGAAGGTCGGTGGATAGTGCTGAAGAATGTTATAGGGTACAGAGGGACATAGATAAGCTGCAGAGCTGGGCTGAGAGGTGGCAGATGGAGTTTAATGCGGAAAAGTGTGAGGTGGATCACTTTGGAAGGAGTAACAGGAATGCAGAGTACAGGGCTAATGGCAAGATTCTTGGTGGTGTAGATGAACAGAGAGATCTCGGCATCCAGGTACATAAATCCCTGAAAGTTGGCACACAGGTTAATAGGGCTGTTAAGAAGGAATATGGTGTGCTGGCCTTTATCAGCAGGGGGAATGAGTTTCGGAGCCACAGGGTCATGCTGCAGCTGTACATAACTCTGGTGCGGCCGCACCTGGAGTACTGCGTGCAGTTCTTGGTCACCACATTATAGGAAGGATGTGGAAGCTTTGGAAAGGGTTCAGAGGAGATTTACTAGGATGTTGCCTGGTATGGAGGGAAGGTCTTACGAGGAAAGGCTCAGGGACTTGAGGTTGTTTTCGTTAGAGAGGAGAAGGCTGAGAGGTGACTTAATAGAGACATATAAGATAGTCAGAGGGTTAGATAGGATGGACAGTGAGAGTCTTTTTCCTCGGATGGTGAATACCAACAAGAGGGGACATAGCTTTAAATTGAGGGGTGATAGATATAGGACAGATGTCAGAGGCAGTTTCTTTACTCAGAGAGTAGTTGGTGTGTGGAACGCCCTGCCTGCAACAGTAGTAGACTCGCCAACTTTGAGGGTATTTAAGTGGTCACTGGATAGACATATGGATGAAAATGGAATAGTGTAGGTCAGATAGGCTTCAGATGGTTTCACAGGTCGGCGCAACATCGAGGGCCGAAGGGCCCTAACTGCGCTGTAGTGTTCTATGTTTTATGTTCTATGTTCCATGTTACTTGGAGTGGTAAAGTTTTGTGCAGATATACGAAGAAAGTTCTTTTGCATAGATGGTCGTGGGTGCCTGGAACTCGCTGTATTTCTCTCTCTGTATCTCTCTCTGTATCTCTCTCTGTATCCCTCTCTCTGTATCTCTCTCTGTATCTCTCTCTGTATCTCTCTCTCTGTATCTCTCTCTCTGTACATCTCTCTGTATCTCTCTCTGTATCTCTCTCTGTATCTATCTCTCTGTATCTCTCTCTGTATCTCTCTCTGTATCTCTCTGTGTGTCTCTGTATCTCTCTCTCTCTCTGTATCTCTCTCTGTATCTCTCTCTGTATCTCTCTCTCTGTATCTCTCTCTCTGTATCACTCTCTGTATCTCTCTCTCTGTATCTCTCCCTGTATCTCTCTCTCTGTCTCTGTATCTCTCTCTCTGTATCTCTCTCTGTATCTCTCTGTGTGTCTCTGTATCTCTCTCTCTGTATCTCTCTCTCTGTATCTCTCTCTTTATCTCTCTCTGTGTCTGTATCTCTCTCTCTGTATCTCTCTCTGTATCTCTTTCTGTATCTCTCTGTATCTCTTTCTGTGTATCTATCTGTGTATCTCTCTCTGTATCTCTCTCTGTGTCTGTATCTCTCTCTGTATCTCTCTCTGTATCTCTCTCTGTATCTCTCTCTGTGTCTCTGTATCTCTCTCTGTATATATCTCTGTATCTCTCTCTGTATCTCTCTGTGTATCTCTCTGTGTATCTCTCTCATTATCTCTCTCTGTGTCTCTGTATCTCTCTGTGTCTCTGTGTCTCTCTCTCTGTATCTCACTCTGTATCTCACTCTGTATCTCTCTCTGTATCTCTCTCTGTATCTCTCTCTGTGTCTGTATCTCTCTCTGTATCTCTCTCTGTATCTCTCTGTATGTCTCTCTGGGTCTCTGTATCTCTCTCTGTATCTATCTCTGTATCTCTCTCTGTATCTCTCTGTGTATCTCTCTGTGTATCTCTCTCTGTATTTCACTCTTTATCTCTCTCTGTATCTCACTCTTTATCTCTCTCTCTGTATCTCACTCTGTATCTCTCTCTGTATCTCTCTCTCTGTATCTCTCTCTGTATCTCTCTCTCTGTATCTCTCTCTGTATCTCTCTCTGTGTCACTCACTGTGTCTCTGTATCTCTCTCTGTATCTCTCTCTCTGTATATCTCTCTGTACCTCTCTCTCTGTATCTCTCTCTCTGTATCTCTCTCTGTATCTCTCTCTGTGTCTCTGTGTCTCTCTCTGTATCTCTCTCTGTATCTCTCTTTGTATCTCTCTCTGTATCTCTCTCTGTATCTCTCTCTGTATCTCTCTCTCTGTATCTCTCTCTGTATCTCTCTCCCTGTCTCTCTCTGTATCTCTGTCTGTGACTGTATCTCTCTCTGTGTATCTCTCTCTCTGTATCTCTCTCTGTACCTCTCTCTCTGTATCTCTCTCTGTATCTCTCTCTGTATCTCTCTCTGTACCTCTCTCTGTATCTGTCTGTGCCTCTCCCTCTGTGTATCTCTCTATATCTCTCTCTCTGTATCTCTCTCTGTATCTCTCTCGGTACCACACTCTGTACCTCTCTCTGTATCTTTCTCTGTACCTCTCTCTGTATCTCTCTCTGTATCTCTCTCAGTATCTCTCTCTCTGTATCTCTCTGTGTATCTATCTGTGTATCTGTGTATCTCTCTCTGTATCTCTCTCTGTATCTCTCTCTGTATCTCACTCATTATCTCTCTCTGTGTCTCTGTTTCTCTCTGTGTCTCTGTGTCTCTCTCTCTGTATCTCACTCTTTATCTCTCTCTGTGTTTCTGTATCTCTCTCTCTGTATCTCACTCTGTATCTCACTCTGTATCTCTCTCTGTGTCTCTGTATCCGTCTCTCTGTATCTCTATCTCTGTACCTCTCTCTGTATCTCTCTCTGTATCTCACTCTGTATCTCTCTCTCTGTATCTCTCTCTGTATCTCTCTCTGTGTCTGTATCTCTCTCTGTATCTCTCTCTGTATCTCTCTCTGTATCTCTCTCTGTGTCTCTGTATCTCTCTCTGTATCTCTCTCTGTATCTCTCTCTGTATCTCTCTGTGTATCTCTCTGTGTATCTCTCTCTGTATCTCTCTCTGTATCTCTCTGTATGTCTATCTGGGTCTCTGTATCTCTCTCTGTATCTCTCTCTGTATCTCTCTCTGTATCTCTCTGTTTATCTCTCTGTGTATCTCTCTCTGTATTTCACTCTTTATCTCTCTCTGTATCTCACTCTTTATCTCTCTCTCTGTATCTCACTCTGTATCTCTCTCTGTATCTCTCTCTCTGTATCTCTCTCTGTATCTCTCTCTCTGTATCTCTCTCTGTATCTCTCTCTGTGTCTCTCACTGTGTCTCTGTATCTCTCTCTGTATCTCTCTCTCTGTATATCTCTCTGTATCTCTCTCTCTATATCTCTCTCTCTGTATCTCTCTCTGTATCTCTCTCTGTGTCTCTGTGTCTCTCTCTGTATCTCTCTCTGTATCTCTCTTTGTATCTCTCTCTGTATCTCTCTCTGTATCTCTCTCTGTATCTCTCTCTCTGTATCTCTCTCTGTATCTCTCTCCCTGTATCTCTCTGTATCTCTGTCTGTGACTGTATCTCTCTCTGTGTATCTCTCTCTCTGTATCTCTCTCTGTACCTCTCTCTCTGTATCTCTCTCTGTATCTCTCTCTGTATCTCACTCTGTACCTCTCTCTGTATCTGTCTGTGCCTCTCTCTCTGTGTATCTCTCTATATCTCTCTCTCTCTCTCTCTGTATCTCTCTCTGTATCTCTCTCTGTACCACACTCTGTACCTCTCTCTGTATCTTTCTCTGTACCTCTCTCTGTATCTCTCTCTGTATCTCTCTCAGTATCTCTCTCTCTGTATCTCTCTGTGTATCTATCTGTGTATCTGTGTATCTCTCTCTGTATCTCTCTCTGTATCTCTCTCTGTATCTCACTCATTATCTCTCTCTGTGTCTCTGTT